>NC_057866.1:78871232-79244565 GCF_019393635.1 Dromiciops gliroides | reverse complement strand
CAGCTGAAAGAACATTGGAGTCAAAGAACCTAGGTTCATATCTCTGGTGCTACTTCTGTGACTTTGGGAAAGTAGTTTAACCTCTCTGGGCCTTTTTTCTCATGTGTAAAATGGCAGAGGAGAACAAGATAGCCTCTGAAATCCCTTCCTACTCGAAACCTATGATTCTATGTTCCCTGTATTTTGAATTTAAAAACCTGGGTTAAAATCCCTCTTCTTTCACCTGCTACATAGGTTGACCTTGAACAATTTACAGCCTCACAAAGGGCATTAGTAATACATACTTGCTCTACCAACCTCCTTATCAAGTGAATTAATACATTTGAAGCAAAAAAAAAAAAGAAAAAAATCCCCCTCCCCCCCCATCTCGCACCCCCTGCCAAAGTGCAAAGCATTCACTTGTATTATGTTTTGCAAATTTCTACAAGTCAAGTCACTCAATTCCTTCCTGGAATAATTTCCCCAAACATAGGCTCATCCCAGGAATGCCTTGAATGTTGACAACATAACAGAGTCCACATTCTCCTTCCCCGGAAAGAGATTCCTCCAGAAATAATAAATCCACAGGAACACTTCCAGTGGTCAGGAATTCTTCTTGCCATGGGCGTCCTGAGGGATGGATTCTTCTAAACGAATACAAAAAGACAAACAAGTTGATACAAACTAGATGACTCAAAAAGAAAAAAAAAAAGGCCTGAATGAGTGAAAACTGAATCACAGAAAAAATTAGGATTACGTGTTGACTCTTCCAGAGAATGAAAACAAAGTTTCAATCTGCCTCATTAAGATTTCCTCCATCACTTTCTTAAGTTGAGACGATCAACAAAGTAACAAATAAAACCCTGGCGTGTAGGACGGCACTTTCCAAGATGTCAATGGGTCTCAGGACCTGTCTCCAGCATATCTTAAAATGGAGCTTTTAGCCACTACCAAGCCCAATTGTTTCATTTTGCAGATGAGAAAACTGGTCTGTAGGAGAGAATAACTTATGACTACCTTAAACAGTAGGGCGAGGACCAGAATGTGGGATTCTTTTGCTGAAGACAATGACAAATCGATTCATTAAAGCATAGAAAGAAAAATGAGAGATCTGCACATTATAACTAAGAAACAGAGACTTAGAATTAGGAAGAAGGGTTGGACTTTTCTTAAACCACATTAAATGTATATAGAGAATTTGGGCTTGGAGTCTACTAGCTACGTGATCTCATCTAAATGTATTCTTTCCTCTTATTTAGGGCTCTTAAATATTAAAAAGCAATTTCTGTTTTTGGCTTTGAAAAAGTAGGTATAACATTTATGGAATTCATCAGAAGTTGTTTCACTGACTAACCTAATTCCCTGGAGGAAATGTTGATTTCTCAGATGAAATTTTCCAGGGGAAAAAAAAAATCTAACTAGGAAGTTAATGGTAATTACAACTCTGTAGGGGGACATCAAGGGGCGAAACAGAGTTGAAAACTGGTATATGAAACTGCATTAAAATTACAAAGGAATCTTTGAGGCCTGGATCAAAGCCATTGATTACATTTTTGGTACAACTTCTTTCATGTTTTGAGACTTTAAGGTATAGTTTCCTCAAAGATGTGGCTGAAAACTGCAGGATTACAGCATTACCAAATTCCCATGACAAATACAGCCTGATTTTGATCTTCTCTTTAGGTCTTCTTCCTCGTTGCTACTCAGGGATGGTTCTCTCTTTCTTCACTTTCCATCCCACAACACCAAGTTCACATCTCAAGAGGATTTAAATTCACATTTATTTTCTGTTTTCCTACCTTCACATTTTAAGGTTGGTTTTTTTCTCTTTCCATCTAAAATTCCCTTATGAAGTATTACAGTCTAATGTATGTTTCAAATTCTTCTTGTTTTCCTATCAGGGTGCTTCTCTCTCCCCCTCCTTAATTATTTTTCCTTAAGTATTCCTATCTCCCCAAAGAATAGAATCTAAAGTGGAAAGTAGAATTCATCCAGAGTTGTCCATGAATGTCCCAGAATGCCTGGCACAGGTATCCTGATTTTCTTTTTTCTTTTAATTTTCTTTGTTTTAGATTTTTTTGACATCTTTTGTTTTTACATCACTTAAATTTCCCTCTCTCAGAGAACCATCCATTATAACAAAGAACTTAAGAAAAAGAGGAAGATGAAAAATTTTAGCAAAACCAATCCATTGGAAAAAAGAAAACCAATTCCCTGAAAAAAAAAATCTGACATTCAATTGACTGACTAGCACTGGTCATTCATAGCACCTACTATGTGCCAGGTACTGGGCTAAATACTGAGGATACAAAGAAAGGCAACCCCACCCCCAAACAAATACAAACAAACAGTCCCAAACTCACAGTTTTGGTTCTGGTACTGAAACATACCACTTACACCACTGGTCATACCTTGGTACTACACCTGAATATACTACCTCAATAGGCAGTCCATTTCATTTTTTGATATCTCTGCTTATCAGGGGTATCCATTCAGAGCTATCCTTGGGATATGCCAAATTGCAGTGACTGCCCTGAGCCCTGAACTTTGGCAGAGTAAACTCAAGGACAACAGCTCACCTGTGACTCAGGAAGACAGCAGGTCAGATTTGGAAGGTACCTGAGAGACCATTTTGTCCAATCCATACCCGAATACATAATTAATTTTATAACACTCTCTAGGAGTTGTCATTCAACTTCTGAAGGAAAATCTCCTGTAGGGAGACAGTCATTACACTTTGGCATAGTTTTAATTGTTAGGACATTTTTTGTTTCACCAAATCCACATTTGACTTATTTGACTTCTACCCATATGCAATCAATTAAATTGGTACAGTATTTAGCACCACGACTGGCACATAGTAGGTGCTTAATAAATAAATGTTTCCTTCCTTCCATTCATTGTTCCTAGTTTTGTCTTCTGGGGCCAAGCAGAACTTGTCCCATTTCTTTTCCACATAACAGTCCTTCAAGCACTTGTCCCTCAAATCTTCTCTTGTCTTTCTCAACCTAAAAATTTTCAGGTCCTTCAACCAATCCTTTGGATCTTCTCATTACTCCTGGGATGATCCCTCCTGCTATGGAATTTTTGATCATGGGATCCTGAATGTTCTTTCTCTGAATCTTTTCAAATCTATTCTCCCTGTATGTAGGGTGAATGCCAGATTATTCTTGGTTTTCTTCTCTATCACACATCCTTAGAGAAGGAAATGGCAAATCCCTCGAGTATCTCCACCCAGGAAACCCCAAATGACATCACAAGGAGTGAGACACACTGAAACAACTGAACAACAAATCACGAATACTAAGACAAACTGTTTACTTCCCCCAAAGTAATCATAATTATCATCCTGTTGGTGATAATATCTAAAAGAGAAGCTTCATTTGTTGGTTCATCTACCTTTTGAAAGAGACAACTCCACTGGTGGATACTAAGAAGACTTAGAATCACTGAATTCCAGAATGGAACTTTTTTGTACGGACTTCAGAAGTCATAAAATACCTTTTACGTAAATAGGAATCCCCTCAATAATACCCCCCCCTCCCAAGAAGTGATTATACTCCTTTGTGTAATTTAAGATTCTAAATGTGGATTCTAATGTGTTCCCCCAGTCTGGGGGAAACTGACTAAAAATCACTGATAAAACGAGTTTAGGTTTTTAAGGGTTTATTGGAAAATAGAAAGAAAAAGATTGAGAACAGAATTCTAACAGCCTGGCATTCCTATCTTTCCTCAAATTTCCTGTGAAGTCCTCTGCCGCCACCACCATCAAGTCCGGAAACCAAAAAAAGGCCAGCGCTCTCTGCGCAGGCTCCCTTTCCTCCTTCCTGTCTCCTCCCAGACCATAGGAGGCTCCTCCAGTTGATTGGCTGGTAGACTTGATAGACAGCACCCATGAGCAAACGTCATTTCCTGACGCCAAGGAAAAGCCACAATGCCTCTGAGGCATTTTCCTCATGGTGGAGCTCTCCACAGCAAGTCTCCAGTAGGTGGCATCATTCCAATCATTACACCTTCCATTTGAACAATTCCAGTGACAGGGAATCTGCTACTATGCTTTGATTCTATTTCTGTCCCTTTACTCATGTAGAGAAATTATCCCATAACAACAGCTTTCCTCTCCAGGCTACCCTCCAGACTTTCTCTACCATGTCCTAGAAACCTCTTCATCTTGGTAACTCACTATAATTCACCTGCTCTAAGTACTCTCTGCCCCTGAGGCCTCCCCCTCTGATTGGATGTCTTCTCCCAGAACCTTATTTAAGGAGGGCACTTGGAGTAGATTTGTCTTCATTCCTCTTCAAGTCGTAATCCAGACTTTCTCTTTAACACCTTCTTAATGGATTGTCTCTTGTCACAGGTCTTTACCCTCCTCTGCTTTTAATCTTTCTTTTATTCCTCATTAGAATGTAAGATCCTTGAGGGCAGGGACTGTCTTTTTTTCCTGCTTGTATGTGTATTCCCAGCACTTATCATAGTGCCTGGCACAGAATAAGCATTTATTAAATGCTTGTCAACTGATTTGCCTTCCCCACATACAACCCGCAGGCTTCAGGCTGACTCTTTATTTTATCCCCTTCAAGACTGCCTTGGCTGTTTATTTTAGCCTGATTTCACTTGGATATAAATTTTGGGAGCTGGGAAGAGATGCAAAAGGGACATATGATTAGCACGTATGTCCCTTCTTTTCCTTTCCCCCATGGTCCTTTGATTGATGTAGAATAATGGAAAAAATGCCATATTTGGAGTAGGAAGATTTGAATTCAGGTTCTGACTCTGCAACTTCCCAGCTGTGTGACCCATGGCAAATCACTTCCTCTCTCTGGATGTTAGTATCATCATCATCACCACCACCACCACCACCACCATCACCATCACCACCACCACGACCATTTATATAGCACTATGTACCAGGCACTTTACAAATATCTCATTTGATCCTCACAAGAACCTGGGATGTAGGTGCTATTATTCTCATTTTACAGTTGAGGAAACAGAAGCAAGCCAATATGAAATGCACAGGGTCACATGGCTAGTAAGTATCTGAGGCTGGATTTGAACTCAAGTCTTCTTGACTCCAGGCTCAGCACTCTATCCACTGTGCCATGGTGCAGGCAAAATACTCATAGCAGCACTTTTTGTTATTGCAAAAACAGGAAGGAAAATCATTGATTAGGATTTGACTGAACAAATTGTGGTTATCTGAATGTAATATAATATTCTATGCCATAAGATATGACAAATAAAGAATTCAGAGGAAAATGTGAAGATGTATGAACTGATGCAATCAAGTAAGCAGAACCAAGATAATGATACATGCAATTATTATAACTTGTATTGGAAAACAATAGTTATATCTTCATACTAATTTCAATAATAATTTGTCATTCTGGAAAACAGATGATGAAACATATTTCCCTCTTCTTGGTAGAAAAGCAGGGCATTCAGGAGCAGAATATTGCATATGCTGGCAGAAGTGGTTTCTATATTGGTTGTTTTCACTTAATTATTTTCCTATGGTATAAAGACAGGTTTGGCAGGAAAGTATATTGGGAAATAATTGCTGTAAAAAATGAAAGGCATCAATTAAACAAAGAAAGAAAAAATGAAGTTGGGCTAAAGGATTCTTTTAAAAAATATTTTTATTTATAATTTTGAGTTCCAAATTTTATCCATCCTTCCCCTCCCCCCTCCCTGAGGTGATAAGCAATCAGATGGGTTATATATATGCAATTATGTAAAACATTCCCATATTAGTAATTTTGTACAAGAAAACTTGAATAAAAGAAAAAAATGAAAGGAAGTGGAAAATAGCATGTTTCAGTCTGTGTTCAATCAATAACAGTTTTTTCTTTAGAGGTAGATAGTATGCTTCATCATTAGTCCTTTTGGGATCATCTTGTACCATTATATATTGCTCAGAATACTTGTCATTCACAGTTCTTCATCAAATAATATTGCTGTCTCTGCACAATATTCTCTTGGTTCTGCTCACTTCACTATATATCAGTTCATACAAGTTAAAGGATTCTTAAAGTCCCTTATGGCTCCAAATCTCATGCCCCCATATTCAATAGATTTTATGGGATGGGTTTCTTTGAAGGTAAAGTCATTCGATGAGATGAAACACTGAATAGAGAGCTCTGATGCTATGGATTCCCATCAGCTTCTCAGTAGTACCACAAGGTGGCAGTGTGCGCCTGAAGTAAAGTGTCCGGTATATGGTGCAAATTTGCAGAAACAAGAAACTTATTTTCCTGATAAAAACAGCCCAAAGGAAGCAATGATACCAAATGCCACAAAAAATAATGCAATAACTACAGAGAGTGCTTGGGGGAAGGGGGAAAGGGGCAGGGCTTGGGAACTAAGAAGATGTGAGGGTCAAATTGCTTTACTGACTGAGGCTTGGAAAAGTAATTGCTTCATTTGGAGAAATGATGGGAATAGGGTCACAGAGGAGATACATTAAGATAATTTGGCTTAGTGACTTGGTTTCTGCATCATTTTAAATAAGAATTTTATATTGTGCCTACTCTGTGCCATGCACTATGCTAAGGACTTTACGCAGATCCTCACAACAATCCTGGGAGGTAGGTGCTGTTATCCCCTCTTTACAGTTGAGGAAACTGTGGCAAACAGTGGTTATATGATTTGCTCAGTCACACAGCTAACTGTTTGATTCCGGATTTTAAGTCAGATCTTCCTATCTCCAGGCCCAGAGTCCTATCCACTGTGTCACCTAGCTGCCATTTAGTATTAACACGGGGGGGGGGGGGGCATCTGGGTGTCACGGTGGTTAAAGCACCAACCCTGGATTCAGGAGGACCTGAGTTCAAATCCAGCCTCAGACACTTGACACTTACTAGCTGTGTGATCCTGGGCAAGTCACTTAACCCTCATTGACTCGCAAAAAAACCCAAAACAAAACAAAAACACACAGGAAGTTCAGGGTTATCTTTTGGGCAATGAGTTCTCCATCTCTGGCTTTCTTCTTGCAGAGAAGTCCACTTGTCATAGATTTTGTAGACATGGGTTCCTAACCTGACACGTGAGAAGCTTGTCAAAGGATCAAGGGGAATTAATTAATCTCTTAATTATATGTCTTATGTGCACCAGCAACTAGAATTTATTTCCTACTGCACTGAAGGTACAGGTACTCCTCTTCCAGCTAAAAGATTCTATGGTTCTATAACTGACAGAAGTTTTGGGATATATAGAGTCTTTGCTTCATCTCAGTCCAGTTCTATATGCAGGAATGCATGGAAGCCCCTTGGGCACTTAAAATGAAGAATCAGAGGATCAAGGCTTACTTGGCTGTATTTATTCACTGTCTGATCCTGGAAAAGTCATATATCCCTTCTGAGCTCCTATTTTCTCATCTACAAAATAAGGATGTTGAACCAGATGATTTTGGGAGTACTTCATAAATTCAATGATCCTAAGAGGGAATAGACCTTTCTAACTCCTGGCCAGATGAGCTGTCAGCAGCTGCTGTCATATTGTCTATTAACTTTTATTGGTTATTATATCAAATTATAGCCCTGATACTGATTGATGGTTAAGCCATCTGGTGACAATGGATTGAGGAGGACTGGGGTCTTCCCCACCAAATATACATCTATGCAGAAGGACCAGACCTAAGAAAGAAGGGAAGAATAGGAGAAATTTTCTGTCTGGTGTTGAATTTGGAACAGTTAAGAATTGCTTCCTGGAAAATGTTGGAGCCAGATTTAACCAGCTCTCAAGATCTGATTGTCCAGTTTTCATTATGAGCACTTATGCTTTGGAAATCAGCAAACACTAAAAATCGGCATGATTTACTGTTTTGTTGATTAGCTAGACTTAAGAAAGTAATGGAGGAAACATTAACATTAATTATGTAGATTAAATTTAAAAGTGTTGGGGCAGCTAGATGGCACAGTGGATGGAACACTGGCCTTGGAGTCAGGAGGACCTGAGTTCAAATCCGGCCTCAGACACTTAACACTTACTGGCTGTGTGACCCTGGGCAAGTCACTTAACCCCAATTGCCTCTCTCTCACACACACACACACACACACACACACACACACACACACACACACACACACACAAAGTGTGTGGAGCTTACATTTGTTTTTGAAAGCCAATTGTTAAACCTTGAAGAACATAACACTAATTCAGTGCTATTCATTCAGCACCAGAAGGTACAGAGTTATGGGCTGAGACTGCAGAGTGTGCACTGCTACCCCAGTAACTCTGGTTAGGAGCCAATGGACATTTTAGCTAGACTCTACAGAAACCTCTGCCTATTGTTTGGCAGTGCTTAGGGTCTTACTAAGACCCTTCCTTTTTAGGTCTGGGTCTGCCTTTCTAGGTGGCTTATAGTCCCCTGGAAATGCTTGTCATTTGGCCCAATCAGGCAGCCCCTTCGAGTTATGCCTTCATATCTTCATGGCCTCCAGCAACAAAAGAACTTGTGTGTACATGTGCCCACGTGCTTCCCACAGACAGAGGCAATGGGGTAAGGGTGAATGAAAAAGTCAGAGAATAAGGATATAGGGAAAGAAGTAAGGCTGGGAGTAATGGGACGGGAAAGAAGTGGGAAAAGGCTCTGGCTGATGGGAAGGAGAGAGAATGTTCCACAGCTCCATCATGAAAATTGCTTAGCCTGCTCCAAAGTAATCCGCACTAGCACCTGAGGACACCATAAGAAAGTCAGCTTCAATCTGACCTTGTGGTCTACAGGGGAATTCTCATTTAAAAGGTTTGAAAGATCAAAAGTCATTCCATCCTTAATCCAGAAACTTCCCTGCAGAGCCAACAATGCTCCAGGCATGTATGTTTTCAAGTTATTTATGGTTTATTCATAAGCCCATCACCATTGCTTATTCTTATCATCTTCATGGGTGGCCTGGTGTGCCCTTAACAGGAGACAAGAGGGGAAAGGGAGCGAGGACCCAACACTCAAACATGCCCTCAAAGCCTCAGAACTTCCAGGTGCATTTCCCAGATGGAACTGGGGGTCAAGAGGCCAGTTCTGGGCCCAGCGGATCTCACGGATTACATGCATAATACTGACCTTGAGTTTACCAGAAAATAATCGTAGTAATAATGCTGATAACCATGTTTCTATAACACCTTAAGAATTAGAAATTTCTTTTCTCACAACAAGCTTGTACGGCATGTGAGGTCTTGGGGGTTTGTTTTTCTCCAGATATAGGGTTTCATCAGTCTGGGTAACTCCCAGCATGGAAACTCCATCCATTGACACAGACTAGCAGCTCTTCTTTTTTTTTGGTAAGGCAATTAGGGTTAAGTGACTTGCCTAGGGTCACACAGCTAGTAAGTGTTAAGTGTCTGAGGTCAGATTTGAACTCAGGTACTCCTGAATCCAGGGCCGGTGTTTTATCCACTGCGCCACCTAGCTGCCCCCAGCTCTTCTATAATTTATAGACAGACACTGTAAATTAAAAAACCCATAAATCTATTTTCTCTCCATCCCACTTAACCTCATAGAAATAAAAAAGAAAAGAAAACCCAAATTTCTTATAACAAATATGCATAACCTAGGAAAACAAATTCCCCCCAATGACTATACACAAATATATATATATACACACACACACACACATAGATAGATAGATAGATAGATAAATTTCATTCCAGATCCCAAATTTGTCACCTCTCCATAAATGAAGCACATTTCATGATTGGTCTTTTGCAATTAGGATTTCTCATTATAGTGATCATAGTTCTTCAAATTTTCAAAGTTGTGTGTCTTTACCATGTTATGCTGTAAATTGTTCCTCTAATTCTGCTCATTTTATTCATTACTTTATAAAAGTACTCAAAAGAGGTCATTTTTATAATAGTTATAGTATTTATAGTATAAATTATTTTTCTGTTTAGCCAAAGGGTTTTAAAAAAATCTTCTTCAAAAAACCAGATACTGGTGTTATTCATCAATGGAATAGTGTGAGGGTTTGTTTTGGATTTTTGCTGATTTCAGCTTAATTTTCAGGATTTCTATTTTGGTATTGAAATTAAAAAAAAATTATTTATAATGCTGATGTTGCTTGGGGGCATTAAGAGGTTAAGTGATTTGCCCAGCATATCAGAGGCCAGACTTGAATGCAGGCCTTTCTAGCTCCAAGGCTTCTATCTACTCTGTCACACTATATTAGAGCCATATGTAAAAGTGGAATGGAGCTCATGAGCTTTGCATCACAAGAGGTCTTCAAGGAGACTACTTGTCAGGTGTATTATAGTAAGGAATCCTGTTCCAGTCTAGGTAGCATGGGGTGACTCCCAAGATCCTTTCCAAATCTGTTCTTTTGTTTTTTGTTTTGTTTTTACCACTTTATAGAGTGCTTTGTATACATTATCTCATTGTATTCTCACACTAAAGCAATGAAGAATGTAGGAGATACCTATTCCTTGATTTACAGATGTGGAAATTTGAGCTCTCAGAGATTATTACTTTGGAAAATAATTAGTCCAATTTGATCTGGGACTCCATTCCAGGTCTTTTGATTGCATGTAGTCCTCTTTTTTACATCAGATCTGGTCCATGGATTTGGTTTGGTCAGCCAGTCAACAGCCATTTAGTAAGCATCTACTACATGCTAGGCACTATAGTTCCTGTTCTCAAGGAGTTAACAATCCAATAGGGGAGAAATACCTATGCAAACAACTACATATAAACAAGATACATACAGAATAAACTGGAGATAATCAACAGGACAAAGGCATTGGCATTAAGAGAAATGGGGGAGGGGCAGCTAGGTGGCGCAGTGGATAAAGCACAGGCTCTGGATTCAGGAAGATCTGAGTTCAAATACAGCCTCAGACATTTGACACGTACTAGCTGTGTGACCCTGGGCAAGTCACTTAACCCCAATTGCCTCACCAAAAAAAAAGAAAAAAAAGAGAGAGATGGGGGAGGGGCAGCTAGGTGGCTAAGTGGATAAAGTACCAGTCCTGGATTCAGGAGGACCTGAGTTCAAATCTGACCTGACACTTGCTAGCTATGTGACTCTGGACAAGTCACTTAACCGCATTGCCCTGCCCCCCCCCCCCAAAAAAAAGAGAGAGATGGGGGAAAGGTTTCTTGTAGAAGGTGGAACTTTTGATGGGGAAGGAAGTCAGGGAAACATAGGACAGAGATAAGGAATGAGAGGTTTCCAGGTATGAAGGATGGCTAGTGAAAAATTAAGGAGTTGGAAGATAGAATGTTTTCTCAGGGCCTGGATATGAAAGGGCGTTAAAAGCAATAGGGAGCCACTAGAGTTTACTAAATGGAAGGAGGGATGGACGCACTCAGGTCTAACCTCAGAAAAATCAATCTTCATCCCCATAACACTAACATAATAACTAAGGGGACATCATCAACAGGTTTTGAGGGGCATGCATTGGAACATTCCAGCCCCGTTTTGGTAGATGAAACTTTTTTCATTCTCTTTTGAGAGTATATCCTCCATTCCACCCCACTCCCACCCCATCTCCTTTGCCCTTCTTCACTTCTCCCCTTCCTCCATCCTAGTGGTGGAGGTGAAAAGAGATGCGGGTGTGGGGAGTAGAAATTAGGAGAGGGGTTAATTTTTTGATCCCTCTCTTTATTTCTCTGCCTCCAGTCCTGCAGATGTCTCCAAGAAGAGTTCCAAGAATATTAGAAGGGAGTTGAGTCAGAACAAGAAGACCTTTAAGAGCCTATTGAATTTAATTACAGGAATTAAAACTTGCTACCCTAAGGGCGATAGCTGCCAAAAACTTTTCCTCTAATCCACCTAGCAAGATGCCTCATAAATTTTGACTGATGTAAGAATCAGTCATATACATTTTTCTTCTTTCCTTCTTCCTGTTGTCCTTGTGGATCAATTACATTTTTCATTCTTACTTCCTATTTTCCTTCTTCCCCCTTCTTCCCCTCCTTTTTTCTCCCTCTTTCCCCTCTTCCTTCCCTTCCTTCCATTCTCTTCTTTCATCTCTTCTTTTCTCCTATCCTTTCTTTCTTTCTTTCTTTCTTTCTTTCTTTCTTTCTTTCTTTCTTTCTTTCTTTCTTTCTTTCTTTCTTTCTTTCTTTCTTTCTTTCTTTCACATGGCAGTGAGGATTAAGTGACTTGCTCAGGGTCACACAGCTAGTAAGTTCAAGTGTCTGAGGTCAAATTTGAACTCGAGTCCTCCTAAATCCAGGGCTGGTGCTTTATCCACTGTGCCACCTAGCTGCCCCATCTTTTTTCTTTCCTTTCCTTTCCCTCCCTCCCTTCCTCTCTTCCTCTATTTCCTCCTTCCCTGCCTCTCTTTCTTCCCTCCCTTTCTTTCTTAATCTGTACTTCTCTGATTATTAATGGTTTAGAGCATTTTTCATATGGCTTCAACAGCTTAAATTTCTCCCTCTGAAAAGTGCCTGTTCAAATCCTTTGACCATTTATCATTTGGAGAATTGCTCCTATTTTTACAAATTTGAATTTGTTCCCTATACAGCTTAGAAATGAGACCTTTAGGGGGCAGCTAGGTGGTGCAGTGGATAAAGCACCGGCCCTGGATTCAGGAGGACCTGAGTTCAAATCCGGCCTCAGATACTTGATACTTACTAGCTGTGTGACCCTGAGCAAGTCACTTAACCCCCATTGCCTTGCAAAAAACCAAAAAACAAAAAAGAAAGAAACGAGACCTTTATCAGAAAGATTGGCTGCTAAGATTTTCCCCACCTGCTTGCTTATCTTCTAATTTTAGAGGTTTTTTTGTGGAAACATTTTTAAATAGTTTGTAATAAAAACGTTCATTTTCCCTAAGATGATAAATTAGCCAGTCAGCTAGCATTTATTAAGTACCTACTTTGTGGTTTGCACTGTGCTAAGAAATGGTCCTCTCTATTTCTTATTTGGTCATTACCTCTTTCCTTATCCATAGATCTGAAAGACAATCTCTTCCTTGCTTCTCTAATTGGTTTATGCTGTCACCTTTTAGGTCTTGTATCCATTTGGAGTTTATCTTGGTACGAAGTATGAGATGTTGGTCTATGTTGTTATTCTTTGGTCATTTTTCAGTAGTTTCCAACTCTTTGTGACCCATTTGAGGTTTTCCTGGCAGAGATACTGGAGTAGTTTTTCGTTTCTTTCTCTAGCTCATTTCTATGAGGAAACTGAGGCCAACAGGGTTACCCAGGGTCAGATAGCTAGTAAGTGTCTGAAGCCAGATTTGAACTCTTGAAGATGAGTCTTCCTGATTCCAAGCCTATGTACTGCACCACCTTGTTTTCCCAACAGTTTTTGTTAAATAGTGAATTCTTGGGGCAGCTAGATGGCGCAGTGGATAGAGCACTGGCCCTGGATTCAGGAGTACCTGAGTTCAAATCCAGCCTCAGACACTTAACACTTGCTAGCTGTGTGACCCTGGGCAAGTCACTTAACCCCAATTGCCTTACTAAAAAAAAAAAAAAAAATAGTGAATTCTTGCCCCAGTAGCTGGGCTCTCTGGGACTATCAAATACTAAGCTATTGTGAGCATTTGTTTCTGATCCACTGATCAGTCTCTCCATTTCTTACCTGTTAATAAATTGTTTCAATGATTACTGCTTTGCTGTAGCATAGTTTAAGATCTAGTACTGCTAGGCCATATTCCTTTCCTACTTTTTTTGTTTTGCGGGGCAATGAGGGTTAAGTGACATGCCCAGGGTCACACAGCTGGTAAAGTGTCAAGTGTCTGATCCCAGATTTGAACTCAGGTCCTCCTGAATCCAGGGCTGCACCAGCTAGCTGCCTTCTCCTACTTTCTTTTATTAATTCCCTTGATATTCTTTACCTTTTCATTCTCAAGGTGACTTTTGTTAATTTTTTTTTCTGGCTCTAAAAAGTAACCCTTTCGCAGTTTGATTGGTATGATACTAAATAAGTAAGTTAATTTAGGTAAGATATTCATTTTTATTAGATTGGCTTGGCCAGCCTACCCCCACTGAATGTAAACCAGTTGGACTATTTCCATTAACCTTTTTCTCCACTTACACCACATCTTCTTCCCACAAGACAGAGAAGTGGGATGTGTGTATGTGTGTGTGTGTGAGCATGTGCACACACACACATGTGTGCTTGTGAGGGCCATTCTCTTTTGTCCCTGTGTGAGCAAAGGTCAGAGGAATACACAGGTGACCATATCATTTCTCTGCTCAAGATTCTCTGGTGTCATCCCATTGCCTTTGGGACAAATGACAAAACCCTCATCTTGGCATGAAATGGTTCTGGCAGTATAGACTTCAGTGGATGTGGTGGTGGGCTAGAGGGTTGCTGATGAACAAGGCTATTATTCATCAAGTAAAATGTTGCGTGTGTATGATGCTCATTAAATTCAGAGGAATTTCACTCCATACTTCTTATGGCACTTAAATTGATTTCATTCTGATCTGAGTATTGCATACTGTGGATAAGATTAATTTTTCCCACTATTTCTTCAAGTTGCAGATTAAAATTACCTTTTTAAAAATGTTTTCTCAGTAGTAACCAAGAAATAATAGAATGTATAGAATAGAATAATAGAAAGGACATTTGATAATATACTCAGATATTTATACAGGAGGAGATTTCAGGGGAGAAAAAGAAAGAGTAAGAAGGAACCTGAAGCTGAATGATGGATAGAAGGAAAATATATCCTGCTCCAAACCAATGAGAGGCAGCTAAGTGGTTCAGTGGATAGAGTGCTGGGCTGAAGTCAGGAAAACCTGAGTTCAAATTTAGCCTCAGAAACTCTCTAGCTATGTGAACTTGGGCAAGTCACTTAATTTCTGTTTGCCTGTGGATCAATGATCCACTAGAGAAGGAAATGAAAAACCACTTCAGTATCTTTGCCAAGAAAAGCCCCAAACAGAATGACAAAGAGTCAGATACAGCTGAACCGTGACAACAACATTCCATGATAGTGATTCCAGAAGCAGAATGCTGTTAAGTGTTGCTCCATCCTGCAGGAAGGGTCCCTTGTGTTGCTTAGTTTACATTTATAATAAGGTAGCATCATATTAAATGTGTTAAGGAACCATCTTTTTCACAATTGTCAATGTAGTTAATGCTATGATATCAATAACTTGAGTCAATTGCATATTGAGTTGATTCCCTGCCTCCAGTCTTTCTCCCCTTTAATTCTCCATTCACATCACTGCTAGATTAAGCTTCCTAAAGCATGCCTGATAATTCTACTCCCTGCTCAAACTTTTAAAAATAGTATTTTATTTTTCCAATTACACATAAAGACAATTTTCAGCATTCATTTTTATAAGATTTTGTGTTCCAAATTTCTCTCTTTCCCTTCCCTACCCCTTTAGATGGCAAGCACTCTGATGTAGATTATACATGTGCAATGATGTAAAACATTCTCACATTAGTCATGTTGTGAAAGAAGAAACAGAACAAAAGCAAAAAAAATAAAATAAAATAACCAACAAAACACACACACACACACACACACAACCAAAGGGAAAATAGTATGCTTTGATCTGTACTCAGACTCCATAGTTCTTTCTCTGGATGTGGAGAGCATTTTCCATCACAAGTCTTTTGGACTAGTCTTGTATCATTGTATTGCTGAGAAGAGTTAGGTCTATCACAGTTGATCATCACACAATGTTGCTGTTACTGTGTACGATGTTTTCCTGGTTTTGTTCACTTCACTCTCTGCCCAAACTTTTAATGGATCCCCATTGCTTATTTGGTAAAAATCACTTTTTGCGTGACATTCAAAGCCCTCTTAAATTTGACTCCACTTTCTCACCTTTATGTCTTTCCCAATACTCCAGGTTGATTTGATTTGATTTGAGGTGTAAATTGTTATAGTAGAAAAAGTACTAGGTTTACATACAGAGGATCTAGGATGAAGTTCATCATTGGACCCTGGGGGAGTCAATGAACTTCTGAAGCTCTTAGTGTCTTTATCTATAAAATGAGGGGGTGAAAGTATCCTTTTGATATCCTTGGGAACAGAAGACCTCTAACTCTAAATCTGTCATCTTTGATTCTGTGATTTTATTTGGTTTGATTGCAAAGCAGTATGGCATCATGAATAGAGCCAGATGTGGAATCAAGAAAGCCTGGATTCTGATCCCACCTGAGATACTTCCTAGGTATGTGACTCCAGGCATTACCCCAGTAATCTTCAACTTCCTGATCCATAAAATAAGGACAATATCAGCACCTACTTCATAAGATTATTGTGAAGATCAAATATGATGTTTGTAAAGTCTTTTGCAGGGGGCAGCTAGGTGGTGTAGTGGATAAAGCACCGGCCCTGGATTCAGGAGTACCTGAGTTCAATTCCGGCCTCAGACACTTGACATTTACTAGCTGTGTGACCCTGGGCAAGTCACTTAACCCTCATTGCCCCACATAAAAAAATTAAAATAAAATAAAAAATAAAGTCTCTTGCAAATCTTAAAATGCTATATAAATGCTAGCCATTACCATTATTATTTCATATTATTTTCCTCCTAGCTGTTCTTTGAATTATGAAACAAACCTTTAAAGCATTAGATGAACTTCCAACTAGATGAACTTTTCAGCTTTTCAAGATCAAAGAACAATGAGTTACTGTTGAAGGGCTAGGCACCATCTCACAGGGACATGGCCAAAGAATTGTGTCTCAACAGGAGGCTCAACAGAGAAAGAGTGGAAGGAAATTGTCCTTTAGCAATCCTGGAAATCCTGGAAGTTCTCCTCTTCTCTAGGCCAGATGGGAACCACTCATGGTTTCTAATGCGAACAGTTTGGTGATGGAGAGAGATGCCAAGTATCAGAGTTAGCACCAGGACAAGAATGGCCAAGGAGAGGAAAGGCTGAGTCCCCACAAGAGTCCAAAGAAAGAGGCATCAAGGTGGGGAAATTATTTTATTATTTAAGCTAAAACTCACTTTCATTACCATGGCTTTCCATCTCTGAGATGCATAAGGTGGTACTCAACATACACTACAAACTTAATCAGTGTTTGTTGAATTCAACTGAAGTGAATTGACTATTAGAGCTGGGAGAGACCTGAAAGATGATCTAGTTCAATTCCATTTAACAGATAGAAAAACTGAAGGAGAGAAGTGACTTGGGAATTCTCCTGTAGCAACCAGGCCTTTTCATTATTAGGCCTTTTTTTTTTTCGTGGCAATGAGGGTTAAGTGACTTGCCCAGGGTCACACAGCTAGTAAGTGTCAAGTGTCTGAGGCCCCACCTGAACTCAGGTCCTCTTGAATCTAGGGCTGGTGCCCTATCCACGGCGCCACCTAGCTGCCCCTTATCATTAGCTATTAATAATCTCTTCCACCAATCTGTTTATCCTAGCGAGCAATAAAATTGACTGATATGGCTTTCACTTCTTTCCTTTAGCTACATCTACTCTTTTTTTTTTTTTTTTAGTGAGGCAATTGGGGTTAAGTGACTTGCCCAGGGTCACACAGCTAGTTTAGTATTAAGTGTCTGAGGCCGGATTTGAACTCAGGTACTCCTGACTCCAGGGCCGGTGCTCTATCCACTGTGCCATCTAGCTGCCCCCATCTACTCTTTTTTTAAAAAATGTAAATAGTATCTTATTTTTTCCAATTATATATAAAGATAGTTTTTAATATTCATTTTTTATTAGATTCTGAGTTCCAAATTTTTCCTCTCCTTTCCTTCCTCCCTCCCCAAGAAGGCAAGCAATCTTAAATAAGTTTTATGTGTAAAATTATGTTAAACATATTTCCATTTTAGTCCTGTGTCACATTCATTGTTTGGTGAAAATATGAATGGGCCAGGAAAAAATGAGAAATGGGTCCCCAGTTTCTTCCCTCCCCATTTTTCATCTTTTTTTCCCTTTCAAAGTTCCTGCTATATACCTCCTATATTCTCAGTGCCTTTATGTTCTCTTCCCAGCCCCCCTTCTCAAAATCTGTTTTCAGGAAAAGGTCTGTTATTAATTTACATCTTTGTATATATTTAAGTCAATGTGTTATGGCCTCTCTCAAGAGTGCTTGAATTTTATCCTAAAAACAAACCTTTCTGTGTATATTTAAAAGCTCTCCCTACCTCCCTACACCCCCAAGATATCCCTCTTAGGTAGACAGTGAATGTGTTCCAGAAGTGAATGGGGAAAACATCAAAGATTGTTTTGCCTCTGGGCCTTTGCTCTTCCTGTTGCTCCTATATGGAACATTCTCTTTACATTTCTTCACATGTTGAATTCATACTTCTTTAAAGAAATCTCCAATATGACATCCTCCATGCAGCCGACCTTGACCCTTGGACTTCACATAGTACTTTGCTCAGTAACTTTGTTTTTGTTTTTGTTTTGTTTTGCAGGGCAATGAGGGTTAAGTGACTTGCCCAGGGTCACACAGCTAGTAAGTGTCAAGTGTCTGAGGCCAGATTTGAACTCAGGTCCTCCTGAATCCAGGTCCAGTGCTTTATCCACTACGCCACCTAGCTGCCCCTACTCTGTAACTTTTTATTTATTTATTTATTTATTTATTTGTTTGTTTGTTTTTTTGGTGAGGCAATTGGGGTTAAGTGACTTGCCCAGGGTCACACAGCCAGTAAGTGTTAAGTGTCTGAGACCGAATTTGAACTTAGGTCCTCCTGAATCCAGGGCCATTTCTCTATCCACTGCGCCATCTAGCTGCCCCTTGCTCTGTAACTTTTTAACAGAAAGATCATAGAATCATAAGGTCATAGAACCGGGATCCATCTAGTCTAACCCTCTCAGAAACTGAGGGTCAGAAAGGATAAATGACTAGAGCAAGGTCACATAAATGAATCATAATTTAAGGATTATAATCTATTATGCATTACTATTCATTATAGTCATCTGGTTAGCATTTCTCCCCTCCACCCCAATTATAAGTTTCGTAAGGCCAGGAACCATGCCTTCTCCAAAGTTGTTATCCACCCCACCACGCCCCCAGCACTCAGCATCTCTAGTGTTTTAATAAATGATTGTTGATCACTTCATTAATTGATAAACCATAGAATATACTTTAGGCCTGCAGAGCTGGTATTGGATTGATCAGCCACAATCCACCACCCTGTACCTTGACCCCAAACTCACATCCTTTGGTCATCTTAGGTTAAAAAGGACAAACAGCAAGTACAAGCTCAAACAGTGGCTAGGTAGGCTGAATTCATACTCATAGATTTAGAAGTGGAAGGAACCTCTGAGGTTATCTAATTCTGCCTCTTTTTCCTTTTTTTTTCCCCTTTTTTTGTGGGGCAATGAGGGTTAAGTGACTTGCCCAGGGTCACACAGCTAGTAAGTGTCAAGTGTCTGAGACTGGATTTGAAGGAGATAGTGTTTGATCTATCTTTGCCCCCAGACAGATGGGCAAATCAGGTGGTTGTTTGTGCTGAAAAAGCTACCAAATTCAGATCTATACAACCGAATCTCTTGTTCCACAAAGGCCCTCAGCCATCCACCTCCTTTTTGTCTCCAACATTGCCCCTGACTGCAGTGCCCAGGGGTTTTGCCAAGCAGGATATTCCAGGAAAGGACACAGCAAAGAGGAAAGAAATCTATCTTCCTTTGTAGCCAATTTTAGTTGCAGAACTTCACACCAATGGAAGCCTGTATCAACACTTATCAGTAATAAGAGAGAAAGACAGAGACAGAGAGAAAGAGAAAGAGAAAGAGAGACAGAGACAGAGATAGAGACAGAGACAGGAAAGGAGAGAATGTCTCTTCCCTCACATACTGGTTTCCAAATGTCTCCTGGGATTCTAGAGAGATCATTACATTTTTTTTCCAGGAATTCCTACCAACCTCCTATTTCCTTGTCACTAAGGTTGATTTGTTCTCAACAAACCGGGATGGATGGATGGAAGGAAGGAAGGAAAGATAAAAGAAAGCATTGTAATAAATGTTTATAATCAAGGAAAGCAAATTTCTGCATTGTCCATGTGCAAAAATGTATGTTTCGTTTTGCATCACTTCTCTGTCAAGAGAAGGGTAGCATGAATCATCATTGGTCCTTTGGAATTGTGGTCTGTCATCACACTGATACTAATCTTTCAAAGTTATTTTTCTTTATAATGATGTTGTCATATAGGGTGTTCTGGTTCTGCTCAAGTCACTGTATCAGTTCATACTTGTCCTAATTTTCTTTGAAACCATCCAGTTATTAATTTCTTTTGACACTATAATATTCCATTATACTTAGGCACCATAATTTGTTTAGTCACTCTCCAATAGATGGAAACCCCTTTAGTTTCCAGTTCTTTGCTACTACAAGATCTGCTCTAATATTTTTGTACACGTGGGTTCTTTTTTTTTCTCTCTCTTTTTTTTTTTTATCACATTGTGAGTATAGGCCTGGTAGTAGAATCATTGGTCAAAGGGTATGTGCATTTGAATGACTTTTTGTAACCCCCTTATATAACAAATGAGTAAGTGAAGCACAAAGGTTAAATGACTTGCCCAAGATCCAGTATCTAGGATTTGAGGCCAGGTCCTCGGAGTCCAAAAAATAGCACACTTTTTACTGTACTAGGGAGATTGTTAAACCACTTCTCAGGTTAAAGTTTTGATTTATCTACGAGGATTCTTTCCCCCAAAACTAGTTTGGATAGACAGACCTAGGGATAAATGAACCCAGAAAACTTTGACAAGAAAATAAAAGGTTGAGAGATAGGTCTAACTCATAGGGCTCTGCATGGGGAAAGCCAACCTAGGTTTATCAGGAGAGCTCTTCATTTAAAGCCCAAAAGCATCTAGTAAGCACCTACTACATGCAAGGCACTGGCCTAGAAAATGGAGATGAAAAGAGAAAAATGAACTGTGGCATTCATAGTTTAGCTGGCCCTCCCATAGTACTTGTTTTTGATCTGGACTGGAACCCAGGTTCACTGACTCCAAGTCCAATGCTCTTTCCACTACATCCTGGCTCTGGCACCCTCTAATTGCATAACCTTCAACAAGTCACCTTATCTCCTTGAGAATCAGTTTCCTCATCTACAAATTGTTGTTGTTGTTTAGTCATGACCAATGCTTTGTGACCCCATTTGGAGTTTTCTAGGCAAAGATATTGGAGTAGTTTGCCATTTCCTTCTCCAGCTCATTTTACAGATAAGGAAACTGAGACAAACAGGGTTAAGTGACTTGCCCAGGGTCACACAGCTAGTAAGTGTCTTAGGCCAGATTTGAACTCAGGAAGATGAGTCTTCCTGACTCCAGGCTTGGCACTGTCCCACCACCAAACTGCCCCACCAATAAAATTAAGATAAATCATTCTTGTACTATTTTGCAGTATTTTCATAAGGAAAGTACTCTATAAACATCAAAGTGCCTTCTTAGTGAGTTACTGTTATTATACCACAGAAGTCATTCCATACCTAACCGATTTTCTCATTGAGAAAAGTGAGACCTCCATAAACCCTCCAATTTTATCTGGTATCTAAGTATCCAACAAATAAGTAATAGACATTTTTTTTTTTTTAGTAAGGCAATTGGGGTTAAGTGACTTGCCCAGGGTCACACAGCTAGTAAGTATTAAGTGTCTGAGGCCGGATTTGAACTCAGGTCCTCCTGACTCCAGGGCCGGTACTCTATCCACTGCGCCACCTAGCTGCCCCAGTAATAGACACTTAAACTCAATGCTGATGGTTGATGTAGAAGAATTGAATATTATTCTTTTTAAACATTTGGGCCATACATAAAGACATTTTCTTTCTTTTTCTACAGAATAGATTGCCTAAAAATATGGGAAACCTTTAAAAACGCATTTATTTCCAAGAACCCATGCAACATTACAGAACAAGATTATCAGCCACTAATGGAGCTGACTACTTATCCTATACCTTGTAATAAGGTAAGTCACTATTTGGATTTTATTGGCAGATATTTGTATCCCAAGTCCCTCTGGCCAGATCTACTTTCCACCTTTTTAACAAAGTTGTTTTTTAAAGAAATCTTAATACCCAACAATAAAAAGCTGACAGCACTGATGTGGGTAGGAGACATCCCAAAGACTATTAGAAAGGCTAAAGATCTGTGTTCAAATTCTTACCTTTCACAGTGTTAAATGAGGACTGGGAAGGATATACTGGACCTCCACAACAACAGGGACTTCCATGTCATGATATTTTTTGTTTGTTTGTTTGTTTGTTTTTGTGGGGCAATTGGGGTTAAGTGACTTGCCCAGGGTCACACAGCTAGTAAATGTTAAGTGTCTAAAGCCGGATTTGAACTAAGGTCCTCCTGAATCCAGGGCCAGCACTCTTTCCACTGCATCACCTAACTGCCCCTCATGTCATGATCTTACAAGGCATATAACAATGTCTACTTATGTGACACATTTTCTGCCACCAGGGAAATAAATATGAGTTGGCGTATGGAGAAAGCCACATTGATTTACAGAACCATTTCATTGAGGAATTGCAGTCGAAAATTAGTTTCATGATCTGGACCCAGATATTATAGTCATCTATGTTGTGTATCTTATTACCCCACTAGAGCTTAAAGTTCTTCAGGGTAGGGACAATGTCATATCTAATAATAATAATTCACATTTGTATAATGCCTTAAGGCTTTTGAAGTACCTGTGAGGTAAGGAGGAGAAATGATATCATCTTTGTTTTATAGAGGAAAAAACTGAGGCTAATGGTTTTCTGACTGGGTGTTAGAGTCAAAATTTGAACCCATCTCCTGAATCCATGACCATTTTGTTTCACCATGCTGCCTCCCACAAGGATGGACGAAGCATTTATTAGGCCTGGGATACATATAGTGATTCTTAGTGACTTCCCCACCACCACACATACACCCAACACTCCAAGATGTACCCACCTCCAGAAAACCTGACATCTTTCATATTCAAAAACCTACCCAATGTGTCATCATGTCTTGGAATGGACTTGGAATCAGGAAGACCTAGGTTCAAATCCTTCCCTGAGGCATGTAACAGCTATGTGACTCTGAAAATCAACTAACCTTTCTTTTCCTCAGTTTATTCATCAGTAAAATATTGGACTAGATGACCTCTGAAATCCCTAGCAGTGCTCAATCTATGATCGGGGTTAGAAGGAACCTTAGATCTTATAGAACAAATTGCCAACCAAGGCAGGACTTCCCTTTACAATATCTATGACTGATGATTATCTAACCACTCTAATGAAGACTTTACAGACCTAATTGTATCAAATAGTAACAATAACAATAACATCAATGATACTATTTATACAGTACTTTAAGATTTGCAAATTGCTTTACAAATATTATCTTATTTGATCCACACAATAACCCTGTAAGGTAGGTGCTACTATTATTCTTATTTTACAGATGAAGAAATGAAGGCACAAAGAGGTTAAATGACTTGCCTAGGGTCACACAGCTTGCTAAGAGGTCAAATTTGAACTCCGATCTTCCAGACTCTTTCTCAGTACTGAGAATTTTTTCCTTAACTTGAACCCAAATATACTTCTCTACAACTTCTACCTATTGGTCATATTCCTACCTTCTAGAGAAACCCAGAACAAGTCTTTCACAAGGCAACCCTTTATATGTTTCAAGATCACAATCATATACCCTTAAGTCTTCCCTGAGTTCAATATTCTTAACTGCTCATACTTTTCTTCATAGGATATAGTATCTGGCACTTTCACTACCCTAGTCACTCTCCCCCGGACACAGTGCAGTTTGTCAATATCTTTTCTTAGAGATCCAGACATGAACCCAATAATCTAGATGGGATCTAACTGGTGGAGAGGGCAAGAGATAGGGTTAAACCAATTGTGTCTTCTTTCTTAGACACTCCTTTGGAGCAAAACCAATGAGCTGGCTCATCAGTACACCAAAGTCCAGGGCAATTTACTCACTTTGGAGGACATGCTGCCAGGCTACATGGCTGATAAACTCATATGGTGTGGAATCCCCTCAAGGCCAGGTGAGAGTTTTAATATTTTCATTAATTTAAGAATATTCAGAATGAATGAAATCTAGGCTCTGATTTTGTCTGTGAAAAAAACTGATGTTATGGGCTCATCTCTAGATGTATTAATACTAAGAATTCATGTTTCTCTTCCTCTCTAAGGTTACCAGGGCACTTTCCTCAAAACAACCCTGTGGGCAAGTAGCATAAGTATTTTTAACTCTATTTTGCAAAAGAAGCAGCTGAGGTTCAAAGAAGTAAAATAACTTGCTCTTGGTAATGCAGCCAATGTAGGGTCTAGGACTCAAAACCAGGTTTTATGATACCAAATCCAGAGTTCCATCCCCTCTAGCAGAATCATTTTTAACCTTTAGTTTTTAATTGACAGCTATTGCATATCCTCAGCTCCTCATGCTCTTAGAAAAAATATTTCAGCATTTTCATTATTCTCAGAATGCCTCTTCCCTAAAATCCATTTTCTCACATTGCCAGTTGGATTCCTGATTGCCTCTTTCTCACCTAAGGCTCCTCTAACTAATTAAATTTTCTATACTCTATCAATTTTGCTTCTATATTCTGATTTTTAGAAGGCTTCTTGTAAAAATTTAGAATTTAAAAATTTTAGAAAGTTCCTTGAATGTTGTGTTTTGCTTTTATTTAATCATATATTCACAATCATCTTCTCTTAGAGATGGAGTCAAGCTTCTTTGTTTTACAGGGAAGGTATTGAATCCCAGAAAGTTTAAATTATTAATACAAGGTTACTCACAGACAGAAGTAGAACTAGTACCCAGGTCTCTTGGATTCTACTACATTGTGCTGCCTCCTTTATCTTTTATATTCTTTTCACATGATTTTATTTTGGAACAGGTTAAGGGGCAAGGGGGAAGGCAGGAGAGGTGGAGATTGGCTAAGCGACATGATGTAGTCAATAGAATCTTGGGGTTCAAGTCAGGAAGACCTGTGTTCAAATCCCACCTCAGACGCTTATTAGCTGTGTGACCCTGGACAAGCTAATTAACCTCCCTGTGACTCAGTTTCCTCATCTATAAAATGAGGTGGGTTATCTTTGATGTTCTCCAAAATACCATCTAGCTCTAATAATTTTTACCCCTTTTATATAAGGTCAAATATTGGGCCTTGATGTGTTTTCGTGCTGGAACTTCAGTTTTTAGTTTGTTAAATGAAAATTAAAAAAACAAAACAAAACAGTGCTCCATGTTGGAGATTAGGAATTGGAGCTTTGGAAAGGAGGACATTTATTCTGTATAAAAGGGAAAATGCAAAAGTCAAAAAGGTGAGTTTTCTGGTAAAGGAGGTGCTATAGGTGACTTTTTCCTTTTTCATAGTTTAAGCCTGACTTCATGACCCTGTAGAGGGATAATTTGAGATATTCCCATTTTTTCCCAAATTTTAATTATCCTGATGCCTTGTTAATTTTGCCAGGTGTCATACCTAGAGCCATTCTTTTTTATTATTATTATTATTCCATAAATTAACCCATTTATTGTTGGACTATGGGCTACAGATTTTTTTTTTCGTGAGGCAATTGGGGTTAAGTGACTTGCCCAGGGTCATACAGCTAATAGTAAGTGTCGTGTCTAAGGCCGGTTTTAAACTCAGGTCCTCCTGAATTCAGGGCCAGTGCTCTATCCACTGCACCACCTAGATGCCCCGGGCTACAGATATTTGATGGGGAGAAGATTTTTCTGGTCTTTCAATTCCTTCAGTCTTCTGACGGCAGATTTGACTGTAACTGCAGAGGTGGTATTGTAGGTCCATGCCCCACCAGCTACTGTTTTCATATAGGATCCACAATGCCAGATACCCACAGTCCATCTCTTCATTTTGGTCTTGCCACAGAAGGAACAGGTATACTTGGCATGCTGGGTAATTTCAATTTTCTTCACCATTTTTCTGAGGGATGCACCATAACATGTTCCATATTTACCAACAATTCCGACCTTATTAGTGCATTTAGCCGTGTTGCCAGTTGCAGGCCTGGAGCTTGAAGAGGCCTACAGCCATTCTTTTTTTTTTTTTTTTTAGTGAGGCAATTGGGGTTAAGTGACTTGCCCAGGGTCACACAGCTAGTAAGTGTTAAGTGTCCGAAGCCGGATTTGAACTAAGGTCCTCCTGACTCCAGGGCCGGTGCTCTATCCACTGAGCCATCTAGCTGCCCCTCTACAGCCATTCTTAATAAAACCTTGCAAATTAGAAAATACCTAAAGTGGGTGGAGATGATTGATAGCAGCAATAAGTCCGGTTAACAAAATTGAAGATTGGAAAAGATTTCTAAATTTCTTCTAAATGATAAATGTTTGATGGTTGATTAAAAGTTCACTCAATTGAAATTATCTGGCAACACATTCAGGTTTTTCTTTTCTGGTGTTAGGGAAATAACAGTGAAATATTTTGATTGGTGAAATTTTTTATTTCACTACTTGGGTAATCTTTTTTTAATTTTAAAGGTTATAATCATCTATTACCTTTTTCCAATTAATTTTTTTTTTTGGTGAGGCAATGAGGGTTAAGTGACTTGTCCAAGATCACACAGCTAGCAAGTGTCAAGTGTCTGAGGATGGATTTGAACTCAGATCCTCCTGAATCCAGGGCCAGTGCTTTATCCACTGTTCTACCTAGCTTCCCCCTATTTCCCAATTAATTAAAAAATAATTTCAACTTCAATTTTTGTGTGTGTGTGTTTTTTTTTTTTTTGCGGGGCAATGGGGGTTAAGTGACTTGCCCAGGGTCACACAGCTAGTAAGTGTTAAGTGTCTGAGGCTGGATTTGAACTCAGGTACTCCTGAATCCAGGGCCAATGCTTTAACCACTGCGCCATCTAGCTGCCCCTCAACTTCAATTTTCAAAGACACTTCTTTCCATCTTCTAGTTTGACTTAAGTGCAAATAAGAAATTTGTTAGAATTTGTAGGAGGAAATTGCTGTATTTATGTTGGCAGGTCACATCCCCAAATTTCTTCATTTAAGGTTTATGCTTTACTTTCTTTTTTCTTTCTTTCTTTTTTTTTTTTTTTTTGCCGGGCAATGGGGGTTAAGTGACTTGCCCAGAGTCACACAGCTAGTAAGTGTCAAGTGTCTGAGGCCAGATTTGAACTCAGGTACTCCTGAACCCAGGGCCGGTGCTTTATTCCCTGTGCCACCTAGCCTCCCCTCTCCTTTTTATTAAAGAATATTTTGAGGGTTTTTTAATAGACTCCTGGAAATGAAAACTAGCAAGAATACAGACATTACCATGGCCATTTTCTTCATTTGAGAGAGGAGGAATCTGAGGACCAGAGAGGAAGAGTATACTGCCCCCAAGGCAGCACAGCTAGCAAGAGGCAGAGCTGGGATTCAAATCAAGACATTCAGACTCCAAATCTCTTTCCCCTACACATTCAATGTCTCTCCTTAATGCAAAGATGTGATTTAAAGAAAGCAATGCTTCATTCATGGACATTTTCACAGTTTATAAAGCACATTACTCCCAATGATCCTGTTCAATAGATATTGGGTTATTTTTATTCAGTCATTTTTCAGTCATGTCCAACTCTTTGTGGATCCTTTTGGAGTTTTCTTGGCAAAGACACAGGAGTTGTCATTTTCTTCTCTAGCCCATTTTACAGTTGAGAAACTGAGGCAAACAAGGTTAAGTGATTTGCCCTGGGTCACACAGCTAATCACACATATCTGAGGCCAGATATGAACTCAGGTCTTCCTGACTTCAGGCACAGCTCTCTATCCACTGCACCACCTACCTCCCCCACTATTTTCACTTTTAAAATGAGGAAACTGAGACACAAAAAGGTTAAACACTTAGACCCAATTATATAGCTAAGAAGTTTAGGTAGTTGGCAGTGGACAATTGGATGCCAAATCTGGCACTCTCCATCCACTGCCCCATTGTATTATATGTTAGGAAGGAGATGCACAGCTAACGACAATAGCTGGATAATATCCACATTAGATTAGCTGGAATAACTTTGATGATATCCTACAAGGTTCAAGGAAACAAAGCATGTTGTTCCATAGTAAGATATTAGGCTCAAAATGGAAAACCCTAGGAGAAATAACAAACTGAATTCAATTCCAACTGAAGTACAAACAACCAACATCAGTTTTCCTGAGAACAAGATCTGGTAGAATGAGGGGAAGTTAAAACATATGGCAACTGCGAACCTAAAAATGGGAACTGGCATAGACTGGGGAGCAAAACGTGCAGAAAGGAGGGTCTGTGAGGGATGGAGGCAAAGTTGGTCTCCCCCAAAGTTATGCCCCAGGTCAGCCCTGGCAGGAAGTTACTAAGACCCAGGCTTGGCTTTTTTTACTCATTTAGGGGCTGGTGTAGGGGAATGATATCCCATGTCTAGTCCTTCTATTTCAAACTTCCTTAAGGGATTTTCCAGAATGATGACTCAAATACTGTCGCTGTGTTCCTATCCAGAGCTTGGATAATAAGTCGAGTGCTTGGCCAGGATGCCAGGAGGCACTTAATTGGACTGGACTGACATTCATCCATTTTCAATATTCCCTTCTCATGCACTTGGCAAAAATGAGTTTGGAAGGTTTTTCTGTCATTATTGCATTGTGGAAGCATCATGAAACATGTTTTACAACCTCTCCTTTCTTCCTCATTATTCTGCACAAAATATCTTTTTCAGAAATAAACTATCAATCTTGCCCACAATGGCATGAGTGTGCCAACAACTCCTACAGAACATTTTGGAAAACGGCATCCAAAAGGGTAAGTACTTTGTTTGAATCACAGCTTCAGAGAGTAGTAAAAAGAGCATTGGTCTTAAAAGTTAGAAGATTTGGGTTTGAGTCCTGACTCAGATGATAACAAATTGAGTAGAGCCTTAGTTTTCCCATATGTAAAATGGGGTTAATCATATTTGTTTAACCTACCTTGCAAGGTCACTGTGAGATAACATCTTTGTAAGCCATAAAGTATTATAATTGTGGTTGTGAGGATTATAGATTTAGAGCTAGACGGGACTTTAGAGATTGAGTTCAACCCTTTCATTTTGAAGATGAATGAATTGAGGCCCAGAGAGGTTAAGTGATTTGCCCAAGGTCACATAGGTAATCAGCAGCAGAATTTAGATTTGAATCCTGGTCTTCTGACTTCAAATCTAATATGTCATATGCTGCAAATTGCTTTCTCCTTCAAATAACCCCTCACCAATGACATCTGTCAGTTATGTCAGTGCTCTGGAATGTAATTCATCTAGACCTTGTGATTTGAATTGTTACCATGAAATTTCCTTATTTGTTCCACCTCAATCACCCATAACCATTTTTAGTCTGTCCTTCCTAATTCAAAGATCATTCTCCTTGGAAGAGAAAAGAAAAGCAAAATGAGAGTTCAGTGGTTCAATCTTGTCACTGTTATCTCATCTACCTTGTGCTGCAGTCATATTCTTTCTTTAATTATTTTCTTACACATAACACAGCTAAAATCAACAAAACAAGCAAGCAAAAACTCATAACCTTAACAACCATAAAAACCCAAACCCAAACTATGTTTTGTTCTCTTTACCATTCATTTCCAGTTTTGGCTCATTCTAGGATTTTAGAGTTCTTGATGCTATTTTTTTTTTTTTGGTGAGGCAATTGGGGTTAAGTGACTTGCCCAGGGTCACACAGCTAGTAAGTGTCAAGAGTCTGAGGCCAGATTTGAACTCAGGTTCTCCTGAATCCAGGGCCAGTGCTCTATCCACTGTGCCACTTAGCTGCCCTTCCTGATGCTATTTTTAGGGGAACTATAGTATATTACTCTTTCATGTTCACCCTTAGTTTCCTTCTATCTTCTAAGCATATCTTTTTATCAAATGGATTTTAATATTATTTTTTATCAAGTTTTATAAAATATCCCTTTGGTGATTTGACTGGTATAGAATTAAAAGCATAAATTAAGTGGCAATATTTTCATCTTTGATATATTAACATGCCCGAGCCATTAACATTAAATGCTCTTTCAGATATGTTCTTTTTTTCATTAAGGAATACTTTGGAGCAGCTAGGCTGCACAGTGGATAGAGCACTGGCCCTGGATTCAGGAGGACCTGAGTTCAAATCTGACCTCAGACACCTAACATTTACTAGCTGTGTGACCCTGGGCAAGTCACTTAATCCCAATTGCCTCACTAAAAACAAACAAACAAACAAAACCCCAAACAAAACAAACAAAAAAGGAGTACTTTGTAAAGGAATCTATGCAAGTCTTTTGTGTACTTTGGTAGATAGATCCCTAGGTACATTATGTATTTTATAGCTATTTAGAATGGGATTTTCCTTTCTATCATTGCTTCTTGGGTTTTATTATTATTATAAAGAAAGACAGTTGATTTTTGAGGGTTTATTTTGTAGTCAGCATCTTTGCTAAAGCTATAATCTTAATTAGTATCTTTGCTTGATTCCCTAGGAGATATACCAGCAGATAGAGATAGCTTTACTTCTTCTTTACCTATCCTTATGCCTTTACTTTCTTTCTCTTTTCTCATTGTTATTGCTAACATTTCCAGAATTAAATATAAAATAACAATGGACATCCTTGTTTTACTATTGCCATTGCATATGATGTTTGCTTTTGATTTTAGATAGATTTTAATTATATTAATAAAAGAACTCTATGCACTTATAATTTGTTGAGTTTTTAGCCTAATTGAGTGTTGTACTTTGTCAAAGGATTTTATTGCATCTATTGAGACAATCATGTGGCTTTGGATGTTTTAGTTTTTAATGTGATTATATAATTTTTCTAATGTAGAACCATTTTTGCTTGCCTAGCATAAATTTCTTGGATAAATTGCTATAATCTGTTTAACAGGATTTAAAAAAATTTTTTTTGAATCAACATTCATCAATTGTATTGGCCTATAGCTTTCCTTCCATGTTTTATCCTTCTTTAGTTTAAATATTAGAACTGTATTTGTCTCATAGAAGGATTCTGGTAGGTGCTTTATTTCCAGATTTTTGAGAATAATTCATATAGCATGGATACTCATTGTTCTTTAAAAGTTTGATAGAATTCTCCTTAGAATTCATAAGTACTAGGAGTTTTTGTTTGTTAATTTGTTTTTTGGTGCTAGATTTTTTCTGGATAGTTCTTTTATAGCTAGTTCTATTTCCTTTTCTGAGATTAGGGTATCTAAGATTTCTATCTGGTATTTTGACCATTTGAATATTTTATATATTCTTAAGGCATTCCTCTATTTCTTTTGTGTTCTGTTTTGTTAGCATATGATTGCATAATAGGTTCTGATTATTCTTTTTATTTTTTCTAGTCTTGTTATAATTTTACCTTACTCATTGGCTATTTTATTGATTTGATTTTCTGCTTTCTTATTTTTTAATCAGATTAGCTAAAGATTTATTGATTTTATTAGTCTTTCCAAAGAGCTAGTTTTTTGTTTTATTTATTATTTATATGGGTTTTTGTTTTCAATTTATCTATTTTTCTTTTAATTTTTTTGTGGGTTTTTTTTTTTTTTTTGGTGAGGCAATGAGGGTTAAGTGACTTGCCCAGGGTTACACAGCTAGTAAGTGTTAAGTATCTGAGGTCACATTTGAACTCAGGTCCTCCTGAATCCAGGGCCGGTGCTCTATCTACTGCGTCACCTAGCTGCCCCTCTTTTAATTTTTAATATCTTCTCTTTTGTATTTATTTTAGTTTTTTATTTTTTGGTTTCCTATTTTTAAAAATGCATATTCAGTCCATTAATCCTCTCTTTTTTCTATTTTGTCAGCGAATATTTGTAGGGATATGATTTTTCCCCTGAGGACAGCTTTAGTTTTAGCATGTTTAAAAATGAGTTAGTCAACACATTCCCATTCAATTTCTTTAGTTCATCCTCCTTTCACTTTGTCTTCAGAACATCAGCTTTAAGAGCTTTCCATCCCTTCTTTGCAACATTTCTTTTTTTTCTTTTTTTTTTTTTTAGTGAGGCAATTGGGGTTAAGTGACTTGCCCAGGGTCACACAGCTAGTAAGTGTTAAATGTCTGAGGCTGGATTTGAACTCAGGTACTCCTGAATCCAGGGCCAGTGCTCTATCCACTGTGCCACCTAGCTGCCCCTTGCAACATTTCTAATAGACTATTAGACCTACCTATTCTTTCTTTTTGACACTGTTCTTGTCAAATCAAGGATATGTGTCAGACTGTATCCAGATTTCCTCTCCTCTCCAGCACAAACTTTATGATCCAGTGGTCACATATCCTCTAGTTTCACTTCATTTCTTCTAAAAGAAGTAACTACTTGTTAGTCAGAATCATATCTAGAACAACACCTCCCCTTGTGGCATCCTCTACCTTTTGAAGGATGAAATTGAGTAACAGATTAAGTTACAAATATGTTAGTAGCTGGGAGTGGTGGTAATTCCAGCTAATGAGGATGAGGCTGGTGGGTCTCTTGGGCTCTGGAGTTCCAAGAAGCAGTGGGTTAAACCAATCAGGTGTCTGCACTAAGCTTGGCATTACTGTGGTGAGACTCGAAAAGGCAAATCAGCAGTGAGATCAGTCTATGAGAAGCACCTCCACTTCTAACCTGGGAGAGATAGGGAGACCTACTGTTTAAAAAGCGAAAATAAAAAACAAAAAATAAAGTAAGACAAAAAAGCAAGACCAATCATTGTATTGGTGGTTTAGCTTTTGCTAGTGAGATGTATGTCCAGTTAATTGAAATTTCCTATAACTTTTTTTTTTTTGTGTGGGGGGCAATGAGGGTTAAGTGACTTGTCCAGGGTCACACAGCTAGTAAGTGTCAAGTGTCTGAGGCTGAATTTGAACTCAGGTACTCCTGAATCCAGGGCCTGTGCTTTATCTACTGTACCACCTAGCTGTCCCCTTCCTATCACTATTATATCAAGCTTTTTTTTTTTTTTTTTGTGAGGCAATTGGGGTTAAGTGACCTGCCCAGGGTCACACAGCTAGCAAGTGTCAAGTGTCTAAGGCCGGATTTGAACTCAGGTACTCCTGAATCCAGGGCCAGTACTCTTTTCACTGTACCACCTAACTGTCCTATATCAAGTTTTTTAAAGGGCATTTCTTGAACCAACTTCATCCTTCTGTTAAAGTAATCTGTACAATATCACTTTTCCCTCTTCTCTTTCTGAAATATTCTTTATCGTATTTCTTCCTTTGACGTCTACCCCTTCTTTATCTGATCTGTTCCTTGTGAATAAGGTTTCTCTTTCCAGAGGCATATTTCAAGCTATGAGTTCAAATTGCCTCCTTGAATTAGAAATTTTAGTTTACTCCATTTATCACCCATTTGCTCTTTATTTGATTATGATCTTGTTGAAGGCAGGGATTCTTTTTGCCTTGCTTTATATCTTAGCACAGTCCTTGGCATGTAGTAGGTGCTTAATAAATGCTTGACTGGACTTGCCCCAGAGTTTGCATGTAGAACCTGATACCAGGGGCTCATTCCCTTCTTGGGATATTGACTCTTAATACTCTCTTCTACTCTCCATTGAATGTTGTACCTGCTGCTCTGCATGGCATAAAAGAAAAAAAATCAACATTTTGAGTTTATGGGGATACGCCATCCCTGACAAATGGTGACTCAGTCGGCTTCACAGACCTCCAATGAAGGGGAACTCATTATCTCCCAAGGCAGCCTGTTGCATTTATAAACTACTCCAGTTGGTGAGAAGTGTTTCCTTTCTCTCAAGCCTTAATTTACCCCTTTACAATTTTCACTAATTGCTCCTGGGTTTTCCTCCCAGGGGCCAAATAAAAAAGTCTAATACCTTTTCGACATGGCAACCCTTCAAATGTTTGAAGATAGTGATCATACTAAACTTCCTTAGTTCATTCAACACAGCCTTGTAAGACATGAACTTCAGGTCCTTCACCATCCTGGTTGTCTTCCTTTGGATTTGTTCCAGCTTATTGATAGCCCCTTAAGTTGTAGTGTCTAGAACTGAACAAAGTACTTCATATTTGGTCTGATCTAGGCCCACTACAGTGAGTGGGGCTATCACCTCCTTGTTCCTGGGAGTTCTTACTCTCTTAATGCCCAAGATTCCACTAGCTTTTAGGGACTGAAATGATGCCTCTCTAGCTCACTAAAATCTTCAGATCCTTTTCAAACAAAATTCTGTCTATTCTGTAATTTGTGCAGTTGACATTTTCATGCCTATTAAATTTCATCTTATTAGATTCACTCCAATAGTCTAGTCTTATTTGTCTTTTTTGATTCTGACTCTAATCCAGTGTGTTAGTTTTTCTTCCCAATTTTGTGTCATCTGTCAATGATCTATACCTTTATTAAAATTATTGACAGGGGCAGCTAGATGGTGCAGTGGATAGAGCACCGGCCCTGGAGTCAGGAGTACCTGAGTTCAAATCCGGCCTCAGACACTTAATACTTAACTAGCTGTGTGACCCTGGGCAAGTCACTTCACCCCAATTGCCTCAGTAAAAAATAAAATAAAATAAAATAAAATAATTGACAAAATTATTAACAGCACAAGGCCAACCAAAGATGTCACAGGCACTCCAGTGGAAAACGTGCCAAGGTGACATTAAACCTTAACAACTATTCTCCAATCAGAACTACTCTCGCTATTCAAAATCTACATAATTTGTATATTGTCTAGTCAACTTCTCTCGATATTTTTTCTTTTAAAAAATTAAAGTATTGTTTAATTTGCAAGCAGGTATTTTCTGTCTTTTCATGAGAATAGTATGAGAATTCATAATCATGTTTTCTAAACTATGGCTAGCTAAACTATATCTACAGCATTCCGTTAAATGGAATGGAGCTATTGCTGTTCCTGTGTAATCATCACATCGTTTTCTAAATGTTCATTCACTAAGCATCTTTTCATCCATTTTAGGATTTTCCCAAGAATTAAAACCAAACTTATGGCAATGCTTATAGTAACAGACAAATAATACCTCCGTGGGCATTCTTTTTTTATCCTTTTTTAAATTTAGATGTTTCGTGATATGATTAACAGGAAAGCACCTTAGGTATACTCCTTTGTTGGATAAGGAGTCAGCATTACCATATTTTATGCCATTCTACAACAATATTCCAAGATACCATATTCTTAGAGGGTTTTTCATTTCTCATATCTGCTTTTCCCTTTTCTGTTCCCTTCCTTCTGTTAGAAGTAGTGTTGTAAACATGAACTCTGCCCCTGAAGTCTTGAGGTTTGGGGGGGGGGGTTTGTGAGGCAATGGGGGTTAAGTGACTTGCCCAGAGTCTCACAATTAGTAAGTGTTAAGTGTCTGAGGCCGGATTTGAACTCGGGTCCTCCTGAATCCAGGGCAGGTGCTCTGTCCACTGCACAACCTAGCTGCCCTGTCTTCAGGTTTTTTCACCCACAACTACATAATTCTTAGCAAACCTTTACAGTGTAACGATTGGAATGACGCCACCTGCTGGAGACTTACTGTAGAAGAGTTCCGCCCATGAAGCGAAGGTCTTTGAGGGCAAGACCAGGAGTCTTTTCTTTGGTGTCAGGAAGTGACATTGGCTAGTGGGAGGAAGAAGGAAGAGACTAGGGCTCTGTCTTGCTCTCTTCCCTTTGGACTCTGGTGGAGAGCGGAGCTAGAAATGTGCTCTCCCTTTAATAGATAGATGAATGGAGGCCTTTCTCTCTCTTTACCAAATTCTTATTCTCCTTAATAAATGCTTAAAAGCCTAACTCTTGCTGAAGCTTATAATTTATTGGTGACCACTCATTAGATATTTTAGACAGAATAGCTAGAATTTTAGCCTTTGATAACAGGTTCCTTCTGGTGATATATTTTTCCCCAACATATGTCACCAGAAACAGGTAGCAGTCACCAACATTGACATGTCTTGGGAAGCTTTTCTCACTTACCCCGAGATGACAAGAAAACTCTCTGTTGTCTGTGTTGGGTTGACAATAGCTGTCCCAGGAATTCTCAGCAAGGTGTCCTTAGGACTCCTGTTTACTCCTGCTTCCTGTAATCATTTTCTGGAGGACCTCTTAACTGGTACAGTTCTTGTAGCAAAAAAAGACTGCTTCCTCCTAAGCAAGTGTAGTTCCTGTTCTACAGGAAGTCTCATACTTAGCTCCAATTATTCAAAGGTCTTTCTTCTTTCCTTCCTTTGCTGTAGCACATTCTTCTACCCTGCAGCTCTTTGATACATGGGATAATTTTCCCCTGTTCTTTTATTTATTTATTCCCCTTTTATTTTATTTCTTTATTGAAGCAATTTTTCCATTCATTCTCCCTGATGACCTGGAGGGCAGAGACTTATTCCTTTGATGCTGTCCCTTTCTCCTCAAGGACAGAGACTGATATACATAATGCTTATGCACAATGTTGGCTCTGTCACAAGAGACATAAACATGCCACACACTGTAGGTTACCACCAAACTCCCTCTGAATTTGCTCAAAGCAAGATCCAGTCCCCCATCGCTTTGTTTTGCTAGCTAACTTTTGTGGCTACTTGTTAAGCATAAACATTCTAGTTCTCTGCCTACTAATTGGTCCGAGTCTTCAGGCAGTAGGGTCTCTTGAGCAAGACAATTTATTTAAAGTGGACTCCTTGCCTTTTCTGGAGACAGAATGCCCCTCATTGTCAGTTTGCACATCCTTGTAGTTCCATAACACAGGCAAGAATAAACAGAAGCTAATTCATAAACTGTAATCCCATTATCTCTTTAAATCTCCCCAACCTTGTTTCACGTTTCTCCCAATCTCCAGATATCTCCCTGTTCTTTACTGGTTCCTATGTTCTCTATTTACTGGCTGAAGTGGGGATTCACCCCAATATGGCCTTAGCTTCCAAAGAAGAACCGAGCACCTTACAGACAACTGAAGAGAAAGCCCTGCACTTCATCTTTTTTTTTTTTTTTTGCAGGGCAATGGGGGTTAAGTGACTTGCCCAGGGTCACACAGCTAGTAAGTGTCAAGTGTCTGAGGCCGGATTTGAACTCAGGTACTCCTGAATCCAGGGCCGGTGCTTTATCCACTGCGCCACCTAGCCGCCCCCCCTGCACTTCATCTTACTGGAATTTTGACCTGATTTAGAGAAAAGTTCCAAAACCCATCTTTTTAACATCCAGACCCTCATCTAGTTGTGAACCTCCTTGTGAATTACAAACCTCCCACTAGAAAGAGTGCTAGACTCGGAGGCAGGAGAGACTCAAGTTTAAATCCCCCTCCAATGCCTAATGGAGATGAGACAATGGACATGTCTCCGAGCCTTTTTTTTTTTTTTCTGAGCCTCAATTTCCTCATTAGTAAAAACGCAGTGTCTAACTCACAGGGTTGTTAGGATCCAATGAGAAAATTATTGTAAAGTACTATACAACTGTCAGATGATGATAATAACAGCCACAGCAAATTCAATTCAAGCAACATTTATTGGACTCCATACTTTGGTCAGAGCTTTGTTTCACAAAAAAGCCTTCCTCTGATGCATTATTATGGTATGATGGTGACCACAGGTTGTCAAAGGCTATACTGGCAGAACATGAAGTCCTGGCAAGTCCTGGCAAGCCAGAGAGGCTTTGAGGACAGGCCCAGGGTTGGACTGTATATCTGTCATCCAAGACGCAACTTTCTTTTGCTCAGGCAAGCAGGCCCATCACAGGATTGCCCTCAGGGAGATGAAATTTTTGGCCACAACAATCTTCAAAAACTATATGAATAAGGCATCGTTTATAAGTTTTGTGATCTGCTGTGATTGAGGAAATGGGCACACTAGTGAAATCAAATATCTTTGAGGAAGTATAGGGAGCATTATGCTAAGTGATAGGGTAAGGATAGGGAAAGATTTGCCTTCAGTAAACCTATAGTTTTGCACGTGGATTTCACATCAAGAAATAACTATTGGGGGAACCTAGGTGGCACAGTGGGTAAAGCACCGGTCCTGGATTCAGGAGTACCTGAATTCAAATCCAGCCTCAGACACTTGACACTTACTAGCTGTATGACCCTGGGCAAGTCACTTAACCCTCATTGCCCTGCAAAAAAAAAAATAACTATAGTACAAAATGGGACATGATAAATGAATGAGCATTAGTAGATGTTAGAGGAAAAGATGATTAAAAACGGAAAGGGATTGTAGCTTTCTGGAACGGCGGCATTTAAGTCAGCTGTAGGCCAGATTCCTTCCTTTTCACAGATGTTAACTCATATTTTGGCAAGGTGTCATAAAATAAAGGCTATTAGACCTTGGGGGAGGAAGACCAAGATTTAAGGCTATGCTACTTGTTGGCCCTGTGACTATCTGCAAGTTAATGTGCCTCAATTTTCTTATCTAACTACTCATGGATATTTCGAGCTGTGGTAATGGAAGTGATGTTTCCCAAACCAGTGGCTCTTTTTAAAATTTGTAATTATTGAGCCTGATTATATCTATAAAATGTAAGAGCTGGAAGGAAACTGAGAGGTCATATAAAACAACTCTTACTTTTACAGAGAAGGAAACCAAGGCCCAGAGAAGTTAAGCAACTCATCTCAAGTCACACAGCTAGTTTGTGGCCAAGTTATTTCTTCTGATTCTCATTCTAGAGCATACATTCTGGGATTCTGCCCATTTTATGTTGGGAAAGCTGAAGTACTGATTTAAACTAAAATAAAACGTTTCCATGGTTGAGTATGGGGGGAGGGAGAGATGACAGTGATGAAGAGAGGGGAAGATCAGTTTCACCTGCAGTGAACCTTTACTGAGTCATTTTAGCCATGTCTGATTCTCTGTGACCCCTTTTTCTTGGCAAAGATACTGGAGTGGTTTGTCATTTCCTTCTCCAGCTCATTTTACAGATGAAGAAACTGAGGTAAACGGGGTTAAGTGACTTGTCCGGGGTCACACAGCTAGTAAGTGTCTGATACCAGATTTAAACTCAGGTTTTCCTGACTCGAGTGCCAGCACTCTATCCACTGCCTCACCTAGCTAGTGAACCTTATGAAAGTTTCATGGGAAAGTGGGGCTTGGAAGGTGGAGGAGTCTTAGAGAAAAAGTGTCCTTTGGTGCTACTGTCAAGGACAGAGTGCTGGACTGGCTAAGCAACCACCCTAGGAAAATACAGTGAAAAGTGTATTGGACTAAGAATGGGGAGACACAGGTAACCATTCTGTTTCTCATTCAGTGTCATGTTTCACTCTGACTTTGGGCAAGTAATATTTACAGATATTTCCTAGTCTGAAAAATGGGCAGGTGTGTGTGTATGTATACATACACATACATATATATATCTGCATACCTATACCTATACACATACATACATGTGTGCATTCATTTTTCAGAGTGGGCTTTAAAGAAGAATACTGAGTAACTAGAATGTAATGAAGTCTATGATCAGTAAATACTCAGATTATATTTTCTAACAAGTGGGATATGTACACAATTATATAGTGATATATTTAAAAATCTGATTTAATTGGTGGTTACTGCAACACTTCTATCAGTTCAGATTTCTACCCTTCTATACCATAGTGAATGCTCTCCATGAATTGTCAAATCCCACCCAAATTCATCACCCATGAACCAACCCTTCATTAATGTGGCTCTGTCACCTTAGTTAGGCTGGTACTAGAACCACGGATACATAGTTTGTCCCGAGGCCCATACTCAAAAGCTTTTCTCATTTAGGCCCTGTTAAAACTTGTACTCTGCTGGCATGGCTGTGGACAACCCAGTGTCACCTCAATGTCACAGTGATATATTGTTGTTGTTGTTGTTGTTGTTGTTCAGTCATTTTCACTCATGTCTGACTCTTCATGACCCCATTTGGGGTTTTCTGGGCAGAGATAATAGAGTGGTTTGCCATTTCCTTCTACAACTCATTTTCCAGATGAGAGAAGGCAAATGGAGTGAAGTGACTTGCCCAGGGTCCCACAACCATTGTCTGAGGCCAGATTTGAACTCAAGAAAATGAGTCTTTTTGACTCCGGGCCCAGCACTCTGTCCATTGCACCACTTAAATGAGCTTAAATGGTGCTAAATGTTGATTTAAATTCATTTAATACCTGCCAACTCATTATAGACAGGAGTAAACCTGTAGTGGTGATCTATGTTTAATATAAATTTTAAATGTCCTGGGCTCTCCTGAACTTCTGTGGGTTTGGGGATTTTGTTTTGCTATTACCAGCCATATCCAGGATAGTAGGACCCAACTGAGAAATGGTAATAAAGTTAAGAGAAAGGGTGCCAGAGGATTCAGATTTAGAGGAAACCTTAGCAATCTTCTAGTCTGACTTCCTCCTTTAGACACGTACATACTGTGGTCAAGAGAAGGAATGGTACTTGCTCAAGGTCATACAACTAGTAAGTATGAGAACCGGCCTTAAAGCTCAGGGTTCCTGATTCCAAATTGGATCCTCTTTCTATAAATTCCCATTCAATCTGTCTCAGTTTTCAGTGTTTCATCTCTTTCCAATCTCTATTTCTCTTGTTTACTCTCATCTGTTCTACTACCTTCTAACCATAGAGGGCACAGTGGATAGAGTGTCAGACCTGCAGTCAGGAAGACCTGAGTCCAAATTTAGACTCAGACACTCCCTAGCTGTGACCCCGGGCAAATTGGTTAATCCCGTTTGCCTCAGTTTCCTCATCTGTCAAAAGGAGCTAGAGAAGGAAATGGTAAAACCACTCCAGTATCTCTGCCAAGAAAACCCCAAATGGGGTCATGGAGAGTCTGACAAGACTGAAAAATGACTGAAACAACAACAACCTAAGCAGAGAACATCGGCATACCTCAAAGGGAAATACAAGGAGGCAAAAAACTGTAGACTAAAGGCAGACCCTCCATCTTGTCCATTCAAATGAATATTCTCACTTACTTTTTTTCTTTTTTTGGGTGAGGCAATTGGGGTTGTGACTTCACTTACTTTTCAGAAAGCCAACAGAATCTTAGCAGCTGCTTATGCAGTCATTAAATAGCTGCTAAATAGAAGGGGTAGGGCTACATTTAAAACAACAACAAGTTTTTGCATTAACTTAACCTTCCTCATTACTATTGATTTATGTTTTAAAAAATGGGGTCATCCCACAAAAATAGTGCAGAAGTTGTCAGTAGCTTGTAAATTTATTTGTATTTATCATCTATTTATTTCTATGCCAGAAATCTAGGCTGAGAGATTGGTATAGAAGTTGAGAATGAGGAGGGTAGGGGCAGCTAGGGTACCAGCCCTGGATTCAGGAGGACCTGAGTTCAAATCCGGCCTTAGACACTTAACACTTACTAGCTGTGTGACCCTGGGCAAGTCACTTAACCCCAATTGCCTCACCAAAAAAAAAAAAAAAAAAAGAGAATGAGGAGGGTAGAGTACCCCATGGGGACAATCTACTTTCCTAATCCAAACCTCCTCTACTCCTGTTGGAGAACCAAGAAATGTATATACTTTGTTTTCTGATTCCAAGTCTAGTGTTCTCTCTCCCTCTCTCCCTTTTCCTCCCTCTCTTTTTACATTATACTATGTTGCCTTTAAATTATGCTTTTCAAACTTTCACCAGAATCCAGAATATTGCTCTCCAACCAAATTAGAATGGAAAATTACATTTGCTCATTGGTTCACACATTATTTGCTAAAATAAAGTAATGACAATTTTTCCTTGGTGGAGTTTAGGCCATAAGTGTTACATCTTCCCAAACACTTCCCTAGGGATGGAAAAACAGAAGTAAACTCAGCTGCTAGCATTCAGATGGGCAGTGCTAAATTGGATCAGATTCCATCATAATTTCCCCAGGTGTGGTACATGTTTGTGTGTGAGCTTTTTTTTTTTTTTTTTTGTGGGGCAATGAAGGTTAAGTGACTTGCCCAGGGTCACACAGCTAGTTAAGTGTCAAGTGTCTGAGGCCAGCCTTGAATTCAGTTCTTCCTGAATCCAGCGCTGGTGCTTTATCCACTGCGCCACCTAGCTGCCCCTATGTGTGAGCTTTTGAGGACTGAACACAAACTCCTGTAAACACTCCCACTCACCACAGTGACATACAAAGGCAGGGTACCCAGGACCTAACACTGTAGGTAAGACCCACAGCCATGTCACATCTTTCATATGCCACCAGTTTGTTCCCTGCATGCACCACGCTGACTCACCCAATACTCTCTTACTCCCCTGTTCTCCCACATCCAAATACAGGCTGGTATCCACATATACTCTCCCATCCCTTCTCCATACAGGAGCCCCTTTCCTACTCCCTGGCATCCTTAAATCCCCTAAGGTAAGTGCTAATACAATTAATTGTTCTTTCCTTCATCTATTCCCCAAAACATCACTATGCTTTCTTTATTGTCCTTTAATCTTGCAGCAACCTGCTTTCCTTCCAATAAGAGATCTTTTTTAATGTTTAAGCCATCTAACTATTTCTATGTATTCATCTAGTTGAGCTAAACATTGTCACATGGAAGAATGTTGGGCATGTTTTCAGTTTGCAGAAGCAGCCTGTGGTGTGGTCCATGTGATGCTCAACGGGTCAATCAGCCAAGCCTTTGAAAACAGCAGGTAGCTGTTGTTGTTGTTGTTGTGTCTTGTGTGTATGTGTGAGCTTTATATTCTGGATAGTTAAAGTCTTGGAAGATTTCAGGCTTTTTTGTCTCCTTGAATCTCTGAGCCAAAAATAAAAGTTAACATTCCTGTACCTCATTACCAGACGAAATTTTCTGAAGTGCTATTTCCTCATCTGCAAAATGGGGAAAATAATATGCTCTCTCATAGTATTTTTATGAGGATCAAAGAAGATAACATAACTATTTAATGACTGGACAAGCACCTCCTAGGTACCTTCAAGGGACTGCAAATACAACTACAAAGAAAGAACTAATCCCTACTAGCCAGGAGTTGACATTCTCATAGGGGAGACAACAAATACATGTAAAAAAAAAAGTCTTAAAAAGTAAATAAAGACAAATAAAAAATAGAGTTTGGGAAGGATGGCACTAGCAATTGGGGATATAAGGAGAAGCTTCATACATAAGATGATGTTTGATCTGGGTCTTGAAGGAAGAAAGAGACTGTTTTCAGTGGAGGTGAACAAGCTTTTTAAATGCCTGCTGTGTGAATCCAGGCACTCTGACTCCAAATCCAGGGCTCTTTCTACTTAAAGATCAGCAGGATTATAGGTTTTAGTGTTGGGACCACTGAGGTCAACTCAGTGGGAGGTGTCAAACTCACCACCAAGGCAAAACTCTGAGTGCCACCAAACCAGATTAAAATGTGATTGGGAAATGCTTGGGGCAGCTAGGTGGCACAGTGTATAGAGCACCGGCCCTGGATTCAGAAGGACCTGAGTTCAAATCTGGCCTCAGACACTTGACACTTACTAGCTATGTGAACCTGGGCAAGTCACTTAACCCCAATTGCCTCACCAAAAAAAAAAAAAAAAAAAAAGAAAGAAAGGGAAATGCTTAACAAAACAAACAAATACATACATAAAATACATTATATTTATATATGTAAATGTATATAAATATGTAAAACATCTTTGCATAAAAATAAATAAATAACAATAAATAAAAATTACATACAATATAGATAATGTTAATTTGTGTTTTTCTAAATCAATATGTGGCCTCTAGGGATGAATTTCTACTTCAGTTTGACACCAGTGCTCTAATTCATTTCCCTTACTTTATTGATGGAGAAACTAAGACCCAGAGAGAGTAAGCAACTTGTCCAAGCTCATAGGATGAAGGTGGTCATGGAAGCATCTAAACCCAGACCCTATGTACTCTTTCCACTACACAACATTGCATTCCTATCCTTGATTGAGGATCCCATGGGTATGAGTTTTGTTTTCATCATTCTATTCTAAGCACCATGAAAAGAGGGGCCATTTCTTAAACTTTTTATTATATTTTCTAGCACGGGGCTGGGCACAGAATAATATCTCCTAGTTTTTTCTCGACCTGAATTCCCTTTCTCCCCTCACCAGCATGTAGCTACAGGGTGAAGGTCAATAAATATTTGTTGATCAACTGATCAGTCAAATGCCTTTCTCAATACCAAGCTAATTCTGAGGAAAAAATGTTTTTTTATCTTTTATTTCATCCCCCTTGCGGGCCTTGGGTAAAAAAACAAAGTTAACATTCCAAAGCATTATAGTCACATTGCTAGTATATGATACAAGTTTTTGCAAGACTATATTATTGGGGTGAGAACTAGTCCCTGTCAGTGATTAATGCGGGCATTGCTTTTAGAAATGCCTGAAGGATCATGGGAATGGGCTGCAGGGCTAGAAATAAAGTGTGTGTATATGAATATGTATGTATATACATACATGTATATATGTGTGCATATACATATGTGTGTATATATGCAGTGGGGGGGAGAGGAAGAGAGAAATACCCACATTTGTGTATAAAGTCTTCTATGACACAGGTATATCTGGACCAACAAAAGGACCTAGGGAAATCCTATCAAAAGTAGGACTAGGGGCAGCTAGATGGCGCAATGGATAGAGCACTGGCCCTGGAGTCAGGAGTACCTGAGTTCAAATCCGGCCTCAGACACTTAACACTTACTAGCTGTGTGACCCTGGGCAAGTCACTTAACCCCAATTGCCTCACTAAAAAAAAAAAAATAAATAAAATAGGACTAACCCTGAATCATGATGATTTATAATAAGAAGGATTCATTCCATAACTTCCATTCATGCTTCCGGGAAGACAACTGTTGATCTTGCTAGAGATCAGTCCCAATGCATAGTTTGACATCTCTATTATTGACTTAAGACAAAGGACATTGTGGTGGAGAGAAAGGTCATATGGATGAATGACTAAATAATGCATTTCAGAATAGAAATCATCCCTTTCATCCCAAACGTATAGTTTATTGTCCCTTGTGCTAAGTGGGCAATCATTCCTCTCTTTCTTTCTTCGTTTCTTTCTTTCTTTCTTTCTTTCTTTCTTTCTTTCTTTCTTTCTTTCTTTCTTTCTTTCTTTCTTTCTTTCTTTCTTTCTTTTTGCGGGGCCATGGGGATTAAGTGACTTGCCCAAGGTCACACAGCTGGTAAGTGTCAAGTGTCCAGGGCCGGATTTGAACTCAGGTACTCCTGAATCCAGGGCCAGTGCTTTATCCACTGCGCCACCTAGCTGCCCCTGGTAATCATTTCTAACAGCCAGTTAAAGTGTGCCAACGTCGTGGATTTGCTATTGAAAGCTGCTCTCTGTTCTGTGTCCCCTCTGTCTCAGCATTTTCGCAAGTTTAGAGGTTCATCATCTGAATCCGAAGAAAGTTCATTTGATGAAGATTTGGGTGATACACAACATCGGGGGAGAGCCAAGGTAATCTGAGTGTTAAATAACAACCGTTTATACAATATCATTTCATGATGCGTCAATGAGATGTTGTGGTTGTCAGAATGTATTCAAAAGCAGCCACTCCCAGGGAAACTGACCTTGCATGGAAAATAGTCAGGAGCCAGGGGAGAGTGGGATCTTCAGGATTTGTGTTCATCTTTTATTTTCCCTTCCAGTGACTCATGCTCAGGTTCTTCCATTAAGAAGCTGAAATCCATTATAGAAGGCAAGAACATTACATTCTCCTGTGAGGACGACCCCAGGTAATTGCTTTCTCTCTGAACAGAAAGAAACTGCATTGTAACTTTCCGAGAAATATTTTCCCAGTTCTCCTCGCTGATGCTGAAGTATCTTTCATTGAGCCTTAAACATAGTGCCAAAGAGTACAGAAGTAGTTTCTGGTACACTCAGTGCGAGAAGTCCTTGGTGCAGTGAAGAAAGAGACCACTGGGCCTTGAGTCAGAAGACATAATTTGGGTTCTCTTGCTACCTTCGGGTCATAGGGTCATTTAGTTTAGAGCTGGAAGGACCTTCAAGGACATCTAGTCCTGTTGCTTCATCTTACAGGTAAAGAATCCAAGGCTCGGGTTAAATGACTTACCCAAGGTTTTACAGGTGACTCAGCCTATTTTTCTCATTTGAAAGTGGGGGAATTAATACCGGTACTGCCTACATCAGAGGATGGTTGTGAAAAATATTTGGAACAACTCAAAGGAAAGCTATAGTTCTTGCTTTTGCGATGGCTATTTTTTTTTTTTTTTTTTAGTGAGGCAATTGGGGTTAAGTGACTTGCCCAGGGTCACACAGCTAGTAAGTGTTGTCTGAGGCCGGATTTGAACCCAGATACTCCTGACTCCAGGGCTGGTGCTCTATCCACTGTGCCACCTAGCTGCCCCGCGATGGCTATTTTCCATCCCTGGAATTCCCTGTCCTCTTGAATTTGCTGATCTCTTTCAAGATTCAGCCAAAATCCCACCTCCTGAAGATGGCCTCTTACAGTCTCTTCCACCCTCTTCCCTGTCCCCTTGCCTTCCTGTTTCTAATGCCTTTCCTCTGAGCTACCTTCCATTTACATCCACATACACAAATATGCGCATATGTATACACACACACTCACACATATATATATATATATGTGTATGTGTGTGTTTATTACTCATATAACATACATAGGATTTTTTCCCATGTGGTTTCTCCCATTAGAATGTGAGCACTTTGAGGACAGGGACTGTGTTTTTGTCTTTCTTAGTATCCCTAGGGCTTATCACACTGCCTGGAACATAGTAAATGCTTAATAAATGAATAAATGTTTGTTGTCTGACTAACTAACATCAGCCCTTGCTCCCTTTTTTTCTTCCTATCCCCTATGCTGGCAGCAGGAGGTCAATATCTTTGTCCTAAGCATGCTTCTCCATGAGTCTGATAGAGAGGAATGAAAAGCTTGAATCTGTGTGCTGGCTAGAAGAGAATAGTATTTGAAAGCTTTTAATGTAAGAAGGGCTGGTCCTCAGCAAGCTTTGAAATCAAGGATTTTTAACTAATATAGAACAAAAAACATATCTCATTCTGTTTTTTATTGTTGTTGTTGTTGGAAGGGAGCTTAGAAATGATCAAAACTTAATATGGGGGGCGGCTAGGTGGCGCAGTGGATAAAGCACCAGCCCTGGAGTCAGGAGTACCTGAGTTCAAATCTGACCTCAGACACTTGACACTTACTAGCTGTGTGACCCTGGGCAAGTCACTTAACCCCAATTGCCTCACTAAAAAAACAAAACAAAACAAAACAAAACAAAAAAAACAAAAAACACCTTAATATGGCCACCCTGTAAGACCCTTAAAGGCTGGGACTGTGTCTTAATTTTCTTTTTATCTCCTAAAATATTTTGCACATTTCTTTGCACATGATAGATACTTAATAGATGGTGAATGGATGAATGAAGCCTATAAATGTTAGTGCTATTTTGAATGGCTTCAATGAACTAAATTTCTCCAAATCTCTCCGCCTTCATAAAATTTTCACGGATGCTCACAATTTGGATCAGAATATTTTTGAAGAGAATATTCTTTTAGTGGCTCTATATATGCAAAACTGTGACTTGGGCCTATGGTATGCTACAAAAGAATCACTTTAACAATAAGTCTGTTACATCTTTTTTTAAAAAAATTTATCTGGGTCCCCTATCTCTTGCACAAGCACACCCAAGTGAATAGGGAAGGACCAAGAAGGTGTTGTCAAGAATGCAGCTATTGGGCAGCTAGGTGGTGCAGTGGATAAAGCACTGGCCTTGGATTCAGGAAGACCTGAGTTCAAATCTGACCTCCGACTTGATACTTACTAGCTGTGTGACCCTGGGCAAGTCACTTAACCCTCATTGCCCTGCCAAAAAGAAAGAAAGAAAAAAAAATGCAGCTCTCATTGACTGTGACATAGTTAACCATTTAGTACCTTTCATGAAACCCCACATTCCAATGTACAAAGCTGTTCCCAGGGACACTGAAGTTTGCAGCATACAAACAAGAGTCTGCTAAGAAAGCATGACCAGATTCCCCAAACTGCAATACTCTGCCTTGAAGGTCTCTTGTATCCTCTCCTTTCAATACATGCAATTGTACAACCATAATGTAAAATTTAGGGCAGGAACACAATTGCAGAGGTGCCAGATTCTTCCTACTTTTTTTTTTTTTAGTGAGGCAATTGGGGTTAAGTGACTTGCCGAGGGTCACACAGCTAGTAAGTATCAAGCATCTGAGTCTGGATTTGAACTCAGGTACTCCTGACTCCAGGGCCGGTGCTCTATCCACTGTGCCACCTAGCTGCCCCATTCTTCCTACTTTTAAAAGCTACCTACAGGAAACTTCTCAGTGGGAAATAAACTAGTGTCTTTGTCAAGTCTGATGGCAGCAATTTTTGCTTTTTTGATCCTGTGACTTAACAACCCTCTCTCCCTGATCCCAATAACTAACAATAACATTAAGCTTGCTGGGAATTAGAAGAAGGTGGTTAGGTCAGTATACTCCACTCAAATTCACTTTCCCCACCTTTACTTAAAATAAGGAGCGGTAAAACCCTTATGGAACACGATAATTTTTTTTTTAGATTTATTTATACGCAAGGATGTCCGGGTTTAGATGCATTCAGACAAATATTCCCATGCTGGGAGAACAATTCTTGTTTTGATTATGTTGGGAAGATTGATTGCAAAGCCCAACTTGGTTACTGGAGGGCCAATAAGTGGCACCGTTAAGCATTTCCATCTAAGAGAGGAGACTGGTTAGAATCCAGCATCATACTCCCTTTCTGTTTGAAATACCCTAGGGAAGGGTAAAGATTCTGGGCACAGCTTCCAGCCACACCTCCCTCTCCTCTGGAAATGATTCTAGTTCCCAAGCAATCCTACCCTCTGATCCCTGAATCATGGATCTTATCATCAGAGCTGGTACTATAGTGATAGACAAGGCCAGCAACTGTCTAGGGTGCTACTCAAAGGAAGGCCTAAGGGAAACTTTTTAATATTATTCTTTATAAATATGCATTTTTTTATTAGAAAATTCCACTTTTCACAGTATGTAGGAATTTATTTTATGATAAGTCAAGACTGTGTTTACAGTGAAGAGTCAAAACCTTTAGAGGGTAAGGAACTCTTTGAAGAGAACATAATTTTTAAAGCATGCCTACGGCACACAAACGTCTTATTGGTCTGCTGGACTTTGATCTCAGTGTTTCTTTAAGTAAATAAAAAATAGCTATTCTCCCTCAAAAGACTGGGAACATCTGGTTTACCATGTTTCCAGTTTCCTTTGCATTTTACTCTGGCAGCAGAATTATTTCAGCAGGGTATCATGGAGAGAAGACTTATTCTAGAGTTTGAGGACTTGGGTTCAAATGCTGCTTATAATAATATATTTGTGATCTTGGGTAATCCACTTAGCCCTGCCTGAGCCTCATTTTCCTATAAGATGAAGGGCTTGGCCCAGACAGCATCTAAGATTCTTTCCAGCTCTTGGAGCCACAGTTCTAAAAAGTCAAAACCTTTGTGTAATAGCTACCCCTTTGTAACATCATCCCAATACTCTCTCCAGTATATATCTATGGATTTACATTTGACCATAAATAAAACTCAAATTAGGTTACATGTAAAGATCATTCAGTAGAGAGGAAATTGGATTTTTCAGTCAACAAACATCAAGCACCTACTGTATGTGAAGCTTTAGCGAAGACACAGATAATTAAGATGAATAACACACAAGTCTTTGCCCTCTGGTACCAATATTCTAGTATGGAGTTAGGCAACATTTATATAACTGTGCTAAGCATTTTACAATTTTTAATCTCATTTGATACTCACAACAGCCCAGGGAGGTACATTCTTTTGTTTATCCCCATTTAACAGATGAGGAAACTGAGGCAAAGAGAGGTTAAATTACTTGCCCGGGTTCCAACAGTAAGCATCTGAAGCTGGATTTTACTCAGGTCTTCCTGATTCCAAGCCCAGTGCTCTATCCATTGTGCCATCTTGCAAATGACTAAGTCATTTGTGCAAATAATTATAATATGGTACTTTTTCCCCTTTAGGGACCATTTTATGATTGTATCTAGACAGATATTGAGTGTACTTTGATTTGTTGTTGTTCCATTGTTTCAGTCATGTCTGACTGTTTGTGACCCCATTTGGGGTTTTCTTGGCAAAGATACTGGAGTGGTTTGCCATTTCCTTCCCCATCTCATTTTATAGTTGAAGGCAAATAGGTTAAGCGGCTTGCCTAGGGTCACACAGCTAGTAAATGTCTGAGGCCAGATTTGAACTCATGAAGATGAGTCTTCCTGATTCCAAGCCCAATACTCTATCCACTGTGCTGTTCACCTGCCAGAGTGCCTAGTGACTCCCAGATATTTTATGCATCCTGTTCTTTCAAGTGAAACTTAAATGTGTTAACACAGTACAGTAAAGAGAGTGTTCACTGGCTTTAGATTCAAGTCCCACCTTCAATGCTTACTACTTGTGTGATTTAGGGCATGTCCCTTAACTTGTCTGGGCCTCAGTTTCCTTATCTGTAAAATGAAGGGGTTGGACTAGCTAGCCTCAGAGATGCCTTCTAACTCAATTTCTGGGGTCTTTTCATTGATTTCCTTGGGGATTTTGTAATTGCTACATAGAAATGCTATTGCTTTCTGTGGTTTTATTTTGTTTCTGAAGCTATTGTCTCAATTACTTTAAGTAATAATACAAAACAGAATATAATAAGTGCCTGGGAGAGGAACAGATAAAGTGTTATGAATTATGTTAGGAGGAAGAGATTTTTTTTCTGGGTGGATAACATTAGGGAGAGCTTCATAGACGGGTAAGAATGGAGTTAGGCCTTTAAGAGATAGCCAGGATTTCAAACGACTTGGACAAGGAGGTATTAATATAATAAAGAAGCCAGGGCTGCTGAGCAGATGGTGCAGAAAGGTAGGGATATGGTTTCTGGAAGTTTCGAGAAATGCACTAATCTTCTCTTACTCTGGGGTTCTCTTACTCTGACAGATCTTACTCTGCAGGTTGTGGATAAAAGCAAGAAGCAGAATTTCTAGGATAGTGTTTCTATGACTTGTTATACTGCAATTGCAGAACTAATTATTTTACAAAGAAAGGGGAAGTTGAGCCCGGGCCAGTGGGGACAAGTGTTCTTCAATGGCCTCCCTGTGTGTGTCTGCACTCCCTGTGTTGTCTATGTTCCTCAGGAAATCTTGTGGGCCCAGCCATCTGTGAGCTACTATATATTTCTAGTGCTTGAAAATACAAAAAGGTTCATTAGTGAAGAATCTGTTACAAAATCAGCCAAAGGCACATCCTTCCTTGATAAATAGTTTTTTAGATGTTACTTCTAATTTAAGGCATTTTTTCTCTGACATAGATTTCCAGGCCCTCATAATCAGCAGTCATAGGAGCCTAATAGCGGACCATTCTAGGCAGCTGTAGGGGATAGAGTGAAAACATTCAAGGAGATGAGGAGAAGTCATATGAGTTTAGGAAATGACAATCCCTTTGGCAGGTTTTAAGAGTTTGTGGTGAGGAGAAGTTTGAGATAAGACTACAATGAAAAGGTGGATTCCTGTCGTGGACACCCTTGCTTGCCAGGCTAACATTTTCATTCTTTAGAACATCCCCACAGAAACTGAAAAAACTATGTATTCTAGACTTCTATTCTTAGCTTTGGGCAGCTAGGTGGAAGAATGGGCTTGGAATCTGGAAGACTCATCTTTGTGAATTCAAATCTGATCTCAGACACTTAGTAACCTTAGGCAAGTCACTCTACACTGTTTACCTCAGTTTCCTCATCTGTAAAATGAGCTGGAAAAGGAAATGGAAAATCACTCCAGGATCTTTGCCAAGAAAACCCCAAATGGGGTTGTGAAGAATTGGATATGACTGAAACAATTGATCAATAACTCTTACGTTTTGCCTGTCATGTAACAATCAAGACCTGGGTTTACAAACCACTTTGGACAAGCTGTTTGATTTTTTTTTTTGCAGGGCAGTTGGGGTTAAGTGACTTGCCCAGGGTCACACAGCTAGTAAATGATAAGTGTCTGAGACTGGATTTGAACTCACGTCCTCCTGAATCCAGGGCCAGTGCTCTATCCACTGCGCCACCTAGTTGCCCCTCAAGCTGTTTGATTTTGAACTTAACCTCTAGGAACCTCAGTTTCCCCACGAGTAAGATAAAAATAATAATACTAGCATGGCCTGTTTTATAGGATTAGAGTGAGGAAAGTGCTTTGCAAACCTTAAAGCTCTAGGAAATGTGAATTGTGGTTGCTATTACTACTATTACTAAATGCTTTTTTCTCTCTTGTCACAGGGCTGTTCAATTCCTTCAGTGTGTAAGAAATCCTGAGGAACCAGTCTGCAGAGTCTGTAGAACTGAACAATAAGGTGTCTTTTTTTTAAAAAGCATTTTACATTATTAATTTGCATCCATCTAAGACAGTATCGAGAAGGCACACAAGTTAAGGAGAAAATCTCTCAAAACCTGGACAACTTTTTGAGAGCAATCTGGTTTAATTTCAAAACATGGACACTATTATGTCTCATAAGAACTTTATAAAAATAATTTATAACAATTATGTTCTATCTAGGTATTCTAATATTTGGCAATACGTAATTCTTGGAGCAAGTTAGGAGTATGATATTTGTATTAAGTCACTTTTTAATTAGTATTACCCTGTGAGGGACACTAAGATCTCAGGTCTACATTAGTACCCCATTTCTACTAAAAAAAAGCATCAAAATCTCAAGGAACATTGATTTAGACCCTAACAAGTGCCATTTATTTGGTTAAGTAAAGGTCAGGTCTTTTCAGAAAACTTGATGCTCCAATTTCTATGTTTTTAATGGTATTTATCTTGATAGTATTTCCACATATTCAAGCTGCATCACACCATTATTTCATTTATTGGGAAAAGTGTCTCCATTAAGATTGCAGCCCTGTTTTGAAGGGTGAATAAATGTTATTTTGAACTTCTCCTAGAACAAAGTGGGAAGAGGTTTGGATTGGTTAATTAAAATCATCTTGTTCCTCTTTCTATGCTGGGGACCCTCTAACACCTGTGAAAATTTGAACATTCACAAAATGTTCCCCAAGCTCTTTCCATACTTCCTAATAGTAAAATGATGATGATGTATGAGATGGGAGGGATCTGACAGAATATAGGCTGCTGGGTTGTGCAGTGGATAGAGCACTGGGTCTAGTATAAGTAAGACTTGAGTTCAAACCTGACCTCAGACACTCACTAGCTCTGTGATCTTAGGCAAGTCATTTAATGCTATTTGCATCAGTTTCTTCATCTGCAAAATAAACTGGAGAAGGAAATGGCAAAACACTCTAGTATCTTTGCCAAGAAAACCCCAAATGGGGACATGAAGAATTGGACATGAGTGAAACGACTGATCAATAACTCTTAGATTTTTGTCTTTTATGTAGTAACCCTCTTTGGACAAGCTGTTTAATTGTGATCATGTGACTTGGACAAGTCACTTACCTCTGTTTTTCTTGAAGTCAGCTAAGTGGCTAAGTGTATCGCTCACTGGGCCTGGAGTCAGGAAGATTTGAGTTCAAATCTGGCCTCAGACGCCTACCAGCTATGTGACCCCGGCCAAGTCACTTAATCTGTTTGCCTCAGTTTTTCTCATCTGTAAAATGGAGAGAATAATTGCACTTACCTGATATGGTTCTTGTGAGGATGAAATGAGATCATATCTGCGAAGTGTTTTGTAAATTATACAGAACCCATGGAAATGTTATCAGTAGTAGTAGTATCATTATTGTTGTGATCTGTAAGCATAGATCATGTCTTCAACTTAACCACAGTATGCTTTCTTCTAAGCCACACTTGATCTTTCTCATGCTAAGTCTGCTATGGCAGATTTGGAGATTTGTTATCCAGTATTTCTTTCCCATGTTCATTAGGTCCTGTACTACTTACATGCTGGACAAGTAATCCAGCCCTTGCTTGAAGACCCAGTGCAGGGGGCTGTCCCGCCCCTTCCGGCCACCTCTTCCACTCTTGCCTAGCACCCTGTGATTGTTAGGAAGTTTTTCCTGGCAACCAGCCCAAGTGTGCCTCCTGGCAACTTCCACCCACTGCTGCTAGTTCTGCCCTCTGGGCCCCACCAAACAAGGCTAATCCCTCTGACAGTTTCTGGGCATTCCAACCTGCAGACTTAAGCAATTGTTCCTAGAGCCAAACTTCTTGCATGAAAATGCCAGTCCCAGAATGCCCTCATCACCGAGCCCACTTTTCTCTGTTAAAGACCTTTTGAAATTTTGCTTCCCCCAAGGAAATGTTCTCTGAATATGTAACTTCTCTAAGTCAATTCTTTCTGAGGCATAGAAAGCCTTTATAGATATTCTGCTGCTAAATTCTTTAACAATTTGTGAGCCTTGTAAACTTGGGATCTTCTGATCTTAGAATGGAAAAACTAGGTGGCACAGTAGATAGAGCACAGGGCCTAGAATCAGGAAGACCAGAGTTCAAATCTGACTTCAGATACTTACTAGCTGTGTGACTCTGGGCAAGTCACTTAACCCTGTTCGCCTCAGTTTCCTCACCTGTAAAATGAACTGGAGAAATGGCAAACCACTCCAATATCTTTGCCAAGAGAACCCCGTGGACAATTGGTCCATGGGGTCACAAAGAGTTAGGTGCCACTGAACTATTTGACAGGTACTGTTAAGTGCTAGGGATAGAAATACAATCAAGTAGCAGCTGCCTTCAAAGAGCTTATATTTGAATTGGGAGAATCAACACTTAGAGGCAAGCAGCATCCAGGAAGGAGTGTTTTGGTGGGATTGATTTGACCACGGGATTCAGGGCAAATGAAGGGGAGAAATTAGCTTATAGTGCTGGGTCAGAGGTGTAATGGTGTGTCCTAAGACTGTCAAATCTAGAAGGGACCTACAAGGTCATCTATTCAACCCACACATCCCATTAATAACCTAACAAGAGGTCATCCAGCTTCCACTAAAAGACCCTCTAGTGGATGGATTCGCTCTCTACTGAAGCAGGCATTCCACTTTTTTTTCCTTTTTTTCAGGGCAATGAGGGTTGTGACTTGACCAGGGTCACATAGCTAGTATGTGTCAAGTGTCTGAGGCAGGATTTAAACTCAGGAACTCCTGACTCCAGGACCAGGGCTTTATCTACTGTGCCACAGAGCTGCCCCACTACTCTACTTTTGGTAGTACTTTGGGAGATAGTACTGGAAGCCATATAGTCTATCTCCTTCATTTTACAGATGAAGAAACTGAAGTCAAGAAATTAGCTGATTTGGGGACTAGGTGGCACAGTGGAGAAAGTGCTGGCCCTGGAGTCAGGAGGACCTGAGTTCAAATCCAGCCTCAGACACTTGACACTTACTAGCTGTGTAACCCTGGGCAAGTCACTTAACCTTCATTGCCCCACCCAAAAAGAGAGAGAGAGAGAGAGAGAGAGAGAGAGAGAGAGAGAGAGAGAGAGAGAGAGAGAGAGAGAGAGAGAGAGAGAAATTAGCTGATTTGTTCAAGGTTAAGAAAATCCTAAGCATCTGAACAAAGAAAGCAGATATAATAATAATAATAATAGTTAACATTTATACAGCTCTTACTATGTGCCAGACACTTCATATAAAGAGGGTTGTTGTTTTTTCTAGGATCTTAGTAGAGTCTGGGCACATGGCCTGAAAGTCTCCTGTTCTAAAGTCCATAATTTTGCAGTGGAGGAGCAAGAGCTTCCAGGGATCTGAAGCCCCCTGCCACTAAAAGGGAAAGTCTTGCCTATGTTCTTCATTTTCCTATTTCTTTCCCTCCTACCACCAATTCCTGACCCACAGCTCATTCAGGACACCAAAGGCCCCTCCATTATCTGTGATAATTCTGTGGTACCCCAGGACAGAAGGGAGGTAAACAGGGCCTTAGGTGGGAATTGGAACACGAGGTCCCAGCTTTTTCTCCACTCCAGAACTTTTTATCATTACAGTTTGGTATACGGTTTCCCATCAGCCTTGTGTCCTTTCTCTCTTGTTTCCTAGGGAGGCAGGATAGTACAATAATAGAAAGATCTCTTGTTCTGGAGTCCGAGGACCTGGGTTCGAATCTCACCTCTGAAACTTACTACTTGTGTAACCTTGGGCAAATGATTGAACCTCCCCAAGTGTCAGTTTCATCATCTGTAAGATAAGAGAGTTGTACTAGATATTCTCAGTGGTTCCTTTGAGCTCATGATCCATGATCACATGAATTCTTCCTCAGCAGATAGATTGAAGGTTAGTAAGTTCTGACTACTTGTCAATGCCCTGCCCCTCCTTAAATCACCTTATATTTACCTAAAATTCTCTTCCCTTAATAAAACGAAAGTTCTTTGAGAATCTTGAGCCCATGAAATATATATGCACACACGTGTATATATACATGTATAGATATAACACGCTTATACACACATACATATACACACATACAACATATACATATGTATGTGTATAACATATACACATGCACACATATAGAAACATATATACAGCTAGGTGGTGCAGTGGATAGAGTGCTGGGCCTGAAGTCAGGAAGACTTATCTTCCTGAGTTCAAATCTGGCCTCAGACACTTAGTAGCTGTGTGACCCTGTGCAAGTCACTTAACCCTGTTTGCCTCCCTCAGTCCCTCATCTGTAAAAAGAGCTTGAGAAGAAAATGGCAAACCACTCCAGTATCTTTGCCACGAAAATCCTAAGTGGGGTCACAAAGAATCAAACACAACTAAATAACATACTCTCTCTCTCTCTTTATATATACACACACACACATATACACACATGTATGTATACATACATATACATACACATACATGTATGAAATAGCACAGAAAGACCTCATGAAAAAGGATGCAGAAACGCATTGCATAGAGTGACTGCAATCTCAATTGGTAGAATGAGTAGCATGCAAATAAGAAGACAGACCCATTGGAGTAACAAAGTGTCACAGGTTTAGGGGGAAAACACCTCCCCCCCAAACAATGGTGATCCTGAGAAGGGCCCCTACCCCCAAAGGGAAAGATGCCCAGCCTAAGTAGAGCACATGCTGGTGCTACCACAGTCATACACTCATGCCCACCTTACCCACTTCTCCATGAAGTAGGAAACATAACTATTCAAAGGCTTCCTTTCTTGCTGAGGCGTAAAAGGACCAGCCTGTGGGAAATGAGTGTTCAAGGTTTCAATGGGGTTCCTATTTCCTTTTTAACTCAGTGGCCAGCTGTTGGGGTCATTGTATAAATGTGGAGGGCGACTGTTTTACCTGAATTGCTACCTTTTTAACTTTATGAATTGTATCCTTTTCATTTTTTTGTTATAAATAAATATGTATGTATATAATAAAGTCATTTTATTACATCTGATGATCTGTGAGTGCCTCATTGCATTCTATTCGCTCTAAGCCTGACACTGAATCTCTAGACTGGTCTGTATTAGGATTGTCTCCCAATCAATGAAGCAACCCTTATTAAGCACCAGAGACTGTGCTAAGTACTGGAGATACAAAAAGAGGCAAAAGACAGTCCCTCCCCTCCAGGAGCTTACAATCTAATGGGGAAGACAACTTGCAAAATATACAAAGCAAGCTAGAGATGGACAAATGGGAGATAATAGAGAAGGGTTGGGGAAAGCGTCCTCAAAGAGATAGTTTGTTTGGTGAAGAGGGGCATGTGTCATTGACAGCTTGATCAGTGACCCATTAGATGAGGTTTCAGGCACTGGATTCATAAAATGTAGAACTATAATACACTTCCTCCTTTCCATAAGGGTTTTGGATTCTTGGGGTCCCAGGAGACACAGAGCCAAAGGCCTTCTTTCACTGGGATATCTAGGCTGCATTAAACAACTGGCTGAACCTGAGATGATGAATTGAAGTTTGGGGGCTGGTTTCTGTTCTTGAGCCCCTTATCTTCCAGGATTCCAAACTCTAGCCCTCTCAGATCTCAGTCTCCATTTCTGCAATTCCATCTGAGATACGGTCTTGACCTTCAGGTGACCTCCTGTCACTCACTAAGCTGCTCCTCGTTATCCTGCTGCCACCACTGCTGCTTCTTCCATTTATCGTCCTTCTGGAAGAGGAAGTGACTCGTGGAGATCTATGGAGTTGGAAGTTCTTCAAATCAGATAGTGTCCACATTTCCTAAATGCTGATCTGAATTTGCTTCTTTTTTTTTTTCCCAGCATGTCTTCTTGTTAAGAGTTGAAAACCAGGGGCGGCTAGGTGGTGCAGTGGATAAAGCACCAGCCCTGGATTCAGGAGTACCTGAGTTCAAATCTGGCCTCAGACACTTGACACTTACTAGCTGTGTGACCCTGGGCAAGTCACTTAACCCCCATCGCCCCACAAAAACAAACCAAAAAAACCAAAACAACAACAACAAAAAGAGTTGAAAACCAGGGGCAGCTAGGTGGCGCAGTGGATAAAGCACTGGCCCTGGATTCAGGAGGACCTGAGTTCAAATCCAGCCTCAGACACTTGACATTTACTAGCTGTGTGACCCTGGGCAGGTCACTTAACCCTCATTGCCCTGCACCAAAAAAAAAAGATTTGAAAACTAAATATTCACCATAATTTAGAATACCCCCAAATATTGTGCCAGGATGAAAAAGATGTATTTTCTCAATTCTCCTTCAGGGTTAGGGTTCTTAGTAATTATAATTACATAGCATTTAGTTTGGTGGGGAGTTTCTGTTTTGTTTTCTGACTTATCTTTGATTCAGGGTCCATAAAATGTGGTTTTGGGTTGTTGCTATGTTTTTATGTGAGACCATAAGACTTGAGTAGGAAGCACAAATAACCAGGTAAATAACACTGGTAAATGTTTAACTACCCATTTTTATTTTTTATTTTGAGGGGCAATTGGGGTGAAGTGACTTGCCCGGGGTCACACAACTAGTAAATGTCTGAGGCTGAATTTGAACTCAGGTCCCTCTGACTTCAGAGCCAGTGCTCTATCCACTGTGCCACCTAGCTGCCCTGCAAGCACCTATTTTAAAGTTTAATCTTTTTTTTTTTAATTTTTTTTTTAAACGGGGCAATGGGGTTAAGTGACTTGCCCAGGGTCACACAGCTAGTAAGTGTCAAGTGTCTGAGGCCAGATTTGAACTCAGGAACTCCTGAATCCAGGGCCGGTGCTTTATCCACTGCGCCACCTAGCCACCCCATACAGTAATGTATTATCAAGTTTATGTTAATTATGGTCCACCATGTATAAAATGTTATTAAGCATCATTTTATGGAAATATCACTTATTTTTGCTGTGTTTCTAATTCTGTACCCACGTAATAATCTAGATTATTCTAATGAGTAATAGTTATTAAGTTTGAATTTTGTTGTATTTTATTAACTGTATTTCTGTAAGTTGTACCCAATTCACATTATTTTATTTGTAAAGTTTGCATCTCAGTAGGGGAGTGTCCCCTCTGGATTTTGCATCACCCATAGAGGACTTCCCTCTATGCATTGAATTATATCCATCTTTTAGATTGTTAATGATCCAAGAGACAAATTTTAGCATTTGTCTTTGGATCAAAGGAGGGATAATGTGAGTGAGATTTTCCTCACCCCTTAGTTATAAGAGATTTAATATAGTTATAAGTGATTTAATTATGATAATAATTAGCATATTAACTGAAAAATTGTGATTTGTTATATTTAGATATCTTATTTTAACTGTTTTAGTAGGTTAACTTTCTTTTACTTCTAATTAATAATGTCAGATGATACTTTCTAATGTTAAGCATTAAGTAATATCAGAGGATACTATAGTCAGCAATAATATATTTTAGAAACCACAAGTGATATGCTTGACTAGAAGGGGTCATGCAGCAGAATTATGACCCTGTTGCCACAAGAAGAATAATTAATATAAGTATTGGAAAATGCTGATATTTGTCATGTAGGCAGTTTCCATATTTCCTAAGAAGATGCTTTAATTTAGATATTTTTAATTAGTATGGTATGGAAACATTCAAGCTCTATAAGGGTATAAAAACCTGTTGATTCTGTCACTCAAGGTCTTTCAGGTCCAACCCCTGACTGACCGACTTTATTGTGAGCTAGGTCCTCTCTCAGTAAACCTGTGTTCTATGGCTTGGAAAAAAAAAAAGTTTAATCTTATTATTAACATATTTCTCCATCATTTTCTTAAGTCTAGACAATCAACAAAACAATAAATCCATACTCTAATAACAATAAAAATTTATAAAAATAAAAAGTAATTAAGACTTTATTTGTAGCATTTGTTGATTCCCAAGGTGTAAATACTTATACTGTAAATTTAACAATCTAGACTATTCCTTCTAGCTCTAGCATCCCCTAGCAAGGGCTTAATAGAGAAATAACTCCCATTTGTATAGTTCTTAAAGGTTTGCAGAGCACTCCCTCACAATGGCTCTGCAGCATTTTACAGAGGGATGATCTTACAGATCAGGCTCAGAAAAGTGAAACTACATTGATAGTCAATGTGGGGACCAGATTTGGGCTCTCTGCTTCCTGACTCCAAGTGTCTTTCATGAGAGCACACTTCCTAGTCTGGTCAAAAAAACTACCATAACCATCATGTAGTTTTTCACTAGTCTGAAGGCTTTCCTATATCCCACTCCCAAACCAGACCAGACTCTATCCCTGTACAAGGATGCTGATAGACAGCAGCATCCCCAAGACTGAGCTCATCTTGTATTCTGCAACAACCAGAGAACAGGGACACCAAGCTCCCATGCAAATCAATCCATTCCAGAGATTAAACTGACATTAAAGAAAGCTGGAATTGGCCGCAGAAGACATAATGACACAATTGAGACGATGACAATGCAGTATCTTTAAATTCCCTATCATTTGAATAAATAAACCCCTTTACTTTTTTGCCTTCCCAATACTTGGCAAAAACCCATAAAACTTGGAAAATGTCACATTTCAGAAATCAGGAATTTAAGAAGTTTGTAAAATGTCACTGGTAAACCATTCCCTCATGCATCATATCACCTGAAATTTTAAAAACTATGTAGGAGGTGACATTTAACCATAATATTATATTATTCTGTTCTTGTGTGCACAGTGCACACTTCTCTTCTTTATTCTCAGTAGGACATTGAGTCAAGAGCTTACGAGTCAAATATGAATTCCTAAGACTTGACTTCTCTTATGGACAGCCATCCAATTAGAGGAGTGGTGTTTATCCTGAGGTTTCTGGCCCCGGGGACCACAGATTTTAGGGGTCCTTGAATTTGGGTGTGAAAAAGTATTTTTTTTTTTGTGGGGCAATGAGGGTTAGGTGACTTGCCCAGGGTCACACAGCTAGTGTCAAGTGTCTGAGGTGACATTTGAACTCAGGTCCTCCAGAATTCAGGGCTGGTGCTTTATCCACTGCTCCACCTAGCTGCCCCAGTATATTTTGATTTTCACCAACTTCTAAGTGAATGTAGTATTTTCTAACTAACATCACGAGTGTAGTATTTCCTCCTAACCAAAATGTGGTATTTTCTTTAATTATTTAAAACCATGATTCTGAGAAGGGCTGCATAGAGTTCACTAGACCACCAAAGGGGTCCAGGACACATGAAAATATTAAGAATCACTATCTTAGAGTAAGATGAGCAGAACCAGAAGAAAATTGTACACAGTATCATCAACATTGAGTGCTGATCTACTGTGATGGACTAGATTCTTCTCACCAATGCAATGGTACAGAAGAGTTCCAGGGAACTCGTGATAGAAGAGGATCACCAAATCCAAGGAAAAAAAAAAAAAAGAACTGCGGAGTATAGATGCTGAATGAACCATACTATCTCTTTTGGTTTTGGTGCTGTTGTTTTTTTTCCTATTTTGAGGTTTTTCATCATTGCTCTGATTTTTTTTCTTATAACATGACTAATGCAGAAATAGGATTAATGTTATTATGTGTGTGTATATACATACATACATACATACATACATATATATATATATATATATATATATATATAACCTATATCAGATTACCTGCTGTCTAGGGGAGGGGGGAGGGAGGGGAGGGAGGGAGAGAAATCTGAAATTGTAAAGCTTGTATAAACAAAAGTTGAGAACTATCTTTACATGTAACGGAAAAAAATAAAATACTTTATTAATTAAAAAAAAAGAATCACTATCTTAGAGGTACTTTCTTTTCTCATCTCCCTCTTACCCTCTCTCCTTAACCCCATGAAAAACAAACAAAAGTCTTTTATCAAAAATTTATAGTCAAGGGAAAAAAATTCCCACATCAGCTATGTCCAAAAATATGTTTTAGTCTATACTCAGTCTATCACCTCTTTGTCAGGAGGAAAACATTCTGTTTCAGCATGAGTCCTCTGGAATTGTGGTTGGATATTGCATTGATCAGAATTCCTAAGCCCTTCAAAGTCCTTCAAATCTTTGCAATATTGATAGGATTGGAATTGTTCTCTAGTTTCTGCTCACTTCACTCTGCATCAAACCATCTCCTTCCTCATTTCTTATAGCACAATAGTATTTCATTATCTTCACATAACATAGTTTGTTCAGCAATTCCCCAATTGATGAGCACCCCCTTACTTTCCAGTTATTTGCCATCACAAAAAGAACTGCCATAATGGGTTTTTTGTTTTGTTTTGGTTTTGGTGAGGCAATTGGGGTTAAGTGACTTGCCCAGGGTCACACAGCTAGTAAGTATCAAGTGTCTGAGGCTGGATTTGAACTCAGGTCCTCCTGAATCCATGGCCAATGCTCTATCCACTGTGCCACCTAGGTGCCCCGCTATAATGTTTTTATAGTTAAGAACCCTTTCCCTCTTTCTCTGATCTCCTCAGGGTATAGACCCAGCAGTGGTTTCACTGAGCCAAAGGATTTATCTAGTTTAGTAGCTTTGCCAGGGGTGGGGTTGGGCATAGTTCCAAATTATCTCGGAGACCAGGAGTTTTGTAGCCACTTAAATTAGTCAGGAATAATTGTCAAGTACCTGTTGTGTACAAAGGCACAGGAGGGAATAGAATGGAGAAGCAGTATGGTCAAAAGAACTTTGGGCTAGGAGTCCAGAATCCAGAGTTCTGATCCCAGCTCAGCCACAACCTGTATCACTTTGGGACAAGTCTCTCTCTGGGTCTCAGCATCCTTATCAATAAAATGATGGGAGTTGAAATAGATCATCAGCCTAAGTAAGGTCCCTTAGGTGGCCCAGTGGATAGAATGCTGGGCCTAAAATCAGGAAGACCTGAGTCCACATGTGGCCTCTGACACTTACTAGCTATGTGACCCTGGATCAATCACTTAACCTCTGATTGCTTCAGTTTTTTCAACCATAAAATGGGCCAAATAATAGCACCTATCTCCCAGGATTGTTGTAAGGATTAGATGTGATAATATTTGCGAAAAGCACTTAGCACAATGACCAGAACATAGTAGGTACTTAATAAATGCTTGTTTCTTTCCTTCCTTCCAACTCTCCACTTCTATGCTCTTTAAGATTCCTTTTGGTTGTCATTCCAAGTTCCTACACAAAAGCAGAAGAAATGTTCTCTGCCTTCAAGAACTTGGAAAAATTCCAGTACCTTAAATTGAGACGCTCAAAGCAGTGAATAAATTTTCTAATCCCTCATCTCAATATTACTGCAAGATCAGTTGGAAGACAAGTCACTTAATTTTTCTATGCCTCAGTTTCCTCTTCTGTAAAATAAGGGAATTGGCATATATGCTCTCAGTTTAGAGGGGGCACACCAATGGGAGAGGGTATGAGTTACATAGCCCCTGACGGATTCATCTGAGGCTTCTGTGATTTGGGTTGGGGGGAGGGCAAGATTAGTTTGTGACAATGCAGCCTGGGCAACATATCATATCTGATAGAGCAGACTCCAAGCTGTCCTTCTGGACCAAGGGTTCTTATCCTTTCTTGTGTCATAGACCCCTTGACAATCTGGGGGTGCCTATGGAGCCCTTCTCAGAATCATGGCTTTAAATGCATAAAATATAAGAAACTAGTTTTATTGGATAGTTAACAAAATATATATTTTTAAGAGTTCCTGGACCCCAGGTTAAGAACTCCCTGCTCTAGGAGTATATTTTTGTTGTTGTTGTTTGGTTAGGTTTTTTGTTTTTGTTTTTGTCTTTTGCAGGGCAATGAGGGTCAAGTGACTTGCCCAAGGTCACACAGCTGGTGTCAAGCGTCTAAGGCTGGATTTGAACTTGGGTCCTCCTGAATCCAGGGCCGGTGCTTATCCACTGCACCACCTAGCTGCCCCTCTAGTAGTATGTTTACAAGAGCTCAAGACATAACACCGAGTTCTCTTCCAGCTCTAGGGGCAGCTAGGTTGCTCAGTGGTTATAGCACTGAGTCTGCAGTCAGGAAAACCTGAGTACAAATTTGACCTCAGATCCTCACTAGCTGTGTGACTATGGGAAAGTCACTTAAGCTCTCTCTGCCTTTTCTTTCTCATCTTTAAAACACGGGTGATAACAGCACCTCCCTCCCATGGTTATTGTGAGAATAAAATAAGATAATGTTTGTATAGAGCTTAGCACAGCTCCTGGAACAAGTAAGTGCCTAGTAAATATTTGTTCCCTTCTCAACCCTTTCCCCTTCCCCTCTAACATTCTAGTCAATTCCACTAGATAAATATTTATTAAGGTGCTGTGTTAGGTACTGGGAAGAATATAAAGACAACCATCCACAAGGGAATAGGGGAAAGAATATGTACTCAAATATTACACAAAATATACATGCAGCACTAATTAATTTGGGGGAGTGGGGCAGAGCACTTGTTAGTACTCTTTAGGGAGAATCAAGAAGGGCTCATGTAGGAAGTAATTAACACAGAAGCTGAGATTTGAAGAAAGAGGCAGAGGTGAAGAGAGAGAACCTTCTTCTCCAGCTGTGCAGTCACAGAGGTGGGAAATGGACCATTGCACGGTGTCCCTAAAGTCTTAGTGCAGCTTTACATTTTAAAAAGTGAAAATTGTTCTAAGACACTGGATTCATTCTCTAAACGGGGAAATAGTGAGTAGACCAGTCTGGCTGTGCCAAAGGGTAAGTAAGAGCTAATGATGTGAAATAAGCCTAGGAAAATAGATTGGCATCAAATAGGAAAGGCTTCAACTGGCAAATCAAGGATTCTGAGGATGGATGATGCCAGATTGCCCTCACTACAGATCTTCAGGCAGAGTTCAGATGACCATTTGTCAGATATTTTATAGTGTGATTCCTTTCTTTGGTATGAGTTGACCACTGACGTCCCTTTCAACTCTCAAATTCTATAATTTCTTCCAATTTTCAAATATCAAGGCCAATGTTGAATGGTATCATAGGCCCAGAACTGAGACTCCCTCGGGATCACAGATTTAGACTTGGAAGAGAAAGACCTTGGAAACCAACTAGTCTTGGACCATGTTTCCTCTGTCCATTCCCCATTTACATTTTCTATAAGCTCTGACTTAAGGCCCCCATGCTCACAACAGCTATTCAGATATACCACTGAACTTTACTTTGCTGCCTTGGCGTATTGGGAGGGGAGGGGAGAGACCCAATCCATTCCTATTTCAAGTGTTGTCATCTCCCTCATTTCCCCCAAATCTGGTCCTTGTCCTCAGTGGCTTGGAGACCAAAGTGGGAATTGATAATAATGCAAAAACACAGAAGTCAGTGACTCACAAGTGCCCCTCTCTCTTCTTTGTTGACTATTAATCTTGAAGGCAAAGGTGACTCACCCAGAAATTGAATCACATTTCAAGCCTATGCAGCCCAAAGGATGGATAGAGTACACAGCAAATGAATCTATACCACCCTTCAAAGCATGAAGGAGGAAAAGAAACCAGCAAAGCTATATGCCTTTCCTCCCACACATAAAGACATTTTCTTTCTTAAAAATATTTTCTGAATAAATGACGGTATATGATTATGATGAAATATTATTTTGCTATAAGAAATGACAAACAGGACAATTTCAGAAAGGCCTGGAAAGGCATGTATGAACTGATGTATAGTGAAGTGAACAGAACCAAGAGCACATTGTGCACAGAGACAGTAATATTGTTTGATGAAGAACTGTGAATGACAACTATTCTCAGCAATACAACGATCCAAGACAATCCCAAAGGACTAATGATAAAGCATAATATCCACCTCCAGAGAAAGTACTGGTATTGATAGAACACAGATTGAAGCATGCTATTTTTCACTCTTTTATTTTTTCTTTTATTCAAGTTTTCTGATACAAAATAAATAATATGATAATGTTTTACATAATTGCAAATTATGTAAATATTATTAATTATAAACATTTTTATTTAAAGTTTTGAGTTCTAAATTTATTTCATTAAATATTTCCCAATTACATATAAAACTTTCAATATTTTAACTCTTTTCTTTTTTCTTTTTTTTTTTTTTAGTGAGGCAATTGGGGTTAAGTGACTTGCCCAGGGTCACACAGCTAGTAAGTGTTAAGTGTCTGAGGCCGGATTTGAACTCAGGTACTCCTGACTCCAGGGCTGGTGCTCTATTCACTGTGCCACCTAGCTACCCCCAAAATTTCAATATTTTAAAAAATATTGAGCTCCAAATTCTTTCCCTCTCCCCTCCCATCATTGAGAAGGCAAGCAATTTTATATCGACTGTACATGTGAAGTCATACAAACATATGTCCCTGTTGGCCAAGTTGTAAAAGAAAACACAGGCAAAAAAAAAAAGAAAAAGTAAAAGTATGCATGAAGACATTGTCTAATTAGAATTATACTTGAAAAGTATTTCACCAACTCAGACCAGTCAACTAAAGTGCTCTTCAACTGATTTTGTCTATCAACTATTTCCATTTGGCTCTCCGGCTTGGTTTATAAGAAGCCACATATGGATGTTTATCTATATCAGCAATACAGTGGCTACAGGGTGTTTTCTTGCTCCTCCATAAAAGTAGTAAATACCTTCTTATGCATGATCTGTGGTGTCATTGGACACTGGATGATGGGCAACTTAGCCTGGCATCTGGAGTATGTAGTTCAGTGACTGTGTTCTCACTCAATGCCATGTAAGGGAAAAGTGCTACCAAGGTTTTACTGATGGTTGTGCAGGCTAGGCTCATGATATCTTCAACTGCCCAACTAATCTGGGTGCGTTAAAAATGTATCTTATTGGGGGCAGCTAGGTGGCGCAGTGGATAGAGCAATGGTCCTGGATTCAAGAGGACCTGAGTTCAAATCCAGCCTCAGACACTTGACACTTACTAGCTGTGTGTGACCCTGGGCAAGTCACTTAACCCTCATTGCCCCGCAAAAAAGGATATTATTTTAGTCCTCCTGACCACCTTCTCCTCCCTTCTAGTGAGAATGCTAGATAAGTTTATAAGTAGTCAGTATAAAGAGGCAACTAGGAGGAAATGAAATTGCAAAGAGCAACATGGAAGTCATGTACAAACTAATCCAAAGATCAAAGGAGTATTTACAAATCATATTACACATTAACCGAAAATCACATCCTGGTAATGTGCGCCAAATCAGCAGAAGCCATCTAGGTAAATTCCAGTCAAATTCCAGACCTCCACAGCTCCAGATCAGAAGAACATCAAAAACGTATAGATACTTTGGGATGATCACTTTGAAGTTCTACAGATAACTTTGAGATGATTTGAATATGTTAATAAACTAACTCCAAGGTGGCACACAGATGGGAGTTGTTCTGCCCCCACCCCTGCAAAAAAGACCCTATAAAAATGAGACCTCAAACTGCTCCCCCCCTAGGCTTCTTCTATTTCCATCCGGTCCATGCTGCTGAGTGCTCCCCACTCTAATCCATGGTCACTTGAGTGAAATTCTCTGCCTCTTCCTCCTTCCCACCCTCTTCCCACATCTGCCTCTGTGCCCTTTTGCGGCTTGCCTCTGTGCCTTATTGAACCGTGACTGCAGCCCTGTTTCTCACTGCTAATTGTGTTTTTTCCTGGCAAGTACCCAAGGAACAAGGCACGACTACCCCAGTTCATAATTTCACAAATTAATTATCTATTCACTGGAGATGAGGAAACAAGTAATTTTACCTCCTTGGCCCTTTTTCCTTTTTATGAGTTACATTGGATTTTTTAAAAATTAGGTTTCTTTCAATTAAGAAACATTTGCATTCTCCTTCTTTTACTTCCTCTATTCTCCCCACTCAAAAAAAAAAAAAGTGGAAAAAAATCATTATAACAAATTGACATAGTCAAGTAAAAAACCCAATGCAAAACAAAACAAAACAAAAAAACATGGGACCTTGTCCAAAAATGTGAATTCTTCTATTCTGTATATTTATTCCATCACCTTTGGTTAGGAAGTAAATATCATTCTTTATCATCCAGCCTCTAGAATCATGGTTGATCAGAGATATTAAAGCCTTCCAAAGCTGTCCTATTTTACAATAATACCTTTATTGTATAAAAACAGTTCTCTTGGTTCTGCTCAATTCTCTCTGCATCACTTCATACAAATCTCACCAGGTTTCTCTGAAACTACCCCCTTTTTCATTTCACAGCACAATAATATATCATAATTTCATATGCCACAGTTTGTTAGTTAACCCCCAATTGATAGGTACCACCTTAGTTTCCAGGGTTTGTTTTTTTTTTTGCTACTTCTAAAAGACTTGCTATAAATATATTAGTACATATATGTACTTTTCCTCTTTATTTGATCTCTTTGAGATAAAAGGCCTACTGGTGGTACTGGTGGGTCAAGGCATATGCACAGTTTAGTGACATAGTTCCAAATTGTCCATGGCAGGAAAATGCAAGGCATGCTCAGGTTACATGTGCATTGTCATACATATGTTAGAAGCAGAATTTGAACCCAGGCCTGTGTAACATCGGGCTGGCCCTTTACCCAATATGCCTAGGTCCTCAGAAGCCCAGTTGTTTTCCATTCCATTAAACAGTCTCTGCCCTGTTTCTATAACTTCTCTGGCTACTGTCTTTTTCTCTTTTCTTTTCTTATCTTTTCTTTCTTTTTCTTTTTTCATCTCTTTTCTTTCTCTCTCTCTCCCTTCCTTCCTTCCTTCCTTCCTTCCTTCCTTCCTTCCTTCCTTCCTTCCTTCCTTCCTTCCTTCCTTCCTTTCTTTCTTTCTTTCTTTCTTTCTTTCTTTCTTTCTTTCTTTCGAGGCAATTGGGGTTAAGTGACTTGCCCTGGGTCACAGAGCCAGTAAGTGTCTGAGGTTGGATTTGAACTCAGGTCCTCCTGACTCCAGGGACAGTGCTCTATCCACTGAGCCACCTAGCTACGCCTACTTTCTTTTTCTTCTATTTGGTTGTCCCCAAATTCCTGCTGCCAGCACAATATTTCATCACCTCTAGTCCCACCTCCTCCTACCCTCAGTCAAATAGATGGCCCTCTCCCCTCAGCATCTATTTCACTGGTCTTTGAAAACTTGTAATAGGGGGTATATTCTATTTTTACATGTCTGTTTTGGGCTGTATTCACTTACCCATTTCCAGAGAGCCATCCTTTATAATAAAGTATGAAAAAAGGAAGAAACAGAACTTCCACAAAGCTAAAAATATTATTTTTTAAGTCTGACATTATATACAGTGTTCCAAACTGAATGATCCAATAGATCTAATGCACTTTGTTATATAATGCTACCTATCAAGTTTTTTGTCATTAATGCCAAATAGAGACTCAATGCTTGGTGAATAAATCAATGAATTAGTGTACCAATGTAAGCCCTTCTCTGAGGTCTTTATGATCCATTTGAAAATAATAGACAAGCGATAGCTAATAATTCCATTAAAATGTTTGCTTTGTATTTGCTATAATACCAGATATAATTATAGAAAATTGTTAATAGCATCATGTCTGGAATCTAAAAATTTCCAGTTTGTTCAAGTACATCTTGATCAGTGAGGTTGGGCAGCATCCCATTGCACATAACTTGGCATAGTTTCACCATGCCAGGCCTCATAACTCAGAGGGCAATTACTTATCTTTACATCCAATATTTGATCTTACCAGACTTGGCGGTAATTCCTGAGCAACTGGAAGATGTTACACAAGATGCCCATATTCTCCATCAATTAACCTTTGGGTCCCCTTGTGGGAATTCACTCAAAGATTTTTCACGGTACATGTAATAAAAATGAATCTCTAAGCTTAGCAAAAAGTTTCCATATGAATGGTGTTAAAAAAAACAACTGTTACAACTCGTTAATTCAGCTGTCTTCTTTTTGCTTTTGGTCTTACCTAATGATGACTTACTAGTTAAATTATCTCTGGATTATACCAATCTAATGCTTTATGGATTTTCACGTCAACAAACAATAGCAATATATACTTATATAGCATCCCTTCCAAATTACTCTTTTCCCCCTCCTTCCCGCATCACCCACCAACTCACACTTGTACACATAAGCTGTAGGCTCACATTCCTAAAATTATAATTCATAAGCCCCCACTGGTACACTCATCTTTAATAGTAAGCTAGTCGATATGATTAGTTCAAAGGAAAGGTATTTACTGAAATGGCATAGTAAGAACAATAACTACAAAACGTTCCCTTATGATACTGGGACATTTGTGCCCTATCCGACAAATGCATACACTGTCAATGGGAATACTGGATTCACACTTAGAATATCCTAGTAGAGAGACATACAATAGTGATGCACTATGAGAAGGCATCTGGCACTTCAGGGTCCAAATATATTTTCTTTGAGCTGCTGTGTCCTACTAGGTACAATGTCTGTGCCGGGCAGTCCACTCAGCTGCTAGGTAGGGCTTGCCTCAATGGACCACTGCAGCCTCTATCTATGGCCTCTAACTTCCAGCTCAACCATAATCCTCAATTAGGATACTGCTGTCTTTTTTTTTTTTCCCGGAAAGAACAAGGACATTTGTTTTAGGACCTTCGTTCTATTTCCCCATTTCTTGTCTCCTCTCAATGAGGATATAACAGTCAATCATATTCCTCCTGACCTGTTTGTTGTTGTTGTTGTTTTAAGTGACTTGCCCAGGGTCATACAGCTAATAAGTGTCAAGTGTCTGAGGCTGAATTTGAACTCAGGTCCTCCTGAATCCAGGGCCAGTGCTTTAACCACTGCGCCACCTAGCTGCCCCCTATTTCCCCATTTCTGCTCTCTCTGAGTAGGGTCCTAGCAAGATAATGTCCTTGGGTTTACACTTTTATTTTGGTTTTCTTGGTGGAAAACCTCACCCTGAGTTATTAATGACTTATCTAGTATAATTCCTAAATGCTTAACTCTTCAGCTTAGGCCAAAAATGGGACTATTGTTAGTGCTCTTCAAAGGGCTTTAGTAATAAAGATTCTCCAGTTTTTAAAACTGTAAACTTCCCCCATTTGTCCATGCAAATGAATGGATTGGAAAAGGGTACAGAGACCCAATATGCCAATGGAGTAATATGCAGATGAACTATTCAAAGTCTTCTACCCTGTACTCACTGCAAATGAGCCTAAGTTTCATACTCTTTATAACGTGTATGTATACATGCATGTATGCATATGTGTATGCACACATGCATATATATATGTGTGTATGCATACACATACAAATACACATATACACAAAATCCACTCAAAATCCATATCCACTCAAAATCTGGATGGAGCCCACCTTTATATCTATTTTTAATTATAGGGATAACTTTATACTCTTACAGAGAAATTCCTCCACATAGTAGATAGGTCAGGGGCTCATTGGCAGAGGAATACAGAAAGCAACAGAGGTGAGGAGTGGCTATTCAAAGGCATCCCCGGCAGGTAATTATTCATAGCCTGAGGACCAGAGGTATAACTGCTTCAGGCTCTACTGAGTCCCTCAGGTGCCACCTAGGGAATTCCAAGTCACGAAAAACTTTCAGACTCAAATGGAGAAACTGAGCAACCTCTGAAATTTCACTAGAGAAGCAGTTCCTCCTTTAAGTTCTTCTTCACTCTCAGGAACAGCATCAGAATGACACATAGCCTCCCTCCTCCCTCAGAATCACAGAATATGATATTTGGAAGGGATTTCAGTGGCTATCTAGCTCAAACTGTATATGAAATAACAATAATAATAGCTAGCCTTAATATAGTCACTTAAGGTTGGCAGAACCCTTTACAAATATTATCTCAAATTTGTCCTCACAGCAATCCTGAGAAATAGGTACTATTATATTATTATTCCAATTTTACAAATGGGAAACTGAGGTGAAGAGGAGTTAAATGACTTGCCCAGAGTCACACAGCTAATAAGTGTCTAAGGCCAGATTTGAAGTCACTTAGCCTCTGTTTGGTGCCACCTTTAACTAACTGTGTGTCTTCTGAGTTAGATTTGGACTCAGACGACCTGGATTTGAATCTTACCTTTGCTAATTATTCCCTGTAATGCTGGCCAAGGGAATTAACCTTCTGAATCTCAGTTTCCTCATCTCTGAGATGAAAGGGTTGGATCAGAGATGATCTGGGATCCCTTCTAGTTCTGAATCTGTGATCCTATGAGCTTCACAACCTGGTAGCATGTGCCCTTATGCTTCTACTTGCTGACCACTGGATACTCTCTAGTTTCTCAATGTCCCTCCTAAAATGAGATGCTTAGGTCCTATAAACTATTGACCATATCTGAAACAAGGATGAATTGTCTAAAAGGTTCTTCAGAAGAAATGGAATTTAAGTCATATGAAAAAATGCTCTAAACCACTATTGATTAGAAAAATGCAAATTAAAGCAACTTTGAGATATGATTTCATACCTATTAGATTGACTAAAATGATAGAAGGGGAAAACGACAAATGTTGGAGAGGATGTGGAAAAATTGAGACACTAATACACTATTGATGGAACTGTGAATTGGTCCAACCATTTCCGAGAGCAATCTAGAATTATGGCCAAAGAGTCATAAAACTGTGTGTGCCATTTGACCTAGCAATACTATTATTAGGTCTGTTTCCCAAGGTGATCTAGGAAAAATGGAAAGAAATAATATATTCTAAAATATTTATAGCAGCTCTCTTTGTGGTGGCAAAGAACTGGAAACTGAGGGGATGCCTATCAATTTGGGAGTGCCTAAACAAGTTGTAGCATATGATTGTGGTGGAGTACTACTGCACTGTAAGAAATGATGAATGGGTTGATTTTAGAAAAAACATGGAGGGGCAGCTAGGTGGCGCAGTGGATAGAGCACCGGCCTTGTAGTCAGGAATACCTGAGTTCAAATCCGGCCTTAGACACTTAACACTTACTAGCTGTGTGACCCTGGGCAAGTCACTTAACCACAGTTGCCTCACTAAAAACAACAACAACAACAACAAGAAAAAACATGGAAAGAATTTCATGAAATAATGAAGAGTGAAATGAGCAGAAACAAGAGAATGCTATATATAAAAACAGCAGTATAATTTGAAGGATAACTAGGAACTAAGTTATTCCGAGTATTATAAATACTCAAATTAACTATAAAGGTCCTATTAAAGATGATAGCTACCTCAAGAGAAAGAACTGGCAAATATAGGTATGCACAGCATAGTTTTAAATATACATCCATATATTTTACATCTATACCTACGTGTCAAATGATGGCCTTCTCTAATGCAGGGTGGGAAGAAAGACAGTTCAGAATTTAAAATTCAATAACAAAAAATAAAATAAAATAAAAAAGAATCAGAATCTAAATGTGCTTAGCTAAAATATCCAACATCCCAAATGTGAACTTTGATTTTCATTTGGCTCTCGACCTTGACCTTAGTGTACAAAATACTTTGAAGGCATGAAAAGAAGGATCAATGGTAGGGATCATAAAGTAACCAAAGTTATGTTCCGCTGAAATGTTTCTATGGTGTGTTATTCTATATAGTGTGTTTTTATCAGGTAATATAGCTAATTTATTTCAACCGATCAGACAAGATGAGTTTGTTCTCCTTCAGGGTTGACATCTCAGGCTACACAACATTCCTTTGAATCTCCTCAATGGAGGCAAACTTTAGCCTTTTTGAGGGTGGACTTGATTCTCAGTAATGTCTGAAAGTCATTCATAGTCAAGCATAATTTTTTTTTGTGGGGCAATGGGGGTTAAGTGACTTGCCCAGGGTCACACAGCTAGTAAGTGTCAAGTGCCTGAGGCTGGATCTGAACTCAGGTCCTCCTGAATCCAGGGCTGGTGCTTTATCCACTGTACCACCTAGCTGCCCCCCCCAAGCATATATATTTTTTTTTTTAGTAAGGCAATTGGGGTTAAGTGACTTGCCCAGGGTCACACAGCTAGTAAGTGTTAAGTGTCTGAGGCCGGATTTGAACTCAGGTCCTCCTGAATCCAGGGCCGGTGCTCTATCCACTGCGCCATCTAGCTGCCCCGCCCCAAACATAATTTTTAAAAGTGAGAGATAAGACTTGAATAATGATAATTTGGGTCAAGAATAAGGCATGACTATAATGCAATAAAATTGATTATCTCTCTCATGTGACACAGAACCCTACTCTGAAGATAAACCCCAAAGTGGAATTCTATCCACCATTACACCCATTTTGGTGGAAGCAATTGAGGTAATAAGTGTGCAACCTTTCAAGAGGACTGTTTTGAACAACAATTAATTGCAACACATAGATTCTGGTTTGGTTCTGTCCTTAATTCTGTCTTTAACTAGAATGTTGTTTCCTTAGCTGGGTGATCTTGGGCAAGTCATTTACCCTTTATAGGTCTTTATTTCTTCATCTATAAAATTAGGGCTTGTACTAAATGATTGCTGAGCTCTCTTCCAGCTCCTATAGTTTATGATTTAAAACAATTATTGGGAGGTTTAAGTTCTAATTTATTTTTTTAAATAATTACTTTAAAATTATATTTTATATTTTCTAGAGACATGTTCATGCAATAAACAGATAATATTTATAAACTTATGGTCTAGAGTTGTCTAGAACACTCTATTGGGTTCATTTGGTTCAGTTTTATAGAAAATTTTTATGGTCAGATAAATCTGTTCACAAAGATTATTGATTTTTTTCATCTTTTGCCCTACTTTAAAACCTCTCCTGCTTTGCTAAGATATTAAACAGGAGCAAGTTGTGGTTGGAATGATCACAACTAATAAGAAATTAGCTGAACTAAGAAGGTTAAAAAACAAAACCACGCAATTTTCTGGTAGGATTATATGGTCTTTTAATTCAGACCCCTGTCCAAGTCTGAGATACTGTCCCTTTTAGATAGCCGTTCTCAAACTTTCTAGTCTCAGAACAGTCTTTAAAATTATTGAGGACCATCCCACCCCTGTGAGCGTTTGTTTATGTGGGTTATATCGATTGATGTTTATTTATCAAATTTGAAAACATCTTAGTATTATCATCAAAATAGTTTTGACCTCACAAGGCCCCTTGACAGGGTCTCAGGGAACCTCAGAGGTCCTGGGACCACACTTTGGAAATCGCTGCTTTCACAGCATAAATCACAGAAACGTGTCCCTCCTTCCCAATTCAGCAATGAGAAGCAGTAGAATATGAAGGCCAGACTGGATTTCTAGGAGCCTGAGAAAGCCACATTGCTCCTTACGGCTGAGTCCTAGAAACACTCTACATTTCCTATGGATGGTTTACTGCTCACTTCCTCATATTTCTTCACTAAATCATTTTCTAGTACACTAGAGAGCCACAAATAGCAGCCACTTCAGTACAATTTATAGTCACCGCACCTTGTTGTTCCGATGCTAAATATTGTGAGTTGTACCTTAGCAACCGAAGAGCCTTCTGCCAGTGGTAACGAAGAGATGGCTTCTTAGTATTGAGTGGAATGTTGATGGCTATAACATGAGCCAAAGGCTGTTAGACCTCGCAGACCTTTCTCAAGGAACATTTGAGCTAGGTCTTCATAGCACTAAGTAAAGTGGAAATTTGGGAGCCAACCAGTGCATTAGAGTAATGTCACTTGCTAATTCAGATGATTATAGCTTCTCCCCTTCCCCACAATTATGTTTGGTTTTTTAAAAATGAATTCTCGGGGCAGCTAGGTGGCGCAGTGGATAAAACACCGGCCCTGGATTCAGGAGTTCCTGAGTTCAAATCCGGCCTCAGACACTTGACACTTACTAGCTGTGTGACCCTGGGCAAGTCACTTAACCCCCATTGCCCTGCAAAAAAACCAAAAAAAAAAACCAAAAAAACAAAAAAAATGAATTCTCTATCTTACCTGTCTAGCTTAGAGATACAAGAGCAGGCTCAGCCTAGCTAATATGCCCGAGGAGCTCTCTGGGATTTGATGAGAGGGAGAGGGAGAGGAAAAAGGAGAAAGAGAGGGAGAGTCCCATTTTCTTTTCTTTCTTTCTTTCTTTCTTTCTTTCTTTCTTTCTTTCTTTCTTTCTTTCTTTCTTTCTTTCTTTCTTTCTTTCTTTCTTTCTTTCTTTCTTTCTTTCTTTCTTTCTTTCTTTCTTTCTTTCTTTCTTTCTTCCTTCCTTCCTTCCTTCCTTCCTTCCTTCCTTCCTTCCTTCCTTCCTTCCTTCCTTCCTTCCTTCCTTCCTTCCTTCCTTCCTTCCTTCCTTCCTTCCTTCCTTTCTTTCTTTCTTTCTTTCTTTCTTTCTTTCTTTCTTTCTTTCTTTCTTTCTTTCTTTCTTTTTTGGGCGAGGCAATAAGGGTTAAGTGACTTGCCCAGGGTCACACAGCTAGCGTCAAGTGTCTGAGGCTGGATTTGAACTCAGGTCCTCCTGAATCCAGGGCCAGTGCTTTATCCACTGTGCCCCCTAGCTGCCCGAGAGCCTGTTTCCTCATTTGGAGACAGTAATGTAATCATAACTGTAGTAACTACCTAACAGAGTTGTAGTGAGGATCAAGTGAAATAAGAAAAGCTTATGCGCATGCAAGCACACAGACAACCTACCTATCTATACACACATATATATACATATTACAATATGTTATATATTATATAATCATAATATATAACAATAATATATTATTACAGTCTCTATAGATATGTGGTATTGTTATTATCGTTAATATTAATATTATTTTTATTTTTACCCAGTAGCCACCCTACAGTCTCCTTGGGATGGGAGTCAGAGGCAAATTCAGCTGTGTGCCATGATTTAGACGTTACTTTAATAATGCCAATAGTATATAATTTTAAACCATGATACATAAAGAAAGTTAGTTTAAAATATTTGGTCTTTACTACAAACAATTGGTTCCTAAAAGTATATAACTGCATCAAACATCTTTCACACTGCCCAGAATCCCAGAATGATAAGGGACCCAGAGGGTCATCTTGTCTAACCTGTAACCTCAACCAAATTCCTTCTCATTATAACTGATGTGGTCCTCAATTTAGGCTCTAGCAAAGCAGCCCTTTCCATTTTGAAATAGTCCTAACTGTTAGGAAAGTTTTTCCTTATATCAAGCTAAAATCCACTTCTCTGAAATTTCTACCCATTGTTCCCACTTCTGTCCTTTGAGGCCAAACAAAGGAGAACTAATGTCTCTTCCAGATGGAAAGCCTAAAAATACATAAAGATAGCTATCACATCACCCTTAGTCTTCTTTTCTCCATGCTAAGCACTTTCATTTTCTCCTGTTCATCCTCATATGGTTTTTCAGTGTATTTCAACCTTCTGGTTGTTCTCCTTTGGGCTCCTTGCAGATTATTTATCAATATCCTTCCTAAATTATGGTTCCTAAAACTGAATATGATATTTCCATTGTGGTCAAATAGGGAGAGTCGATAGGTCTGTATCCCAAAGAGATCATAAAAAGGGGGAAAGAACCCACATATACATACAGCAGCTCTTTTTGTGATGGCAAAGAATTGGAAATTGAGGGGATACCCATCAATTGGGGAATGACTGAACAAGTTGTAGTATATGATTGCAATGAAACACTATTGTGCTATAAGAAGTGATGAGCAGAATGCTCTCAGAAAAACCTGGAAAGACTTACTGGAATTAATGCAAAGTGAAATGAGCAATACCAAAACAACACTGTATACAGCAACAGCAATATTATATGATGATCAACTGTGAATGACTTAGCTATTCTCAGCAATACAGTGATCAAAAACAATTCCAATGGACTTATGATGAAAAATGCGATCCCTCTCCAGAGAAAGAATGCAGATCGAAGCAGACTTTTTCTTTACTTTCTTTATTTTTCTTTTTTTTAAAAATCTGTGTTTTCTTCCACAATATGACTGACATGGAAATATGTTTTGCATGACTACACATGTATAACCTTTATCAAATTGCTTGCCTACTCAATGAGGCAGGGAGGGGAGAGAGGGAGGAAGGAAGGGAGAGAATTTGGAACTCAAAAAAATTTAAAAATAAATGTTAAAAAATTCTTTTATATGTAATTGGGGGAAATAAAATATTAAATTTTAAAATAAATAAATACTTATGGATTGATTCATTAAATGAAGGGACTGGGGAGGGGACCAGGGAGACTACTGAGAACACAGAAAAAACAAAACCCTTTTAGTTTATGCACAGTATAGGCAAAATGTAAATATCTTATTATTTGAATGCAAAGTAACCTTTAAAATTAAGGTAAAAATCTGAGAGTCAATTAACTCTTCACTGTCACCCTACTTAATTTCCTACTAGCAGCAAACAGCTGTAAATAAGTTACTTTTATAATACAGTTAACGTTCATTTAAAAATAGTTTTTATTCATTTTGAAGACCAGTTTCAGGCCTTCATGATCCAATGCTCAAGAGGAAAAAGTAGGTAAATTTTGGGAGCATGATGCAATCAACAGAAATTGAACGTTTACACCACATCATTGGAAACTATCAAAACTACACTGAGAAAAGACAAATCCCAACGTCATTCCAACCTGTAAGAAGAATCTGAAAAGCATGGGATTGAATACAGATCTCCTTCAGTGCTCCAATTGGTAGCTGAGAGGTGAGCTGATGAAACCGAACCAATCCAAGAAAAGAAATCAACAAGGCCTTTTCTCAGTTGTCACCAAAATAACATACATACTGTTATTCGATGTCTAGGCATGTCTAATAGAACAAAGTATTGGAAATTTGAGAATAAGCCCTGCTTACAGGCAAATACACTTGCAAGAGTTTTACAAGGCATCATAGCAAACAGATAGTCATCTAATTGTGCACTAGAGTATAAAATGCATTTACTTTTAACTTAAGGGCAGTTACCCAAGAACTCAAGGGGTGGCCCATGTTATGTATACAAGAGTTAATGGAAATTTCTGCTGGAAATTGATTCTCCTTTAATCCAGCTAGTGCTTTCTGAGTGTGTATAATTGCCACATCTAAGGAAGATGGGGCAGCTGAGTCATAGGGAAGGAGGGAAAGGAAAGCAGCAGCTTTGGGTAACAACCCTGAGGACTTCACTAACTTCTTTCCTATTTTGAAGTTGTCTGCTGGCAGGGGCAGCTAGGCAGCATTATGAATAGAGAACTGGTCCTGAAGTTGAGAGGACCTGAGTTCAAATCCGACCTCAGACACTTACTATCTTTGTGACCCTGGGCAAGTCACTCAACCCCAATTGCTTTAAATATCTGGGGTCATCTCCAATCATCCTGATCTATATCTTGCCACTGGACCCAGATGGTTCTGGAGGAGAAAGTGAGTTGGTGACCTTACACAGCCCTGTCTCACTTAAATCCAATTCACTGCAAGTCATGACATTACCCCAATATCGTGGTCCCCTTTAAGAACAAAGGCCGAACAATGTCTTCAAGCATCAAATAAAAGCACTAAAATGCAGAACTTCCCAAATGGTATTTGGCTTGCCTATTCAGCTGCTGTCACAAAAGTGTTTGTTTTAAAAGGAGGACAATATTTATCCAGATGAGGTGGGTTTATAGTAGAGCAAAGTCAGCTGTGGAATAGAAAGTATCTGGTGACTTGTCATTGCTGGATGGCTCTCTCTTTGTGTCTCCTGTGTTATATGTGACTGGAGAAATGTATGCTGAACCATGTTGTATATTGCCTGAGGTCTTAAGACACAATTTTTTTTTTTTGCAAGGCAATTGGGGTTAAGTGACTTGCCCAGGGTCATACAGCTAGTAAATGTCAAATGTCTGAGGTTGGATCTGAATTCAGGTCCTCCTGACTCCAGGGCTGATGCTCTATCCACTGTGCTACCTAGCTGCCCCCTTAGACACAAATTTAAACAAAGGGTTTGGGTAGTGATGAACTTGTATCACAAAGTCATTTACATAAACTTCTGAACTATTCTCTATCTTCTTTTTTTAAAAAATTCTCTATCTTCTTCATAATTCCTATGTCAGTGTCAGAGATTACAGACCCTGAAAATGTAGGAGTTGAGCTGGGCATTGAAGAATGTGTAGGCTTCAAGTAGATGGCAAGAAGAAGCCAGGACATTCTAAAAAGGTAATCACATACATGAAGACACCTACAGAAACAGGAATATCCAAGACATCCTTGGGATTATACTGGTTTATGAATCCAGCTATAGAGGGCTCCTGTCCCCATCCATTGCATTTATTTTGGGGGGCTAAGTTCCCATTGAACAGAAAAAGTAGCCAATGATAGGAAATGCAATGGGATTCTATTTGGTGCATTTTAACTTACACACAAAAGAAAAGGTTGTGGCTTACCCTAAGACTTGAAGGTTATGACTTACCAAGAGACATGAAGACAGGGCAAGTATCCACCCAGATCACAGTCACTCAAGGGGCAATTGTGAAACAAGGATATAATGGGCTCTCAAGAGGTGACATATCTCTTAAACTCATCTAGTAGTGGAGAGTCCAAGCCTCCAGAGAAATGATCTTCAGGTCATAGAAGAGGAAAGGAGATTCAAGGATCCTAAACAAAGTTGGGCCTGATGACCAGACACTAAGTTTACACTAGACTCTTGTCACTCCTCCTAGTTTCCTAGAATTCCTCAGTCACCCCATATAGTAAGATAATACAGTGGATGAAGATTAAGGCAGGGGTCATGTAGGGAGAAGTGGGAACTCTAGTATAAGTTACTGATAATTTCTTCACCTAGAACATAACTGTCAGGAAGCTGCCAAAAGTTGGCTAGAGAAATGAAAGCTCCTGTTGTATAATATTATAAATATAGGGAGTTACAAAAAAGAGGCAGAAGAGAGTTACAGAAAAAGGGTCAGAAGTATGGTAGAGGGGCAGCTAGGTGGTGCAGTGGATGGAGCACCGGCCCTGGAGTCAGGAGGACCTGAGTTCAGGTCCGGCCTCAGACACTTAACACTTACTAGCTGTGTGACTCTGGGCAAGTCACTTAACCCCCATTGCCTCACTAAAAAAAAAAAAAAAAAGAAGTATGGTAGAGAGGAGTCTTTTTTTTTTTTTTTGCAAGGCAATGGGGGTTAAGTGACTTGCCCAGGGTCACACAGCTAGTAAGTGTCAAGTGTCTAAGGGCAGATTTGAATTCAGGTCCTCCTGAATCCAGGGCCAGTGCTTTATCCACTGCTCCACCTAGCTGCCCCCGAGAGAAGTCTCTTAATGAATACTTGATTGATTGATTAAGGTGCCAGACAGGAGGAGGAGATGTGTCTTTAGTGGAGACCCCCTTTAGCTAGAAATGCTAGTCCTGTAAAAAACAAAGAGCCTTCCTGGAATACCACAGCTTTTAAATATTAGACTTTGTTCAAAGGATGAAAACCTGAAAAGGAATTCTAACATCCCATGTGACAGAATCAGTATCCAAAGAGATCATGACAGGCCACAATGTTGTGTCGAATCTAATAAAATGAAATTTAATCAAGAAAATGTAAAATCTTACATTAGGTTCAAAAAAAGGTCAACTTCGGGACAGCTAGATGGCGCAGTGGATAGAGCACTGGCCTTGGAGACAGGAGTACCTGAGTTCAAATCCAGCCTCAGACACTTAACACGTACTAGCTGTGTGACCCTGGGCAAGTCACTTAACCCCAATTGCCTCACTAAAAAAAAAAAAAATTTTAAAAAAAAAAGGTCAACTTCAAGAACAAGACTGGGGAGATATGGTCAGACAGTACATTGGTCTATAACGATCAGAGAGATTTGGGATATTTAGTAGCAGGCTCAATAGGAGTCAATTGTTTGATACGGCAGTCCACAAAGTTCATGCAATTTGAACTGCGTAGTTCATCGTCCCACTCTACTCTGCTGCTCAGACCACATCTGACATATTGTGCTCAGTTCTGAGCGTGGAGATTGAAGAAGGATAATAAGGAGCTAGAGGTCCTGAGTAAGGCAGCCAAAATCAGAAAAGGTTTCAAGTCCATGCTATTCTGGAACTGATTGAAAGAACTGGATATGCTTAGCCTAGGGAAGAGAAAATTCAGAAGGAACATGAGAGCTGTTATCTATCACGGATTAAAAGGGTGGTTGTAAAATGAGATACTGTTTGTAAAGCACTTTGCAAGCCTGAAAGTGCTATATAAATTCTAGCTAATATGGTTATCTGACATGAACTGGTTTTTTTGTTTTGTTTTGTTTTGTTTTTGAGAGGGAATGAGGCAATTGGAATTAAGTGACTTGCCCAGGGTCACACGGCTAGTAAGTGTCAAGTGTCTGAGGCCAGATTTGAACTCAGGTCCTCCTGACTCCAGGGCCAGTGCTTTATTCACTGCACCATCTAGCCACCCCAGCTAATATGGTTATTATAGAGTATTGCCCTGGCTTCGGTGCTATTCATTTGGCAGAAGCAGAGACATATTCTTCCATGGTGAGAAGGACATAAGGGAGGTGTGGCTCATTTCCATATTGACCTATACTGAAAACTCAATTTGTGATACAAATGTGATCTTAGTCCATGAGGCCTCCTTTCATCTTTCAGAAGATGGAAGGAAAAAAGAAAGGAAGGGAAAGGAAAGGGAAGGAAGGGAAAGAAAGGAATAAGCATGTATTAAGCACCTACTATATGCCAGGCATCGTGCTGATCACTTTTATAAATAGTATCTCATTTGATCTTCACATCTGCCCTGGGAAGTAGATGCTGTCATTATCCCCAATGTGCAGTTGAGGGAACTGAGGCAGAGGTTAAGTGACTTGCCCAGGATCACACAGTCAGGAAGTGTTTAAGGCTTGATCTGCACTCATCTTCCTGAATCCAGGGCCAGTCCTCTATCCACTGTGCCACCTAGCTATCCTTCATGGGAAGGGGAAGGGCAATTCTTTTGGGGAGCACAGATTGGGTCAGGCCACTAAGGTCCCTTCAAGCTATAAAATTCTGAGGTTCTGTGACTAAAGCATTTTGGCTTTGATAAATTTACTAAAAACTGACCAATACTCACCTAGTCTTCATTCCCAGGACAATGAATTGCCTGGAGCTGACCACACTTTGTCAATTCCAAACTCTCATTGTTTTGTGGATCTCCCAGACTATCCAGATGTTCCCAAGCTTTCTTTCTGAACTGTAGCTTATTATACAAAAGAACCTATCTGTGAGAAACTTATTCTTCCCAGAGGCAATTTCTTCCTTCTCTGTTGTGTTACCTGATATAAACCCTGTCCCCAGTTGCCATCTTTGGGTATTCTTAGCATCTGCCATGAAATAACTCGAGCTGTAACTCCTCTTTCTCAATTAAAGATCTAAATTTTATTATATTATTTTAAAAAAAATTTTAGGGGCAGCTAGATGGCACAGTGGACTGGCCCTGGATTTAGGAGTACCTGAGTTCAAATTCGGCCTCAGACACTTAACACTTACTAGCTGTGTGACCCTAGGCAAGTCACTTAACCCCAATTGCCTCACTAAAACAAACAAATTTTTTTTTAAAATAATAAACATTTTAATTTATAGTTTGGGGTTCCAATTTTTATTCCTCTTTCCTTCCCTCCTCTCCCCCCTCCATGGGCTATACATGTATGATTATGTAAAATATTGCCATATTTGTCATTTTGTATAAGAAAACTTAATTAAAAGGAAAAAAAAAGAAAGTGAAAAATAGCATGCTTCAGTCTGTTCCATAAATATCAGTTCTTTTTTTGGAGGTGCATAGTATGTTTCATCAATAGCCATTTGGGATTGTCTTGGATCATTGTATTGTTATGAAAAGTCAGATCATTCATAGTTCTTCATCAAACAATATTTCTGTCTCTGTGTACAATGTTCTCTTGGTTCTGCTCACTTCATAATACATCAGTTCATACGTGTCTTTCCAGGCCATTCTGAAATCATCCTGCTTGTCATTTCTTTCTTATTTATTTATTTATTTTTTTGGTGAGGCAATTGGGATTAAGTGACTTGCCCAAGGTCACATGGCTAGTGTAAAGAATTAATTGTTATTTGAGGTTTTTATGACCCCATCTTTTGTCTAGCACCCCACACAGCCCCCAGCCAATTGGCTGGCCACTCTGACAATCACATGACTACCCTCACTAGGCTTCCAATCATTACAATTTTGCCAGGCCCATGTAGGTGTCGGCAAGTGGTGATGACATGAGGTGCCAGCGCCATGGCAACAGTTACAACCAGTGGGTGGAGCACCGTGCAATTTGCGGAGCCTCAGGCCAGTGCACACTGAGGTTTTTCTTTCAAATTCTAGCCAAAAGATGGGGTCATAAAAACCTCAAATAACAATTCTTTACACTAGTAAGTGTCAAGTGTCTGAGGCCAGATTTGAACTCAGGTCCTCCTGACTCCAGGGCTGGTGCTCTATCCATGGCACCACCTAGCTGCCCCCATGCTTGTCATTTCTTATAGCACTATATTGATTGTATTTATTAATTTTCAGGTTGATAGCTTTAAATGTACTGCTAACTCTCCTTGTATGTTCTCAATATAAGAAAATATGAATCTGGTCTCTGTAAGTCACAAGCCTGTGAGGTGGACAAGTTAGCTATTTTCACTTCTAATTTTATGAATGAAAAAAAAGAGAGACTTGGAGAGCTTAAGTGACTTATCTGAGGTCATACAGGTAGCAAATAAGAATAGGAATGGGGCTTCACTACAGTAGAACTACCCTGGCTTCTGATTTTGGTTTCACTGTTCATTTATCTATACCTCTCTTAGAGTATACATCCAAATAAATTGCCCAGGGGTGACCATCTTCTATTTAAAAAAATGAAACCTGGGGATCCTATTGTCTTCCTTGAGAATACTTGGTGCCAGGTGAATGAAGGGAAATTGGGATAAAATACTAAAGCCTGAAGCAAGAGAAAAAAAAAAAAAACAGGGGGAACTGTAGGCTCACCAATGAGAGATAGCTTGTGGGGAGATACAACTAGAGGGGCTCTTACGAGCTCAGCTTAGAGGCTAAAAACTGGATGAAGCTCACTTTGCAATATACAGAAGCATAAGATCCTCTTTTCTGTAAGACCTTCAGTAACACCTTTGTGATTTAGTAACTTTCTAATTGTTCACCATTTCTAGCCTCTTTCCATATATTTTTTTTTTGGGGGGGGGGCTGGGCAATGAGGGTTAAGTGACTTGCCCAGGATCACATAGCTAGTAAGTGTCAAGCGTCTGAAGACGAATTTGAACTCAGGCCCTCCTGAATCCAGGGCTGGTGCTTTATCCACTGCGCCATCTAGCTGCCCTTTCCATATATTCTTTTTTTTTTTTTTTTTTTTTTTAGTGAGGCAATTGGGGTTAAGTGACTTGCCCAGGGTCACACAGCTAGTAAGTGTTAAGTGTCTGAGGCCGGATTTGAACTCAGGTACTCCTGACTCCAGGGTCAGTGCTCTATCCACTGCGCCACCTAGCTGCGCCCCCTTTCCATATATTCTTGTTACCAGAACCAAAAATTGATAATAATAGGTAGCATTTATATGGTGATTGAAGGTTTGCAAAGTGCTTTACAAATATTATCTCATTTGATTCTCATATACCTATCTGGGAGGTAGGTGCTATTATTATTTCTCTTTTTATAGATGGGAAAACAGGCTGACTGAGGTTGAGTGACTCGCCCAGGATCACGCAGCTAATAAATGTTAGAAGCTAATTTTGAATTTGGGTCCTGTGCTCTATCCGCTGTGCCCAGCTAATTGCCTAAATTCTTAGAAAGTCTCAAGGATACGATTGTTTTAGGAATTATAGATGAAGAGATAGTTGGCCACAATGACAGTTCTGCGGTTGACCCCTCAGCCCTTATGAAGTGCACCATCAGCTCTTTGATCCAGGAAATGCTTGAGTGGAAAGCAGATTAGAGGACAGTTTTATACTCTAAATGCCTAGAACAAAGCCAGATATGTCCTAGTCACTGGCTGTCTTTTTCCTACTGACATGTTTTAAGATAAGCCAAAGTAGGAGATTTGTACTTGGGAGAAAATTCAGAGTTCTTTCTGTCCTATTTGTCCACAATACCTCTAAAGAGGATTTTGAATAAAAAAAAAAAAATCTTGTCTCCTTTTGCTTAACTGGCCAGCACAGTTTTTTCCCCCTGGACTACAATATAATGCATGTTTTATCCAATTCAATCAGAACATCAGAAGATGCCCCAAGATCGTAAAAAAGAAATGAATTTACTTAATCACATATTGTTACAACATAGGCCATATGCAAATCAAAACAGATGACTAGATGGTATAGAGGAATGAAGGCTGGATTTGAAATGATTAGAACTGGGTTGGAATTGGCTCCTCCACTTATTCCTCTCATCTGAGTATTGGTAAGCCTCATCGTCTCTTTGGGCCTCAGTTTCCTCAGCTGTAAAGTGATGGGATTGGACTAGATGACCATTAAGGTCCTTTGTATCTCAATCAATAAGCCTATGTGAAAACACAAGATCCTAGATTCTCAGCTATTTCCAGGTTAGAAAGATGCCCAAAGCATTGGATAGCTTGCTGCTCCCTCCTTACTTTGTGAATCTCTTGTCACCAGTCTATGGGACTCCAATGGCCACATGCCAAATCATTGTGTTCAATTTATATTATATTCAATTATTCATTATATTCAATTCAATTCAAACTCAAAATCATGAGTGGAAACTTCTGGCTCTATGCTTAATTTCATGCTGTTCATAGCAATTTATAAAAGCCAAACATTTGTGAGGCACCGCTTTTCATAGAACAAACTCTTTTTTGCTTCTTGTTGTAAAAGCACATTAATTTAAAAGTTATTAGTGGCAATATCTTCAGAGACCACCAGATGGTGACATAACTGTATGACAGGACACCATGAGTTTGCTAAGCAGAGACTGCAGCACAATTCAATTCAAAATTCTAGTGAGCTGGAGAAAATCAAAGAAATTCACCAGGCAATTTTTCAGTTTTGGAAAGGCAAATAAAGTTTGGGATTTTGTTAAGAAAATATTGAAAGGCGGCAGCTAGGTGGCGCAGTAGATAGAGCACCAGCCCTGGAGTCAGGAGGACCTGAGTTCAAAGCCAGCCTCAGACACTTAACACTTACTAGCTGTGTGACCCTGGGCAAGTCACTTGACCCTCATTGCCCAACCAAAACAAAACAAAACAAAAGAAAATATTGAAAGGTAAAGGTTTTTTCAAGTCATTGGAAACTTAAAACAACAATATTTCAGGAGTTTGGGGGGAAGTTACAGACCCCTTTGGAGGTCTGGCAAAGCTGGTAGAGCTAAAATTGTGTTCTTCAGTGATTGAAGGAAATGCCAAATTTCATTTAAAGGTTAGTGAGAACAAAGTTGTACTTTTTTTCTATACAAATTCACAGACTCTCTAAAATCTATCCATGGATCCCCAAGTGGATTTATTGAAAGAGATTTCCTTCTCATCAGAAGTTTTCGTGTGAAAGGTGCATGACTGTTTCTTAAGGATGTTGTAGAGGGGATTGATATGTCAGGCATGAATTGGACTAGACTTAAAAAAAAAAAAAGATAAAAAGGGGCAACTAGGTGGCTCAGTGGATAGAGCACCGGCCCTGGAGTCAGGAGTACCTGAGTTCAAATCCGGCCTCAGACACTTAACACTTACTAGCTGTGTGACCCTGGGCAAGTCACTTAACCCCAATTGCCTAAAAAAACCAAACAAACAAAAAAAAAACAACAGGTGGCCCTTCTCTTTGACCAAGGAAAATGTCTCTGTATGTACCCCTTGATCTCATCTGTTCCCATCTTTTCTGGCTGATTACCTCCACTATCATTCCTATTCTCTCTCTTTTAAAAAATTATTATTAATTTAAATGTTTATTTTTTATTTTAAATTTATGCAATAAAACAAGCATTTCCATAACAGTATAATTTTTAAAAAGTTAATTGCTATTAATCTTCAATCTCTTATATTACTAGTAGGGCTGAATACACAGATCTGCCCATCATCTTCAAAGAGATGATAATTAAAGCCATGGGACATGATGAGGTGACTAAGAAAGACTAGATATAGAGAAGAAGGTCCAGGAAGGAACCTCAGTGTACACTCCCAGTTAGAAAATATGATATGGATAATGAGTCACCAAAGAATACTGAAAACAAATACAGTTAGGAAAAGAATCAGGTGAGAGTAACATCCCAAAAATTCAGAGAGGAAAGAGTATCCATGAGGAAAGAATGGCCAATGGTGCCAGATACAATAGAGAAGACTGAGGAAAAAACCACCAGAATTGTCAATTGGTGATTTTATTTTATTTCATTTTATTTTATTATTTTATTTTATTTTTTGCTGGGCAATGAGGGTTAAGCGACTTGCCCAGGGTCACACAGCTAGTAAGTGTCAAGTGTCTGAGGCTGGATTTGAACTCAGGTCCTCCTGAATCCAGGGCCAGTGCTTTATCAATTGGTGATTTTAGAGAGAGCAATCTCAGTTGAGTGATGAAGTCAGAAGTGAGATCACAATGAGTTGAGGAGTGAGAGGAAAGTGAAAGGAATTGGTATAGACAGCTTGTTCTCATAATCTAGTTGAGAAAAGGAATAATAGCTTCCTAATATCTATTATATCAGGTCCATACTCTTTGGTCTTATACTCAGGCTTCTCCAGAATCTTTCCAGTCTCATCCCTAACCCCTACTATCTTGTGCTTTCAGACTTATGGGTTTACATTATTCCCTATTCCCTCCATGCTTTTGCCTGTCAAAAATCTTACCCATCCTTTAAGATCTGGGTAGCGTAAGCAAGGGTCAGAAGCCAGAGATAATGAGTAAATTTGGGAAATGACAAGTGGTCTGATTGTCTGGAATGTAGAACATATAAAAGCCAATGGGGGGCAGCTAGATGGCACAGTGGATAGAGCACCAGCCCTGGAGTCAGGAGGACCTGAGTTTGGATCTGGCCTCAGACACTTAACACTTACTAGCTGTGTGACCCTAGGCAAGTCACTTAACCCCAATTGCCTCACTAAAAAAAAAAAAAAAGCCAATGGGCAGAGATGATGCCAAATATATGGAGGAACAGAACAAGGCCTTTTATATATTTCTGAGCACATAGCAGACATTCAATGAATCTCCTGAATAATCTTCAGTATTCTTCCTCCAACATTAGCTTTGTGACTAAAGCCTGAGTCAAGTAACCTCTCTGAACCCTAGTTTTCTCATCTGTAGAATGGGGATAAAGATACTTATTGTATCTACCTCACAGTTTAGTTCAATCATAAATCAAATAATGTAAACTACTTTTGTTGTTGTTGTTGTTGTTTTGCAGGGCAATGGGGGTTAAGTGACTTGCCCAGGGTCACACAGCTAGTAAGTGTCAAGTGTCTGAGGCTGGATTTTAACTCAGGTCTTCCTGAATCCAGGGCCGGTGCTTTGTCCACTGCTCCACCTAGCTGCCCCAATGTAAACTACTTTTCAAGCCTTAAGGCTCCACACAAATACCAGTTACCATTACAGTTACCTTATTCTCATGTTATTTAGATAGAGTTTATATATAAAAGGTCCTGTGACAAATAGCATATCTATTATTCTTTTATATTTAATGTTCAGTGGCTTATTGCATAGACTGATTGGACGGCTGCTTTTTGTAATTTAATCATAACAACAACTAGCACTTCCAAAGCTTTATAAGGTTTGCAAATGTTTTCTTTTTTGTGTGTGTTTTTTAAACAAATATCATCTAATTTTATCCTCACAATAAGCCTGGGAGGTAGGTGATATTTTTATCCCCATTTTATGGATGAGGCAGACAGAGCTTAAGTGACTTACCCAAAATCACACTGCTAGTAAGTGTTTGAGGACGGATTTGAATTCAGGTCTTCTTGACTCTAAGTCTAGTGCTTCACTGCACCACCTAGCTGCCTAAATAATATAAAAGTATAGTATTGTGATGCAAGATCATCTTGAGTATGTTCACTGAAAGCATCAGATGTACAAGTCCAATAACAGTCAGGATGTTGGGGATCATATCCCTCATCATATGTTTCTCCCACAGGTTTTTGTTTTGTTTTGTTTTGTTTTTTGCAGGACAATGAGGGTTAAGTGACTTTCCCAGGGTCACACAGTTAGTAAGTGTCAAGTGTCTGAGGCCGGATTTGAACTCAGGTCCTCCTGAATCCAAGGCCAGTGTTCTATCCACTGCACCACCTAGCTGCCCCCCTCTCCCACAGGTTTTTTTTTTTTTTTTAATGCAAGGCAATGGGGGTTAAGTGACTTGCCCAGGGTCACACAGCTAGTAAGTGTCAAGTGTCTGAGACCGGATTTGAACTCAGGTACTCCTGAATCCAGGGCCCGTGCTCTTTCCACTGCGCCACCTAGCTGCCCCTTCCCACAGGTTTTTAAAAATTAAACTTTATTTTTTTTCAGATCTGCATTCTCTTCCTTCTACCTCCCCAACACCCTGATCTAGAAAATAAGAAAAATAAAATCTCTGTTACAAACACACAGTCAAGCAAAACAAATTTTTGCTTTGCTCGTGTCCAAAAAAAAGATAGATGAATATGTGTATGTGTACGCACATACACACGCACACACTCTGAATCCATTGCCTGTCTATCAGAAGGTGGGTAGCATGTTTTGTCTTGAGTTGTGGTTGGCCATTATGTTGACAGAGATCCAAGTCTTTCAAGGATACCTGTTATGGTATAAATTGTTCTGGTTCCGCTCACTTCACTCTGTATCAGCTCATACAAGACTTCCCAGGTTTGCCTAAAACCATCCCCTTCATCATTTCTTTTTTTTTTTTTTTTTGGGTTTTTTTTTTTTTTTTTTTAGTGAGGCAATTCGGGGTTAAGTGACTTGCCCAGGGTCACACAGCTAGTAAGTGTTAAGTGTCTGAGGCCGAATTTGAACTCAGGTACTCCTGACTCCAGGACCGGTGCTCTATTCACTGTGCCACCTAGCTGCCCCCCCTTCATCATTTCTTACGGCACAACAGGATTCTATCACATACATATTCCATAATTTGTTCAGCCATTCCCTAATGGCTTAATTTCGATGCTTTGCTACCACAAAAAAGGGCTGCTATAAATATTTTACTCATATTTGAAACCTTTTATTTCCTCTTTCATCTGTCTGGGGTATGGATCCAGTAGTCTCATATGGTTTTTATTTCTTCCACTTATCGTCATCACCATCACCATCCTCTTTTTCAGGACCATCATCAAGTCACTTAGTACTTACTGTCAACAACTTAATGAATCATCCACCTCTCATAGATATCACTTGGTAACTCCAAAGTTAAGGAAGAAAAATGGAATGATCCATTGCCTTAGTGAGATACCTGTCTCCTCTATGAGGTGATTCATACATGCCCTGGTTGAGCTTGTCTGTCAACGAACAGGTGTGAGACATGATCAGTAGGTTTCTTATCCACTTTGTCAGAATTCCATCAGTGCTTCCTTGGACACGTCATGATGGAGAATCACTCTCCAGTTTCTCAATTGCCAGCATGAGAAGGCTTGTTGATGATTTTCAAGAAGATAGCATAGAGTGGGGGAAGGTCTGACAGGCTTTGTAGGAATCCAATGATTAACCTTGCTGATCAGGGCAAGGAAAGACCACCAAGGTACCACCTCTGCCTTTGATTTTTTAACCCTTGAAATCATGGTGTCTACATTATTTGATTCAATTTAATAGGTATTTGTTAAGCATCTTCCATGTCTTAGGCTTTAGGAAATATGGCCCAAACCTTGCTCAGTCAATCACCTAAGCCAGGCACTGTGCTAGGTAATAGGAATACAAGTACAAGGAATAAGACTATCCCTATTAACAATAAGTTTACATTTTAATAAGGGAAACAAGTACATATAAAATATAGCATAAAGTCAGCAAACATAAATATTACACAAAATATATTTATATTTTACATATCATATATTAACATGTACTATATATACACATGTATATATATAAAATATATATGTATTAAGATATGCTTTGGGGGCAGCTAGGTGGCGCAGTGGATAGAGCACTGGCCCTGGAGTCAGGAGTACCTGAGTTCAAATCCGGCATCAGACACTTAACACACACTTACTGTGTGACCCTGGGCAAGTCACTTAACCCCAATTACCTCACTAAAAAAAAAAAAAAGATATGCTTTGTATATAGTAATATGAAACATCCTTTGTACAAAGTCTATATTTTGTACTAAATATAAATATTTAGTATAAATATACATAATTTATAATAAATATGTTATAAATATATAATATAAATATAATATATGCTATAAATATTATATATGTTTATAAATATTATATATGTTATATATATATACACACACAAACATATACAAAGGGTAACTAGGTGGAATAGTAGATAGAGTATTTATATATATATAATATATATATATAATATATATAATATTTATAAATAAATATTATATATGTTATATATATATACACACACAAACATATACAAAGGGTAACTAGGTGGAATAGTAGATAGAGTATTTATATATATATAATATATATAATATTTATAAATAAATATTATATATGTTATATATATATATACACACACAAACATATACAAAGGGTAACTAGGTGGAATAGTAGATAGAGTACTGGGCCTAGAGTGAGGAAGACTCATCTTCCTAGGTTCAAATCTGTCCTCAGACACTCACTAGTCGACCCTGGGCAAATCACTTAACCCTGTTTGCCTCAAATTTCCTCATCTGTAAAATGAGCTAGAGAAGGAAAGGACAAACTACTCCAGTATTGTTGCCAAAAAAAACATCCAAGGGGCAGCTAGGTGGCGCAGTGGATAGAGCACCAGCCCTGGAATCAGGAGGACCTGAGTTCAAATCTGGCCTCAGACACTTTACACTTACTAGCTGTATGACCCTGGGCAAGTCACTTAACCCCAATTGCCTAACTAAACAAACAAACAAACAAAAAAACCATCCAAATGGAGTCACAAAGAGTCCGACATGGCTGAAACAACTGACCAATAACAACAAAAGTTAAATACAAAGTAGTTTGGGAAAGAGAAATGATGAGCAGGAGGAGTTCAGAGAAACCTGGAAGGACTTACATGAACTGATGATGAGTGAGATGAGCAGAACCAGAAGAACATTATACAAAGTATCATCAACATTATATGTTGATCAACTGTGATAGTCTAGATTCATCTCACCAATCCAATGGTACAAGAAAGGACTCATGATAGAAAAGGCTCTTCAAATCCAGAAAAAAAAAAAGGAACTGTGGAATATGGATGCTGATTGGACCATACTATTTCTTTTGTTTTTGGTGCTGTTGTTTTTCTTTTTTGAGGTTTTTCCTTTTTGCTCTGATTCTTCTCTTATAACATGACTAATGAAGAAATAGGTTTAATGTTATCTTATATGTATATATATATATATGTGTATATATATATATATATACACACACACACACACACACATACACACACACACACATATATATATAACCTATATCAGATTACCTGCTGTCTAGGGGAGGCGGGAAGGAGAAAAATTGGAAATTGGAAATCTTATATAAACAAATGTTGAAAACTATGTCTACATGTAACTGGAAAATAATAACATACTTTTTTTTTTTTAAAGGCTACATGAAGAGATGGCACCTGAGCTATATCTAAAAGGAAGAGAAGGATTGGGAAAGGGAGCAGAAGTAAGGATGGGATGCATTTCAAGCATGAGACACAGTTAGTGCAATAGCCTAGAAATGGAGGGTGGTGGATAAAGAACACAGAGAAGACCAGGTTAGCTGGATTGCAGTGTGGGCATATGCAATAATGTCTAGGGATGCTGAAAAGATTAGGCCAGGCTGTGTAGAGCTTTGAAAGCTACCCAAAGGAAATTATATTTTAATCTAGAGGATTAATCTATAGGAAGTCACTGAAGTTGGTTGAGTAGGAGAGTCATATGGTGAGATCTGCATTTAAGGAAAATTACTTTGGCAGTAATGTGGAAGATGGACTGGAGTGGGGAAGAGACTTGAGACAGGGAGATCATTTAGGAGGCTGTTTCAATCATTTAGGTTGATGGAGATTCAAGCCAACCAAATAACTATCCCTCTTATACTCAAAAGGAAAGATTTGAGAAGGTACAAAACAACCTCATTTATCTTGCTTGGCATCTCAAGTTCCTTAGCCTAGTGGCATTCCATTAGAGTTATGATAATAACTGATAAGACTTTTTAGTTTTACAAACTAGTTTTCTCCCAACAACCTGTGAGGTAGGCCATATAACTATTATTTTCCCACTTTATTGAGGAAACTGAGGCACAGAAAGTTGACACAATTTGCCTAAATCTCAGTTAGTACATAGCAGAGTCAGCAATTAAACCCATGACCTCTCACTCCAACTCCAGGAAACTTCTCTTTATACCACAGTAACATGCTTCAGGGTGATTATACCAAGTATTCTTTGATTCTTTTTCATTCAACTAAAAACAAGCCTCCTGAAGAGAGCAGAGTGGAAAAATTAGGTATGAAATGGCAAGGCTCAATAAGCTTCATGTCTTAAGAGACAAATTAGGCAGAATGTGTCCAAAGGACAAGTTTTAGAAAATAGGATGCTAAAAACAAGCAAGGGTCAAGAGAACCTCATACTTCTGCTCAGAAAAGAACATGAAAAGAATTTAGTTAATATGTGGGAACCTCAATAGGCCTGATTTTTTAGGCTTTACTTGGTTTGTGCTCATCTAAGACCAAAGATAGCTTTGTACTCAGGAGTCATGGAAAGAACATTGGAAATTGGGGCTCTAGTCCTCATTCAACCACTAACTATGGGACTACAGGCACATCATTTCCCCCTTGGAGTCTTATATATACAATAGTGAGGTGAAACTAAATGATCTTTATGGGATCTTACAAATAATGGTTTTGTTGTTGTTGTTGACACAGCTAGTAAGTATCAAGTATCTGAGGCCAGATTTGAACTCAGGTCCTCCTGAATCCAGGGCTGGTGTTTTATCCACTGTGCCACCTAGCTGCCCCACAAAAAATGTTCTAAGATTCCATGACAATTATAGAGGTGGCCCTTATCTTCAACTACTATCCTCAATCTTCATGTTTTAGAAGCTTCTCTGCTTATCCCTGTTCAGCAGGGTTCTACTTCCATCCCTTTTTAATTCATTAAAAACTATTCTCAGAAAAATTTTCTAAAACTTATTCAGACTATTGTATAAATGACTCATGGCTTATAATGTATTCTTTCTTAAGGCAGTCTATGTTTTCTCTGTCAGATACTTAAGAGAAAAGGAATGCAATTCTAAGATAAAGTTCTAGATATTAGCAGGGATACAAAAGAAGTATTAGCAAGATGGGGGAGTTTTCCGAGTATGACACACTACATTTCTCCCTAGTATACTTTGAATGATTAGTTTTATCCTTGTTAGGTTAAGTTCTAACATGTTGAACAATTTATAGCTCCTGACTCAGTGTGTTAACTGTCTTTCTCAGTTTTGTGATCATCTGCATATTTGATAAGTATTTTACATCTTTTATTTTTTTTATAAAGTTACAGGGTAAGGACAGATCACTGGAACATTCCACCAGTGATATCCAATCAGGTATACTAATTTTTACTCTTTGGATCTGGGCATTTAATGAGTTCAGGATCTAGTTAACTGAGCTATCATGTTGCCTGTACCTTTGCATCATTTTTTACCAGGCTATCACAAGACATTTTTCATGCACTGCCAAATTCCAGGTGTATGGGGTCAACCACACTCCTTTGATCTACCAGGCAAGCTTTGCAGTCATAAAATTAAGTGAGGTTAGTCTAACACGACTTATTCTTGATAAAGCCATTTCCTTCTCTAGAGTCATCTGAAAATGTGGTAATTCTATCTTTCTGTTCTCTAAAAGTCACCAATAAAAACCAGTAAATTGTACAGAACTAGGTGCAGATCCTTGGGGGACTCTACTGATGGCCTCCTCCCAAACTGAGTGATCAAACTACTAATGACTGACACTCTTTGGGCCTAGCCATGTAACAGTATAGTTCCGAATCCACCTAACTGAACTCCTTTTAGCTTTAAAAAACAAACGATCTTTTTCTCAAGGGTAACATGAAAGACTTTGTAAAAGACTTTGTAAAAGACACTTTACAAAGAGAGAAGTTAAAATGATACTGAGATAGAAGTTAAAATAATACTGATATACCACTGCATACTTGTGGAAGTGGTGAAAATAATTCAAACCAATGGAATTCAATGCTGTTTGGGTCTGTACGGAAACAGGTACACATTCACTGCAGCCAGAATTCCAAACTTGCAAAATCTTTTTGGACAACAATTTAGCAGTACTCATGCAAAAAAGAAATCACAAAAATAATCCATACTCATTTGATAAAATAATCCTTTTGTTGGATATACCTTGAATGTGTTGTACTCCCCCCACCCCACCCCGGGGCAATGAAGGCTAAGTGACATGCCCAGGGTCACACAGCTAGTGTCAAGTGTCTGAGGCCAGATTTGAACTCAGGTCCTCATGAATCTAGGGCTGGTGCTCTATCCACTGCGCCACCTAGCTGCCCTGTTGTATGTGTCTGTGGGTTTTTTTTTTTAAGGTATCCATTAAAAGTTTTTCAGAACAATCTTATATGTAATTGGAAACAAAAATGTAAACAACCTAAATGTCCAACAACAGGGGAATAGTTCAATGAATTGTGGTACATTAATATGATAAAATATTCTAATTCAATTATTATTAACAAATGTGAAGAATAAATATGAATCCTGATGAGAAGTTAGGGATAGGGCTCTTAACCTTTTTATGAGTTATGGACCCCTTTAGCAGTCTGAGGAAGCCTATAGACCCCTTTTCAGATGCTTCTCAATAATAAATAAAATGCATGGGATCACAAAGGAAATTAATTATCTAGAAATGGAATTATCATACTGTTTTAAAAATAAATTCACAGACCCCAGGTTTAGAGTCCTAAATTAGAGTAACTAAAAATCATTATAATTCATATGTTTAAAATCATTTTAAGTTAAAAAGTTATCGTTTAGTTCATTTTATTGATGCTCACTGTTAAGCTTTTAATAAAACGTTAACCTTCTGGTTTTGCTAAATCTAGGTGTAACATCCTCTCCAGAAGACGGCAAGAGACTGAAGGCCAAGCAGATGAGGCACAAGTCTACGGCTGATTCTAGTTGGGGCAGCTTTTGGGAAAGTGATAGAACATCTTGCCCTCTTCAAAAAAGGTTTGACTCTGAGCAAAGGATGCTCTCAGAGGGGAGCAACAGGAGGAAAAGAGACAGTGTCAGTGAAAACTCTGGGTGACTGCCTGAGAAGGAACAGAATGGATGATGTCTTCTGACCCTGATATAAAGAAAAAACAAGAGGAGGTAGCTTATGGAGGTATTCTGAGGACAGATAAGCAGGATTCTGACAAGGATGTGGAGGAAGGCAATGACCAGAGCTCTGCCTAGTGATGAGGGCTTGATTCCAGCCTTTATCACAGAGCCTCCCATGACACCATAATCCCAACAAATACACACAACTTCTGTTTTTCCACAGACCCAAGAAGAGAAAGAAACTGTGTTTTTTTCTCAATGTGTGACTAAGCTATAGATCATTAGATATTTCTTTTGTCTAAGTTTAGTTGCATCTCTATATTATTAAAAACCTAATGCTTAAATGCTGCATTGTGGTGTGGTGTGATGTGGTGTAATGAACCAGGCAGGTAAGAAATAGTTAAAACTGCTTCATCTGCCAGAGTGAGATAAAAAAATAGTTAAAACTGTTGTATCTACCAGAGTAAGATTTCTGGATATGGGTTCATAACTACAAGAGAAAGTTATTGATTTATTTAAACAACTTCCCAGAATAGAGAATATACATTCATTGGGGTTTCTCTTGACATCAAAATATATTAGGAATAATGTTGGAAGAAAATTAGCTGGACAAGTCAAACAGCAACCATTACCTGTAGCCAATTTTGAAAGGAAATTTTTTCCCAGAGGTGGGGTAGGTAATAGAGTGGTTAAAGAAAAAATCATGTCCCAAAGGAGGAGTAGCTAATGCCACAAAAATATGGGGAGAGATATACTGATAGCTGCCTACCTGCTCATCAACCTAACAGCAAGCAGAACCATTGTTTCACACATATGTTATATTACAACATTCCCCCATTGTACTAGTTTAGGCAGTGAAATGGAAGTATTAATTTCCTTTTTTGAGAAAGTGTTCCACCCTTGGTTAATAAGCTATTAAATGAAGTCCAATATTTAATTTAAAAAGGGGTGCAGCTTTATTTATCTTTCTTGAGATCCCAAACTGGACTAGGAAAATACCTTTATTGGAAACCAGACTTCAATTTACCTTTGAAGGGGCTGGCTTCTTAGTTTATGGCTTCTTTCAGGCTTTCTATCCTATGAATTCACACTCTCTTTCCTCTGGTCTCATCACATAAGGTAGTCAATCATTCTATTTGCCAAGCCAAACCATGTACCTTTGATTCTATTGACTCCCATGTCCTTCTTTGTCTTGTTCCACAAATTTTTCCATCTCCCTCTGTAATTGATTTTTTTACCTTCATGTACAAAATAGGGGCAAGATGTTCAATTCTAAAAATATAAATAAAAATAACTATTCCTGAACTCTGCTATATCCTCGAATTATTATCCTTTCCTACTCTCCTGTCACTACCAAATTTCTCAAAGGGATAATTGAGGTTCACATTGCCAGTACTTTTATACAAGGCACAAGGTTTTATTCTTGGTCCTTTCTATCTCTTTATCAACTCTCCATTAATAATTGTATTCACTCCCATGGCTTAGATTATAATTCAGATGACTTCTAAGTCTACATCTCCTCTATTCATCCCTCACCTCTTCCCACAGCTCCATTCCCACATCTCCAATTGCCCACTGGAAATCCACTGGAAATCTAGATGTTCCATGTGATAGATAACCTCAAACTCAATTTGTCCAAAGTTGAACTCATAAACTTTATCCTCTAAACCTTCTCATCCTTCTACCCTCTCTATTTCTGATCATGCCACCACTATCCTCCTGGCTAATCAATCAACAATCATTAATTAAGAGTCTATTCTGTGGAATGCCATTGTGCTATAAGAAATGATGAACAGGAGGATTTCTGTAAAATTTGGAAAAACTTACATGAACTGATACAAAGTGAAGAAAGTAGAACCAGAACATTTTACACAGTAACAGCAACATTGTACAATGATCAGCTACGACTAACTTAGTCTTTTCAGCAATACAATATCTGAGACAATTCCAAAGCACTTGTAAACGGAGGCAAATGCTCTCTTGAGGGAATTTAGATTTCTCTTTCCCCAAAAGGGGAAGATGACTGAAGAATGAAAGGCCAGTTCTTGAGATCTAAATCCCCCTTTTCCCTAAAGGGAAGAAAACCAAAGGAAGATGATACCTATGAAAAAAATCTTTAAAAAGATTTTATTAAGCAGGGAAGAAAAAAAAATTAACATGCATATAGGTACTACCTAGTCTATGCTGAATAGGAGGCCAGATAATGGATGAGGAGGGTTTATATACCTTTAAACAAAGGAAGGTAAGGAATTTGATGGAAAGGTAAGCTTAGAAAGGAAGGAGTCAGTGGGACCTATTCCCAAGGGGAGGGGCTAAGGGTGGGGTGGGGTGGGGTGAGGAATTTCAGGTGTCAAGGATATGGCTGGGGGCAGCTAGGTATCACAGTGGATAAAGCACCAGTCCTGGATTCAGGAGGACTTGAATTCAAATTTGGCCTCAGACATTTGACACTTACTAGCTGTGTGACCTGGGGCAAGTCACTTAACCCTCATTGCCCCACAAAAAAAAATGATGTGGCCTTTGGTACACAAATCAGAAGGCATTCTTGGTGATAAGCAGTTCATGTAGTTCAAGGTTGATGAGATGATGTCTTAATAAAGAGATGTCTCCAAAAACAAGATAATTCTGAGATCCAGCCCCATAACCAAAGTTAGATAAAGTTGTTTCAAACAAGACCATAAACAGGATATATCCATAGTCTCATAACTTGCAGTCAGGTATGTCTTTGAAGATAGGGATGTTTCTTGAAGGTTCATAAACCATCAGGCTCAGGGTCTGCTTCAAAGCTAATATGAGCTTAATTGGCTTCAGAGCTGCTGATTTTCTACATGTTCAGCAAGGTTTACTCTTGGTTATCACAAATGATTGTTGGTATGTCAGCCAGTACACTCTGTCCTCATGCAGTTCTGTTTACCTGGATAATTGGGGGGTTCAAGTGAATCAATGTATCCATTTTGCTAGACACACAATGGAAAATGCTATCCACATCCAGAGAAAGAACATACAATTTTCACTTTTTAAAATATTATTTCCTTGTGGTCTGTTTCTTCTTTCACAATATGACTAATATAAAAATATTTTACATGATTGCACACAGATAACCTATATCAAATTGCTTACCATTTTAGGGAGGGGAGAGGGCACAGAGAAAATTTGAGACTCAAGGTTTTTTTAATGAATGTTAAAAACTATTTTTACAAGTAATTGGAAAAAATAAAATACTATTTTTTAAAAAGAGTATATTATGTAGCAGACCTTGGGGATACAAATACAGAAAGTTAACCAACCCCTGTCTTCAAGGAGCTTACACTCTATTGAGGTGATACAACATGTTCATAGATATTAAATGTACAAATATACAAAATAAAGGTGGAGCAGACAACTGGTAGGAGATCAGGTAGAATTTGAGCTAAGTCTTGAAGGGAGTTAGGTAGGGATTTCAAGGGAGCGGGAGTGAGGAAGGAGAACATCCCAGTCAAGGAGGATAGACTATGTAAAGGATACAAAGAGGACTGGGAGGAAATATAATGTCATGTACCAGGAACAGCCAGCATCTCAGTTTGGCTGGTTTAGAATATGGGAAGGCTGTAATAGATAGTTAGCCTCAAGGAGTGGCCTGAGTCCAGATTATGAAGGGCTCTAAATGCTGAGCAGAACAATATTGTATTTTATCCTAAATCCATACTTTTTGACAATGAGTGACACATGTTTTAGGAATAACAATTTGACAGCTGTTTCAAGGAAGAATTGGAGATGAGAAAATCTTGATGCAGGGAAACCAATTATGAGTCACTCGCATAATTTATTTTGGAATCATGTTCCAATATATCTTATCTCTCACCCTTTTACTCAATGAATTATCAAGTTTTGATTGTACCGCCACAATACCATCCCTTTCTATTCTCTTCTTTCCTTGCCTACTGCTCTCATCCAGATTCAGGTCTCTATTTCTTCTTGCCTAGACTATAATAATAGTTTCCTGATTGGTCTTCCTGCTTCCAGTCTATCCTCTTTCCAATCGCTAGATTGCACTCTTCTTGAATAATCTTCCTAATACGTTATTTTGGCCAAGTTATCCCTCTACTGGAAAGCCTTCAGTATCTCCTCATAAAGATACCAAACTAAAATATAAACAACTTCTGATCCTGACATTCAAATCCTTCCACAATCTAGGTCCAATCTACCATGCTAACCATGTCTTCTTCTCCCATCTCCATGCTTTTGTTTAAGTCATCTCCCATGCCAGCCCTGTCACCACCACCTCTAATAAGACATTCATAGTATTTCTTTTTCTGTTCCCCCTCCAATCCCCCAAAACCTCTGCTTTTAAATGCTCAACCAATCCAAAAGCATTCATTAAGTGTGTGTGTGTTCCTGCACCATGCGCGCGCACACACACACACACACACACACACACACACACACACACACACACACACACTCAGAATTGCTTAGCCTAGAATGACTTAGTAAGGCTTCTTAGAAAAGGTGATATTTGAGGTGAACTTTGAAGAGTAAGTAGAATGGGGATGGGGGAGAGGACAGTAGGAGGGAGAGGGGTCCCCAGGCTGGTGGAAGGTTGTGAACCAGAAACTGCTTTCTCCTACTGTTTCTGTCCTGGTTAGTACCTTATATTTCAAAACCTAGCCTTAATCTCTAGCCTAGATGAATAATGGGATATTCCCCCTTCTAAAAGAATTTGCATTTTGAAGGAAATATTTTGAATACAAAAGCCTTAGGTTGTTGGAGTGGGGAGGAAAGTAATAAAGATATTTTGGAGCAGAGCTAGCAACCCTATGAAATCATATCTTTACGTCTCTAACTGAACTGTGTCTTAAGGTCTGCCCTGATTACGTCCACATCGAAACTTCCTTATATCCTTCACACCTTACTTTTCAGTCTCCCACAAAAACAAATAAGCCAGTTTATACACAAGCCAAAGAAGTTTCTATATCAAAGGCCCAGGCTTATATAAATTCCTCAACAGATAGTTAAGGAAAAGTAGGCATTCAAATAGCCCCAGGGCAGTGACTCCCCCGGAAAACAGGGCGGAGGAGGACCCAACTAGAAGGAAATCAACAGAATGAATTAAGAAGTGGCCCAGGGGGGCCCAAGGCAGGTGAATGTGGGAGGGTTGGGTGAAAGTATTGGGGATAGTGCTACTTGAGCCAGGCCACACCTACCCAAGCTTTGGCGAAGGCAGGAAATAGGTAACTTCTGAGTGTGCAGCTCCCACAGTGATTGGCCTACCTCAGATGGGGCGATATCAGGCGTTGGAGGCTGGTCCTTCTGCTGGAGGAGGGAGGGTAAGAGGGGTTGGGCCACTCCTAGGAATGGCTTAGCCCCAGGTCCATTCACTAACTTCCTGTTCCATTGCTTTCTGAGAGTTGTTAGGCAACCTGTTTGAGTAATCTAAACCAGCTGTTGCCAAATAGGTGAGTGACTAAGACAGCTGAGAAATAAGGGAAGAATCTGCTTTAGGAGTAATGTGCACCTTGGCAAAAAGAGGAAAAAAAAGTGACACACACAGAGAGACAGAGGTTTTTAGGTGCGTGTCTTTTCTCCCCTTTTTAAAAAAGAAAATAATCTTTTCCCCCTCCCAAACAAATCTATCATAGTAATCACCATATGTCTTACATTATACACGCCCTGTCTGCAGAGCCCAGTGCTAGAAATTGGGGGAAATGCACATTTTAGATAAGACGAGCTTTTCTTTGTGAAATGTTCAGTTTGGAAGCCCTGACATAAATAGTTCTAATATACAATATTGCCTAAGTATATAAAAATAGTTCATAACTATTCAGTGGTGAGGCCTGGGTGGGGAGGGGGAGTAGGTAGACATTCAGTCATTACCCACTAAAGGGGAGGGGAAGGAGAAGGGAGAGACAGGGAAATATCTTTGGAGGAAATGGTAATTATTTTGAGTTTTAAAAAATGGGTAGGGTACAGCTAGGTGGTGCAGTGGATAAGGCACCTGCTCTGAATTTAGGAGGACCTGAGTTCAAAGCTGGCCTCAGACACTTTGACACTCACTAGCTGTGTGACTCTGGGCAAGTCACTTAACCCTCATTGCCCCGCAAAAAAAAAAAAAAAATTTTAAAGTAAATATTCAATAGGTTGAGAAAGGGAGCCAGGCACGGGCAGATGAAGGGAGAGTGAAGAAAGATGAGGACGTGGGACCAAGGGTACTCTGCTACAGGGTCAGGTAGCTGGAAAAGCACAACACAATGTGGAAAGTTAGAGTGGTACCAGATAAGAGAGGACCTTGAATTCCAGAGATGAATTTGAAAATCATTCCAGGGATAATAGGGAACCATGAAGATTTTTAAGTAGAGGAATGTCATAACCAAATGTGTATCCAATTGAGATTATTCTGTCAGAGCTGTGAAGAATGATTGCAGTGGGTGGAGGAGATCCAGGAAGACCTGTAAGGAAGTTCTTATGATACTCCAGACAAGTGGGAGTGAGAACCTGGACTATGGTGGAGAAAAAAGACAGCTGTGTTATTGTAAGGAGCTAGGTGGCAAAGTAGAGAGACTAGCGTACTTTGAGTCAGTTGTATGTGAGTTTGAATTCTGAAGATTATTAGCTATGTGACCGAGTCACACATCCTCTCTCAGTTTACTTTCCTTATTAGCAAAGTGGGGATAATAATAGCACCTACCTCAGGGGGTGTGTTGTGAACATCAAATAAGACGGTATATGTAAAGTACTATATAAATGTGGGCTATTATTAGTATTATTATCATCATCAAATAATAGAGGCAATCAACATCTTCTATGACAATTTACTTCTAAGGACTGGGGAGGTTTTGCTCATTTCTACATCAGTAATGGTTGCCATGGAGATAAAATATCATACAATGTTAGAACTCTAGAGTTAGAACTCATTTTGTTCAATTCTCTTATTTTCAAGTTGATAAAACTAATGACTAGGCAGGGAGGTTAACTTCCTCAGTTTTGTATGCTGTTAGGGGAAGAACTGAGACTAGAACCCAGGTCTCCTGAGTCCTTATCCAGTCCCTTCCCAAAAGTCAGAGTTGGAAAAGGCTTTATGGAAGGCAGTGGATGATGAAATGATTTGAAGGGAAAAGCACATAAGGTGTTTTTTTGTTGGGTTGTTTGTTGTTGTTTTCTGCTAGTTACCATGCTCCCTAGCACAGGGAAATAAAGCAAACCTGGAATCAGGGATTTAGTTGGAAGGCTCATTTAAAGATCATCTAGTCCGACCAAATTCCCATCCTAATCGGTCCCCTTTATAATATTGGAGAGATGGCCAATCCCTTCTGCCTGAAAACACAACTCAGCTTTCTATTGTACTTTAAGGTTTACGAATAATTTTCCCTACCACCATCCAGTCTTATTTGACACCATGACCTTTCCTGGGCTCTCTGTTCTAGCCAAACTAAACTGGTTTACTGATCCCTGATCTAAGTATTCAGAATTCCATCTCTGAACGGTGCCTCATTTCTGCCTTTCAGTACCCTTATCTTCCTTCAACGTTCATTTCACATGTCACTTCTTCCACTGAAGCCTTCTCTGATCTTACTAAATTGGTAATATTTTTCTTCCTTAAATTTTCCTAGAATACTTCATCTGGCTTTTTCTTTGCCCCCTTAGGGCTCTGCTTTGTATTATATTTATGTGTGTGTGTGTGAGATATGTGATATGTGTATGCACGTATACACACACATATACATATATTTATACACATACAGGTATACATGCATGTGTGTATAGTATGCCTGTAGACATGTGTGTGCATACATGTATATGTGTACATATGCCTGTGCATGTGTCTATGCATGCATACATACATATGTATGTATACATATATACACACACACATATACATTGTGTCACCCTAGTGAAATTTAAGCTCTCTGAGGACAGGGGTCCCTTCATTTTTGTCTTTGTATTCCCAGCATTTCCTTGTCACATTGTGGGGTACTATGGCTTTAGCTGTATGGCCGGGTCACAAAAGGAAATCTGGCCCCCACTCACCCTGTTACATAAGGGAGGTATGTGTACATACGCATCTTCCAGGCACACTGTCATATCCTTAGTCCTTGACAGTCTTGGGGATTCTCTTATCAATAGTTTTGCAGGGAAGTATATGTGTACACCTGGTCTCTCTCCTGCATGCCTTATTTGCCCCTCCCTATAAGAGAAGCCCCCTTACAATGAGATGGTACAGGGTGTCAAGATCTATCCCTTTGTTGTCCTCCAGCTGTCACAGGTCTCTGCTACCCAAGTGGGAATTGCTTATAATAAATCTTTCTTTATTATTTGCAAAACTGGCTGTTCCAGCATCATTCTTCAGTATCCCTTTTATCTCAGCTTATGGGGGAACTTACTCCCTGAGCCTTTCCTGGGATGCAACACACATATTTCGAAGGCTCTGTGACTTGATCAATGTGGGCACTCCCACCAACCATGCAAATGAAAACTCATCCATGCCTTCTCCTCTAAATTTACCCAACATTCCTTTAGTTCTCTTTACATTGTGTGGATATCAATGGAATATATTGACCACCTATTAATTATCTCTGACCACCTTCTATTCTGGTCAGACATATTTTCTGTTTTTCTTTTTTTCCTTTTTTTTTTTTTTGTGGGGCAATGAGGGTTAAATGACTTGCCCAGGGTCACACAGCTAGTAAGTGTCAAGTGTCTGAGGCCAGATTTGAATAGCCCCCACATGTAGACTATTTTCAAACAGAAATTTGGAAAGTGAGTATCTTTGCTTTTTTCTTTTTAAGACTGTCTGGTTACCTTGAATTTCTTTTATTGGAAGATAAGAGAAAGAATGGTTGGACTGTAAAACCCAAGTAAAATCCCTTCAACTCAACTCTGAACTATACAGGTAATCCCTGATCAAATTTCAAAAGGTATAGGGTTTGTTTGAAGGGGATATTCCATGTAAATGTGGTTATATCTCACTACTCTCTGGCCACATGCTATACCCAATATAGAAATGGGAAATCATTGGTTTACATTTTTTGGGGGGGGCTGGGCAATGGGGGTTAAGTGACTTGCCCAGGGTCACACAGCTAGTAAGTGTCAAGTGTCTGAGGCCGGATTTGAATTCAGGTCCTCCTGAATCCAGGCCCAGTGCTTTATCCACTGCACCACCTAGCTGCTCCCATTGGTTTACATTTCATTGCTATCTTGGTAGGTAATTATTTTCCAACTTATTGGAATTAGTTGATCTTGGTATCAGACTTTTGTTCTGACAAATGCTTCAGGTTCCTAACTACTTTTTATGCCTTAATATGAAAGAGCTTATTGCAATTCACTTTCACTTCAAATAATCGATTTTGGAATTCATTCAGAGGGTCATGGTTTCTATAAATTTTCCAAACTTCCCTGTGAGGCTTGAAGGGAAGAAAACAAGAAAAAATAACTTCCTTTGAGAGAGACCAGAATCATCCCAAATGGTGTTTATTTTGTATCTCTCCACAGACATAGATAAGGCTCTCACTCATAGTAAAACTATGAGCATCTTTTATATGATCCAGTGGTCCTCATGGTTCATGGTCACTGATGGCTTGTATTCTAAGGCCTCATGCCAATATTTTGTGGCACTATAGGATAGTGGAATGGGCTGATTCCAATCCTGGCTCTAATACTTGAATGGCCATGGCTAAGTCATTTCACCTGTCTGAGCCTCAGGTGAAGTGAGAATAAATAGCTAACTTTTCAATTCAGTTAAATAACTATTGCTTATATTGATTTTTTCATTTCATTTAATTTCTTCCTTCCTCCCTCTTCCTTTCTTCATTTCTTTTCTTTCTTTGTCACATAGCTAATATCTGAGGCCATATTTGAAGTCAGGTCTTCCTAAGCACTGCACTATGTAGCTGCCCCCTCCCTGCCACTCCTTGAAAAATTGAAGTTGAGGGACATTAGAGGAGCAATGAAGAGGCTCATGGTGGATATGAGTCACTATATAACATTACTAAGAACAGTATGGGGAAACTGTATAAAGGACATCATTAGAAATATGTCTGACTGGGGGCAGCTAGGTGGCACAGTGGATAAAGTACCGGCCCTGGATTCAGGAGCACCTGAGTTCAAATCCAACCTCAGACACTTGACACTTACTAGCTGTGTGACCTTGGGCAAGTCACTTAACCTTTATTGCCTTGCAAAAAAAGAAAGAAAATAGTCTAGATGCAAGACAGAATATGTAGCACACAGTGAAGTGAACAGTTTCATTGTTGATAAGGCACCAACAAAAATACAGATAGGAACCAGAGAAGATACCATGGAAGAGATGACATTTGACCTTGAAGGATATACTCATCCTTCATCTTGTATCTAGTTCCTTAGAACTTTTTTTTTTTGTGGGGCAGTGAGGGTTAAGTGACTTGCCCAGGGTCACACAGTAGTTCCTTAGATCTTAAAGTTAGAAGGAACCATAGGGATCCTCTTACCCAATCACCTCATTTTATAGATAAGGAAAGTGTGGCCCATCAAGATGAAATGATTTCCCTAAGATCAAAGACTTGGGAACAAAGCTGGAAATTAAGGTATTCCTAGAGTACAGAAAGGAAAGCATGGGGCAAGTTTTGGATAGGATATATAACACCACAGCTTTAACAAAATGACTGTCAATTACCTAAACTCAGTTTTATTTTATTTTCATTTCCAAATTCCCTTTCTCCTTCCACCCCCTCTTCTACCCATTCTACATATATGAAGTCATGCAAAATATAATGATTGTCTATTACCAAGGTGATTGTGACAATTATTGTTGGGGATCAGATCTCTGTGGGAAAAGTGCCTAAGGCTATAGAGAGAAAGCTTGAGCCACAACCAGGGAGAGTCTAGGCTCTTACCATATGAAAGATTTCAGTGCATTTGAGCAATGAGGGAAGGAAGCAGCAACTGAATCATAGTTCTGAGACATTCTTGTGAGTCTCTCTCATTCTGAAGTAGTAGATAAAAGTAATGAGAACCAGAACCTCTGGACTAGTATTTGCAGCACTATTTTTTTTGAGTTGTTTGTCCTTCGTTCCCAAGGGTGATGTCATGACTTGCAATGTATTAGATTTAAGTGAGGGAGGGCTATTCAAAGTCACCAACTTCATTTTCTCCTTCAGAAACATCTGGGTGGGAAGATATATATCAGGACAACTAGAGATTGCCCCAGATGTTTAAGGTAATTGGGGTTGTGAGGGCCAAAATTTGATATACGGCGCATTAATTGGATGACTCACCTAAATATTGGGGTCCCAGAAATATGAGGGACCTTTTAAGTTTACCTTCCCTTCTGAACTGCCCTTTTTAGATATTTCTCCTAGGCCAATAAGAAAGGAGACTTACAGCTTTAATTCACAGAAGGATCAGATTTTGTTACTTGGGAATTAATTAAACAACAAAGATAACACTAATAAAATCAAAGATAAGGAAATAGGAAAAAAGAAATACAGATACTCTTAACTCTAAACTTAGCCTATGCAATCCCCAGATCATTTCCAATTAAGCTAATTCAAAGGAATTTAGGGTTTTCCGTAATTAACTCACCAACATTGCCACCAGAAGGGGAGAGACCAGAGAGAGAGCTAGCGTTCTGGAAGTCCCCTCAGCCTCCCCTCAGGGAGCATTCAATATTCCTCCCCCAAAAGGGGAGGTCCTTCAAAAACTGCCTATGGAGAGTTCTCCTTCTGACCTTAGTAGCATACTTAACTTCAGAGTGGGCCAGGTATGGCCCCTCCGAAATGAGTCAGCTAAAAACTGCAATAATAATTTTATCACAAATAATTATTACCACAGGGATAAGTGACTTGCCCAGGGTCACACATCTAGTATCTGAGGTCAGATTTGAATTTTGATCCTCCCAGCTTCAGACCTGTGCTCTATCCACTGTGCCATGTAGCTGCCCTGAAGCACTAAGTACTTTGGGAAGAAGGAGAGCTAGAAAGTTCAATGAGTCTCCTCTGAAGGTTGCCAATATGTAGGATTCTGGAGGGGCTTTACTCTCTTCAGTTGTGTTCCCCCATGACTTTTATACTATAAAGAATTAATTGTTATTTGAGGTTTTTATGCCTCGGTGCACACTGGCCTGGGGCTCCGCAAACTGCACGGTGCTCCACCCACTGGTTGTAGCCATTGCCAGGGCTCTGACACTTCATGTTATCACCACTTGCCAATGCCTACATGGGCCTGGCAAAATTATAATGATTGGAAGCCTAGTGAGGGCAGTCATGTGACTGCCCCATCTCATTGGCTGGGGCTGTGTGGGGTGTTTCTAGGTTTGGGGGAGGAGAATTTGGCATTCTAGGTGGAAGCTGGAAAGCTACAGGCATTCTGTTGCTTATTTTCAGCTGATTCCTGGGCGGTGGTATTTTTTCAGGTATTATAATTTCCCTTTCCCCATTTTATTTCCTTTCCCTTGATCCTACTGATCCTGTTTGTGTTTTTTTTTTTAAGTTCGTTCTTGTTAAAATAAATCTTGTTCTGTTTTGAGGGAGGCTGCCAGTCTCCTTCCTTGCCCCAATATTGCAGCGAGCTGCTTAGCTAGCACTCCCCAATTAAAAATTGGTCCCCACAATAATAATATACATTCCTGTGTGTCAGGCTATGCTATAAACTACTTGAGATCTTGGATAAAGAGAATGCTGGATATTTTGGGCAGTGATGATTCCGTCACAAGGTCAACACAAGGTGGGTTGTAGCACATCAATATCCTTGAAAATATCTTCTCAGACCTTTCCTAGTCCCTTTGGCATCATTATATCCAAGGCCACAGCACCTTGACTCATGAACCAGCTGTCTCCTCTTCTTTCAGTATACGTTTCAAAATCTCTTGCTCAAGTAGTCCTTTGACTTCAATGCAGCTGGACTTTTTTTTATTAATTTAAGAATCTCAAGAGTAAGAATGTTTTTTTCTAAAGTATAGTTTGGGGGCTTAGCTGACCTCTTCTCATGTCTTCAGCTCTACCATCAGTCTATGGTGCCTCCAAGACAAACAAATGTTTATTAACACCCTAGTGCATGTAAGGCACATTAAAGAAAGAGCCCAGCATTTATGTCACATGAAGGTCACTTGAAAGAACTGGGATGTTTTAAGAGGAGAAGATGAAGAAGGTGAGGAAACTGAGGGGATTAAGAAAGCACATAGTGGTGGAAATTGAGTGAAAAACATTATCTCCATCTTGTCGCTCAATTTTAGAGCAAGCTCAGTTCCCCTTCTATTCAATTATGGGTCTATTCCAAATACTCTCTCATAAGAAAACTTTTTTCAGTTGTGGGAATTGAAAGAAAACCATATTGTATTGTTTGAACCTAGCCCTGTGTGGCTGGGAAGCTGGACTCCCTTTACCTGCTGCTTAAAGACCCTTAATTAAGGACCAAAGTTATGCTGAGCAGAAACTCAATCAGATCCAGAGATTGATGCAAGAACTTTCCTCACAATTGTATGCCTCAAGCAACCCACATGTCTTATCTCAAAACTGGCTCTGTACTGATTAATCAGTTTTTATTTCCACATTCCTTTGATTGTTTACAGAACTCATGAGGGGAGTAGGACCCCTCTTTTTCTGATTTCAGAATATTGTACCTGTTCACACTCCCCCTCCTAACTTGGAAAATCTCTAATCTTTTATCCAATTAGAAATCAGATTCTCTAATGTTATATTGTTTCTTTTTAATTAATTCATCTTATTTGATTGTTTTTCTTATATATAAAAGTGTGTTCCCCCCTGTATTCAGGGTCCTGTCCTAAGCTGAGGACGTCTGGTACTGTTGTGTTAGGCAATTGCCATGCATTGCTTAATAAATTGATATGCTTAGAAGATTGACTCTCTGTTTCCTCAATCATTTCATCTTCCACCTGCTGCAGAAAGATATCATGTCTTCAAGTATTTGAAGGCCTGTCATACACAGGTATAATCATACTTGTGATATTTTGTCCTGGGGCGGGGGCAGGACCAGGAGCAGTGAGCAAAAGTTGCAAGGAGACCCATTTAGATTTGTAATTGGGAAAAGCTTCCTAATGATTAGAACTCTTTGAAAGTGGGAGGGGCTGACTCCAGAGGTTGTGGGTTCCCCTTATCTGGTCTTCAAGTGGCCATTGAATGACTGCTTGTTGGAATTATAATAATGAGGATTCCTTTCATGTAAAGATTGGCCAAGATGGCTGCCAAGGTCCTTTCCAAATCTCAAATGTGGTGATTCTATGATTTATGGAGGGAAACTCTGTACAGACCACTCCTGGGCTACCTGGTATCTCCCCCAGACACTAGTTCAACTGTGAAACAATTTAGATCAACCATTTGAGACATAGTCTAATCTTACAGCTCTCCTTGTTGCTCCTTCTACACTATTATATTCTGTGTTGGGAATACAGGCAACCAAACCACAAACCCTGAGACAAACATCCATGAGTGTACCCACATAGATGATGATAAGCACAACAGGGAAGGAGAGCAAAGCTTACCATCATGGTGCCACCACTGCAGAACCTCATTCACCCCTACAACTCTGCATCTAGGTTCACTCACTGCTCTCATACCCAGCCTACATCTGATCACCATCCCTGACTCTCCTCCGGTGACTACACAACACCTCAGCCTGATTCACATCCACTACTTTTTGTCCCCATACTAGAAATTTTCTTATTTACTGATTGTCCCTAGATACAATTGTCCCTCCTGTGCCCTACTCCAGCACCCATCCTCAGACACATCTTCGGTGGCAGAGACTTATGGAAGTAATCTTCCCACCTATGGGGGTGAGGTATAGTACTGGCATTTCCTTCCTCCTCCCAGCCCTGTAGCATCCGAGGTTCTTGGCAGCTATGTATTTGGTGTTGTCAAAATACTAAGAGATATAAAATGCAGTCCCTGCCCCTGAGGGGTCAACAAGCCTACTTGGAGAGAGAGGTCATATATATAAAAAGATAAATAACAGCGCAAAGGTGGTAAAGGAATTTGGTCTGTGAGTCCTAACTGTCAACATTTGTTCTCTTTTGCTGCCATGGAAATGAGGGGTGGGGATGATTAAACAATGGAAAGGTAAAGGAGCCTTATAATAGATGAATTCATTATTCTGGCTTTGAACACAATACATGCTACTGACAATTGACAGAACTAGACATGGAAATGATCTGTTTGGCTGTGTTTTTAAATGATATACTTTTAAATGATGACAACTTTTCTCTGAATTTCTCTGTGCCTAAAGAAAGTCAGTCCCCTCCTTTTCTCTGAATTTCCACCACCATCATCATCACTAACATTTACATAGCATTTACTAAATGCCAGGCACTAGGTTAAGCTTTTCACAATTATTCTCTCATTTGAGCCTCACAAAAACCCCGGTAGGTATGTGCTATTATTATCTCCATTCTATAGTTGAGGAAACTGAGGCAAATAGAAGTCAAGTGACTTGCCAAAGGTCACACAGCTAGTGTCAGACTGGATTTGAACTCAGTTCTTTCTGACTTGAGGTCCAGGGCTTTGTCTACTATACCACCTAGCTGCCCTAGTGACTTGACACATTCCTTACTGAACTTCCATATCCTGACTTGTACTGTAAGTATTTGTGGATGTATCTTATATATCTAGCTCTTTCAGGGCAGGGACTATGGATTATTTTTATTCTTCTCTGTGGGTCCCAAAAGGTGTTTCACATACTATGAACACAAATGCTTACATGAATGAAGGAAAGAATAACTCAGTGACTAAAATGAGTATAGAACTCATTCTAAAAAAGGCCCAATTTGTGTCTCAGGACCTATTTCCTCATTACTCTGGGGTAGCAAGTGATCAATTTAAACATTTTCTTCCACTGCAGAGAGCCACAGACACAGTGAACTCTACTTTACAGGTATAGTTTTGGGCATGCCAAAATGAATGCTAGTAAAGTACATATCTCACAACCATGGAGAAATGTCTCAGTGCAGGTGAAATTGCATAATGGTATGAACTTTGAAGAGGCAGTTCAGGAATGCTGTCCTGGAGTCAAGAAGACCTGAGTTCAAATCCAGCCTCAGACTCTCACTAACTGTGTGACCTTGGAAAAGTCACTTAACCTCTGTTTGCCTTAATCCCCTGGAAAAGGAGATGGCAAACCACTCTGGTATATTTTCCACAAAAAACCAAAACAAAACAACAACAAAAAACCCCAACCATGGCAATTATGGTCTACAGGGTCATGAAGAGTAGGACACAGCTGAACAACAAATGAACTTTGAAATGGTGTACAGAAAATTAAGAACAGTAGAAATAAAACATGTCACTCTCTCAGGAGCTATATCCCAGGACTCAATCAGTCTGAAGTTCACACATTCATTGATGTGGATTCTTCCCTAACATTCCATCTGCATTGCTGGAGCACCTTACTCTCAGGGGTATTGTGGATTAATACAAAGAATACTGGAGACCTGGTTCTAGTACTTATTAACTGTATGACCTTGGACAAGTAAGCACCTTTTGGAACCTCAGTTTCCTCATCTTTAAAGTGATGCTAATAATACTCAGATTACTTTGCAGGATTTTGGTCAGGTCAGCACCTCATAAGACTTAAAATGAAGGCTAAACCCTCATTAAATAGCAACTAAAGTAAATAAAAATGCATTTGCTATATGCTTATATGCTCAACACAAGCTATGTATAATAAATACAAAGTATATGCTATATATGCATACATGTGTACATATGAAATAAAAAAATTCAAATGCTATATATGTCACGAAGACCTGGGAGGTCACGATGCTGATGAGTGGGCAGTTCTTTCCAGAGACAATGGCAGTGTGGGTATGATTATAGTTCCTGGAATAAAAGGTAGAAAGGTAGAAGAGCCAGGGTATACCCGGTAAGGGTGTGTGTGTGTGTGTGTGTGTGTGTGTGTGTGTGTGTGTGTGTGTGTGTGTGTGTGTGTGTGTGTGTGTTTTCAAGACAAGGTCTCAGGAAATCGAGAGCCAAAGGCCTTAACTCCTCTCAGGTATGGTCTGTGGTGATCCAGTTTGGAAGATGAAATAACAGTGACTTGAGGTATCCAATGGCCTCGTGCTGAATACATCTCAGCTCTTATTATTGTTTACTCATAGGAACACCCTCCCCCCCACCTAGTTCTTTTTGTTTGACACATAAAATTCTAACAGGCTTGATCAACTGTTCAACCCCAGAAGGTTCAACAAATTAGAAAGGAGCCTGCTCTACTAGAGGCAGACGCAGCAAGTCCAGCAAAAAAGCACCTGCCTACAGGTAAAGTGAGGAAGGAAGGAGTCAGGGAACTAGAAAAAACAAACCTCAAACAACCAAAAAATTCACAGCTTTTTAGCAGGGTCCAGCAGCTCTACATACTGCAGTTGGCCCTGAGGATATCACTGCATGATGACTGTTAATCTGGCTTTAAATGCCAAGGAATAGATGAATCCTCACTCTCACTTGATCTGATGACAGGGTTAATTGAACCCTGAGCAATCCAGATGCACAAACCCATACAAGAAGGCTATGAAGAGACATGCATGTCCTGGTAAACCCCACTGCCACCCATGGGGTCCCTATTTTTGTCTGGCCCCAGGAAAATGAAGTACCAGGTAGCCTGTACATGGAACAAACTGTGCAGCTGCATACTTAGGTAGACAAATCATATGGTCAAGGACTTCTTACAAATGCACCAATCTTGATGAGTTGGCAAAACTCCCTGCATATAAGGGCTGTGTCCATAAATTTTCATCTTTCGTTCTAGCTCTATTTCCATGTCTCCTTCTTGTCTGGGCCTGGTGTAACTAGCTTATTCTATTCTATTTTTGACTGATGATGTATATATGTAACACATGCTTGGGATTTACTCTCCCAAATCTCTATTCACCCTAACAGGGTAGGTCCCCAAAGGGTGGGTGCTACATTTCTCCTCAGGTTCTAAGGATATCTATAAGGGACTGGGGGGAATATCTTTTCTTTTTTCTTTTTTTTTCATATAAGGTATTTTATTTTTCCGTTACATGTAAAGATAGTTCTCAACTTTCGTTTATACAAGCTTTACAATTTCAGATTTTTCTCCCTCCCTCCCCTCCCTCCCCCTCCCCTAGACAGCAGGCAATCTGATATAGGTTATATCTATATATCTATATACATATACATATACACACATATATATATACACATAATAACATTAATCCTGTTACAAGAGAAAAAATCAGAGCAGTAATGCAAAACCTCAAAAAAAAAAAAAACAGCACCCAAAACAAAAGAAATAGTATGGTTCAATCAGCATCTATACTCCACAGTTCTTTTTTTTTTTTTCTTGGATTTGGAGATCCTCTTCTAACATGAGTTCCCTGGAACTCTTCTGTACCATTGCATTGGTGAGAAGAATATAGTCCATCACAGTAGGTCAACACTCAATGTTGATGATACCTGTGTACAATGTTCTTCTGGTTCTGCTCATCTCACTCATCATCAGTTCACGTAAGACCCTCCAGGTTTCTCTGAACTCCTCCTGCTTATCATTTCTTACAGCACAATAGTATTCCATTGTATTCATATACCACAACTTGTCCAGCCATTCCCCAATTGATGGGCATCCCCTCAACTTCCAATTCCTTGCTACCACGTAAAGAGCAGCTATAAATATTTTTGTACATGTGGGTCCCTTTCCCCCTTCCATGATTTCTTTGGGACAAAGACCTAAAAGTGGAATTGCTGGGTCAAAGGGTATGCACAGCTTTATCGCCCTTTGGGCATAATTCCAAATTGCTCTCCAGAATGGTTGGATCAGTTCACAGCTCCACCAACAATGCATTAGTGTTCAAATTTTCCCACAGCTTCTCCAACATTTATTATCTTCCTTTTTTGCCATTTTAGCCAATCTGATAGGTGTCAGGTGGTACCTCAGAGTTGTTTTAATTTGCATCTCTCTAATCATTAGAGATTTAGAGCATTTTTTCATATGGGAATAGATAGCTTTGGTTTCTTCATCAGAAAACTGCCTGTTCATATCCTTTGACCATTTCTCAATTGGGGGGGAATATCTTTTCTAATGTGATACCTCATGACTCAAATCAGTGTGCTTTCCTTGATAATTATCAGTTATTATCAATTAATCAGACTTAATTAGTTTTTAGAAAGGAATGTTTTACAGAGAAAGTATAGTGATAACAGTTGGTAGAAAATCTCTGTCCTTCAAAGTCTGTGAGATACTCTCTCATCATTACACCAGGGGAAAATGGGTTCAAACTTAGAAAGTACACATGGCGAAGGGGGGAGGTGACATACAGCTCCCTAATTTAAAAAAACTGATTCTTATGTTTTTCTTAGGTATAGCATAGCTTTTTCTGCTGGGGTGCTCATAGATGAGGGGTTCTAAACCTTTTTTTATGTCATGGACCCCTTTGTATGAGTCTTGGTGTAAAACCTTTGGACCCCTTCTCAGAAAAAAAAAATGCCTTTCAATGCACAAAAAAAAAATACCTGGAATCGCAAAGGAAGCTAATTATGGTGAGATGCAATTATAAAAAAAAGTTTTAAGTTCATAGAACCCAGGTTGAGAACTCCTGTGGTAGAGCCCTGAATCTGCCCTGGCTCACTGCATTTAGTCTGTCTTCAGCCCACAGTACAGATACTGACATCAGTTCTTCCAGGGATGCTACCGAGATGCCAGTGGAAAATCTAAAAACCTCCTTTCAAAATCCACAAGCTCTGCCTCCAACCAGGAGTAGGAGAAAGTGGGAAAAGACAAAGACTGAGAGTGAAGGCTCTACTCCTCTCCTCTCCCTGTCTTCCCTTCACCTTGGCTTGACTAAAAGACCTTTACCCTAAGCTGTTAGATGCTCAAATCCCTGGTACCAGCTTAGAGCTTTATACAAGCTCCACTGAGCATGACCAAATCCCTCAATCAATCCAGGCACCATTTCACTTCAATTTCTTCCAAGGACTTCTATACTGATCAAAGACTTTTTTGCAGTTAGTCTAAAACCTTACGATTGACTGGTTTAGTAAAGGTGCTATATTAACTTAGTTAAGGTAATCAGAACTAAGTGGGGTAGCATGATTAATAGATTCAATAGACTCTCAATACTTGTAGATAGGAACAAGCTTTTCATGTGTGGGGGCCAGATTTAATGTCGGGAGAGTTAATTGAGTGGCTCACCATAGTATTGGGGTCCTGGAAATAATGAGGGACCTCTAGGTCCAAGGCTCCCTCCCCTCCAAACTGCCTTTTTAGATATTTCTCCCAGGTCAATAAGAAAGGAGCCTAACAGCCTTTTTTCCACAAATGAATCAGGTTTTATTGACGGGAATAAAATAAACAGCAAAGGTGAAATTAATAAAATCAAAGACAAGGAAATAGGGAAAAAGAAATACGGGTAATCCCCCTAACTCTAACCCAAGTCTATACAATCCCCAAACTCGATTCCAGTTTAGCTAGTTCAAAAGAGCAGGGCTTGTATGTTAACTCATCACCTGGGGTCCAGAGCTTCAATGGAAAACAGCTTTTCAATCAGGGCCCACAGGACAAAACTGCTAAGAAAGAACCTCTTTCTCGTCTGCTCCTGCAGCTCACACCACTGGAAAGAAAGTGACTCCAGAAAGCCCTCAGCTCCCTTCAGTGAGCATTTACTCTCCCTCCCCCAAAAGGGGAGGTCCTTCAAACTGCCTGTGGAGAGTGGTTTCTCCTGCTGCATATGTCACTCAGGATGGGCCAAGATGCGGCCCATCCCAATCAGTCTGCCAAATTCCATGATCTTACCACACATGTATCATGTCTTACAAAAATTCCTATCTCTATTCTAGTCATTGTAAAATACCCAATTAATAGAGTAATTTCTAATAGTATCCCAAATAGAAGCCCAGACTCTAAAATATGCTGAATGCACTAGAAAAGTCATTGGTTTTGATACATCCTAGGGAGTATTCCCCTCAGGAAAAAGAGTTGAAAATATTGTCTAGCTGGGTCATGATCCCCAGTTTTTGTCACTGACTGGAAGACTTGTCACATGTTGTCTGCAGGCAGGTAACAATATTTTACAAAGGAGAAGGGAATGCTATAGGTTAGTTAGACCAGGCAAAGAAGGGGGTGGGAAAGGGACATGTAGATAGTGACACTTGGTTAGACTGATGAATGTCCTTGATTGCAGCCCTTCACACCAAAGCAATTCTACCATCACCTCCTTTAGCCTTTTCTCCTCAAAAAGCCCTATGATAAGTAGCTCATACTCATCTTGTCTACCCGAGCATAAAACCGGAAGACCCCTAATCCCTGAAAACCAGTAAATGTTCCTTTAGTTGTCTAGATAGAAAAGACTTCCTGAAAGCAGCTATTTATGCACGTGTACCTTCATTTCCTTAGAACTAGATAAATATAGGAAGCCTGCAGATGGTAGTGCGTTGGGCCAGAATATACATGTTTTCATGTATGTCCACCTGTCATATGTAATATGTATATCCGCATGTTAAATGCTACTTGGTAAGTCCATGTGTTATATGTAAATCCTCATGATATGTTATTCAGTAAGTCCTATGGTTAGCTCAACTATGTGAGAGGCTCTGTCCTGCTTTGAAATTCCCAGCCTAAAACTCTGATCAACCAGTAATGGTTAATATGTTTCATTTATTTCTGTTTAAGAATGTGGGAATGTGTGATTCAGCATAAAATATTTTCATCTAAAATATCTCAAATTTTAAAAAAAGTTTTGACAATTACCTATGTTCCTTCCATGCTGCAGGTGTGCCTGGCTTTGAGAAAACCCAATATATCAGTAGGGTGCCTAGATTCTTTAAAAATGATACATTACAGTTTGATTTTATTTCCTGTCATAAATTGATTCAGCATAAGATGCCAATACCCAACAGATTAGGTCAGTTGGACTTTCCATTTCAACTTTCTGCTTCAGTTTATTAACATCATTGTAATGCCCTAATTTTTCTGAGGCTCCCTCAGTTTGCATTGCTCCTATTAGGCATGTACTAGCTAGGTCTAGAAGCTTGGTGTTGAACAGAAAGCACTGGCAGTATATGGTAGACAGGCAAAAAATTGGATTGCATGGTTTATTGTTTATAATGTTGGTGGGTCTTGCCAGGGATAGTGTCTAATTCTGAGAAGCAATTGGCTTATTATACTCCATGCAAGCTGATTTCCAGAATTGCCTTTGGCTGTGAATAACACTAATTATGACAACATGGAAGAATAATGGTTCAAAAAGTGCTTTCCTCATAGTAACCCCATGAGGGCAGGGGCTGTTATATTTTTGGTTTTGTGTTCATTGCACTTAACATAAAGCCTTGTGGAAAAAGTGGACTTTCAAACCAGGGAATAGTATCATCAGAGCTGTGCCTTGAGTTCTCCCTGACTTTAGTTGGGGGAGAGGCAATGGGGAGCCACTAAAGATTTTTTGAGCTGGGGAATGACTCGTTCAAAGTGGTGGTTTAGGAAAATAGGCTGTGATGAATAGGATTGGAGTGGAGAGAGGACGGAGGTGAGAGACAGTTAATGTTTTAATAAAGCAGTGTGGTCTGGCAGAGGAGCCACATGTGGTCTGGCTACAGAGCATAGGCATTAGTTCACTCCTTCTTTGTGGTTGACTTGCTGACTGTAGGAATGCCTCATATCTAGATATATCATATGCCAACTATATAGCCTCTGGGAACAGAAAATAGTCTCAATTAACAACTGTGTGCTGGATACAATAGCTGAAAATTATAGCCAATTTCTTATTTATGAATTTATGAAACTGCTAGCACATATAAGAAATGAGAAGCAAGATGATTTCAGAAAAGCCTGAAAAGACTTACATAAACCGATGCATAGTGAAGTACTTAATGAAGTGAGCAGAACCAAGAGAACATTGTACACAGTAACAGCAATATTAGTCAGTGAAGAGCCGAGAATAATTTAGCTATTCTCAGCAACACAATGGTCCAAGATAATCCCAAAGGACTAATGTTGAAGCATACTATCCACCTCCACAGAAAGAACTGATATTGATTGAATACAGACTGAACCATGCTATTTTGGGGGGGGGGGGCAGGTCAATGAGGGTTAAGTGACTTGCCCAGGGTCACGCAGCTAGTGTCAAGTATCTGAGACCAGATTTGAACTCAGTTCCTCCTAAATCCAGGGCCAGTGCTTTATCCACTGCACCACCCAGCTGCCCCTGAAGCAAACTATTTTTTTACTTTCCTTCTTTTATTTTTTTTCCTAGTACAAAATGACTGATATGGTAATGTTTTACATAATTGCACATGTATAACTTATATCTGATTGCATACTGTTTCAGGGAGTGGGGGGGGGGTAAGGAGGGGATAGAATTTGGAACTCAAAACTTTAAATACATTTTTTTTAATTGGGGAAAAAAGAACTGAATAGAACAAATAAAACATAAAAAGAACATACAGATAAAAAAAAAAGAAACTGCTAGCATCACCCCCCCCCCAAACTTCCTAGGGTGGGAACTAGAGTTCCTAGCATTGCAGTCTTCATGGATGAGACTGTATGCCATGTGTTCTTGTCAACCTCACTCCTGTGCCCAGAAGACATCTTCTCTCAGCAACCTCAAACAATATGGAAAGGACGGGTGCTACTTATATAAATGAAAATCCTTATGCTAAGCAGAGAGGGAGGATACCATAGTGGATGGAGATCAGACCTTGAGTCCGGGAAGACTGACATATGCTGCCTGTTTGGCCCTAGACAAGTCACTTAACCTCTTAATGCACTGGGCAACTCTTAAAATTCTAAATTGTATAGAAGGTGCTGACTTGAATTCGTAGAGGAAGTGAGTTCACTATACAGTGGAACTACTGGTCTAGTTCCTATCCCTTTGTTTATCTTACTGAGAAAATTGCTGTCAGTAATTCCTGCAACATTTATCTAGCAAACAAATAAATAAAAATGCATTTATTAATCAATAAGATTAATTTATTAATTTACTAATCTCTGTAGAATACAGTTATCCATTCCACGTTATGGGGGTGAGAGACACGGAACCCCCATGATCTGAAAAATCCATGTAAAAATTTTTGGGGCCTCCCTTCATATCAGAGAAAAAGTCTGATTATTTTCTTTTTCTTTTATGGGGTGTTTAAAGAAATATCTTGTAAAATTTGGGTTGATATTATACAATAGTATACACATATTTTGTGCATTTCGGACTTCTTAAACTTTTTCTTTGTTGTCTGCTGCCCTTCATGTGTCACCTGCAGTTTCTGCAAAACTCCCTCCAAATTCCCATTTAATTCCTTATGCCAATCGGATATATATTTATGGGCATGGCTATGGGGAAATTAGTGATGTGGAAGGGATAACTGTACTGTGCTGGGGGGAGATGCACATTTTAGATACAACCTAGTCCCTACCCTCAAGGATTTTACTTTCAGTGATTACCTCTTACTGGGGGGAAGAATTTGCTCAGCCCAAGACCCAAGTTTAAGCACGCCACTCCTGCGCTCAGAAGCCTTCACTTGGTTCCTTATTTCTTCTAGGATAAATACAGACTTCACAGTCTAGCATTTAAGTGTTTTCCCAATCTATCTCCAACTGGCCTTTTCCAATCTTATTTCACACACTTGCCTTAAGGCCTAATTGGATTTTCTGTTTCTCCAACTCTACATTCTTTCTCATTCTTCCATTTAAACAATGCTAGCATCCCTTACTCTTCATCCTTTCTGCTCAGAATCCTTATCCTCCTTTAAGACTTGGGTTTGGTGTCACCTGCTAAGTGAAATCTTTCTCTGTCCAAACCCTCCCCACCATCTCCCACTCATCCTGATTTTCATTGTCCTCTCCTTTTCATTTCCCAATTGGTCCTTACTTGCATATATACCGTATCTCCTAGGAAAATTCAAAGGGGAACAGATGGTCTTGGGTTTTGTCAGGGCCAAGTATAGTGCCTGGAACATAGGGAGCATTTAACAAATGTTAATTGAATTGAATTGACCAGGACTTGATACTACCTACACAACTAGTCACTTATGATTTCTTAGTGTCAGTTTGTTCACATAGACAATGAGGATAAAAATAATACTAGAGGCAGTGTGGTATAATGGAAGAAGTAGTGGTTGGGATTTATGTGAAGCCCAGATTCAATTCCTATCAGAAACCTTTGCTAGTTATGTGACCAGAGGCAAGTAACTTCAGTTTTTTGAGCCTCAGTAAGGAGTTAATAAAATCTCATTAAGGTAGTACCTACCATATTGGGTTGTTGGAAGACTCAAATGAGATCATGTAGGACAACAATAAAAATGTCAGTTATTATTATTATGATCACCTGCCTCACTCTGATGTATGTGATTTGTAAATTTTAAATGGTTACAAAAATCTGATTTTGTTAGAGGAAAAAGTACATTCTAGGTCCTTTTCAATCTGGCCTCAACCCAACTTTCCTGATTTTTAACTTCTGCTCCCCAGTCAGAACCCCCTTATTCAGCCAGACTTTTATCCCTACCGTCCCAATGAACATAACCTGCTCTTCCCCATCTCTGAGACTTGGTCCGCTGATATCATGCCTCCGCACCTCCATCTGAATCTAACTCACCCTTCCAGGTCTATTATCAATCCCATTTCCTTCAATGAAGCCTTCTGTAATCATTCCAGCCTATGCTGACCAGAACTATCTAACCTGGGCTCTTACTTATACTGAATAACAGAATTAAGAGGGAACAAAGATATCACCTATTACAATTGTCTGCTCAATGCAGTGATTAATAACAAAAACAACAACAACAGTAACAATAATCACAGTTATAAATTCCCTTAAACTTTGCAGTGTGTGTGTGTGTCTGTGTGTGTGTGTGTGTGTGTGTGTGTGTAGACTTTTTTATATCTTTGCCAAACACTCACAATGACAATTCATTACTCACAAGGCAGACCATTCCATTTTTGCACAGTCCTAATCACATTTACCATATTTTTACCATTTAATACTTGTTAAGTGTCTTAGCAAAATAAGATTATAGGTGTCTTGAGGACTGGGATTGTGTTTTATGGTATTTTTGTAACCCTATGGTATTTACTTAGCATAGTGGGTATTCTATACATCGTTTCTGGGTAATTTAATCATTTTATTAATAAGACCAGTGCATTATTAATAAAAGGCTGGTCATTTGGCCATCTCTCTTAAACCAAAGATCATCATGGTGGCTGGCTCACAGTTTATATACCCTTCAAAGAGTAGGTATTCCTGGCATGTGGCAAACACAAGGGAAGGAGGGCTATATTAAAATAAGGGGCTGAGAGTGACATCTTGTCACCTTTGGACAGACTCTCCATACCCAGACCACCCCCCAGCCCTGGGCAATCTATTCAAAGAATGTATGCCCCACCCAACAAGCTCAGTTGGCAAGACTCTTTCCACTGTGCACCACTGCATCCTTACTTGGCTTCCCCACTCACTTGGGTTGTTCAAGGACTTAACTTCAGAGACTCCAACAATAAGGAACCACCTAACATGACCTATATGTGGGGGGGGGGCGGGGGCGGGTATGAGTATAAAAGAAGCTTCTTTACCAGGGCAATACAATGATTGACTCTCTTCTCCTATGTTGTAAACAGGCCAATAAAAATCAGCTTTACTACAAGGGGAAAATTAAGTCAATTATAATTCTGTGGTTTAGTCTCATTCACACCAGCCCCGCCCATGTCTCCAGAGGCTTTCCCAGTGATAGTGGACATACATTTGTCTTTCAGAAATTGTAGCCTGGGGGTAGCTAGGTGGCACAGTGGATAAAGCACCGGCTGGCCCGTGGATTCAGGAGGACCTGAGTTCAAATCGGCCTCAGACACTTGACACTTACTAGCTGTGTGACCCTGGGCAAGTCACTTAACCCCTATTGCCCTTCAAAAAAGAAAGAAAGAGGGGCAGCTAGGTGGCGCAGTAGATAGAGCACTGGCCCTGGAGTCAGGAGTACCTGGGTTCAAATCTGGCCTCAGACACTTAACACTAGCTGTGTGACCCTGGGCAAGTCACTTAACCCCAACTGCCTCACTAAAATAATAATAATAACAATAATAATAATAATAATAATAATAATAATAATGAAATTGTAGCTTTCTCAGCCCGGAATATTTTCTTACCTAGAGGCAAGTATGATGCTTGAGGAGTTCCTCAGGCGAGTGGGTTCCCATTCTAGGATTCCATTTTCATTGCTTTTAGGCCTCCATGCCTGCATTAAACAGGATACTTATTTTTTCCTGGCTTTGAGCATATCCTTGAGGTCTTCTTCAAAGAGTCCCAGCGGGGGGCAGCTAGGTGGCAGTGGATAGAGCACCGGCCCTGGAGTCAGGAGTACCTGAGTTCAAATCCAGCCTCAGACACTTAACACTTACTAGCTGTGTGACCCTGGGCAAGTCACTTAACTCCAATTGCCTCACTTAAAAAAAAAAATCCAAAGAGTCCCAGCAGTTAAATCTTCAACTGATTTTTCTCCTCTCTGAGCAACAAAGAACTTGGGCTTCTTGAGAAGAGAGATGAGAGGGTGTTTCTGACTCAGACTTGCAGGAGTGTCCAAGGTGCACCCACCCTGTCACCTGACAAGCCAAGTCACTGAGCACACTTGACCCATAACAACTCGCATTTCAATAGCATATGAGATTTACAAAGTGCTTTCTTTACAAAAGCCCTATGAAGTAGTAGGAAGCACAAAGTATCTTTACTGAGGCTGGGGCAGAGAAGAAAATGACTTGCCCAGGGGAAGAGAACTGGTAAATTTTGTAGTAGACATTTGAACTCAGGTCTCCCCTAGCTTCAAGCCCACTTTCCACAGCATGGATATTTGTGGGCCACGACATTGGAGAGGACTTGAAAACAGCTTGAGTTAACTTTACTTCACAGCCTGCTCTCCCTCTACCATACACCCAAACCCAGGTGTGGGCCAAAGAACCACCCCACTTACTGAAAAGAGGCTTCTCAAACCCAATGGAACTTCACTATGAATGAATAAATGAATGAATGAATGAATGAAAAAGCATTAAGTGCCACTATTTGTCAAGCAAATGTGCTAAATATTGAAGATAAGAATATAAAAATCCAAGATGACCTTAGTCTCAAGGCACTCACCAGAATATTCCACTTTGAGCCACTTTTTTTGTTTTTTGTTTTTTGGGGGATTTTTTTTTTTTTGCAGGGCAATGGGGGTTAAGTGACTTGCCCAGGGTCACACCGCTAGTAAGTGTCAAGTGTCTGAGGCCGGCTTTGAACTCAGGTCCTCCTAAATCCAGGGCCAGCTCTTTAACCACTGCGCCATCTAGCTGCCCCCTTTGAGCCACTTTTAACAGAGAGAATTTCTTTTAGGGCTTCTTTCAACTAGGGGAGGACAGAAGGATGGTTTGTCTAGACTCTATTGCATCTGATAAGGAGAGACACCTAGTGAGACAAATGGTCATCGAGTAGGTGTTCCCTGGCAACTCGCCAACAGACGGCCTATTACAGATGAACTCCAAGGCTAAGCAAAGCTACTCCTCTCCGATATTCAGTAGGGGGAGCCATTGTACCTTTATACCTTTGCCTTACTGCTGGGCGAGGCCGAACAGGATGTAATTTTTGAGGGGCCCTGGAAGGTGGCACCTTCCAGGGCCCTAGGGAGTTATTTGTTTGCAACTTTATGGATTGCCTATGAATCTGTTTGTCTATCACACAAAGGAAATGTGCAATTAATCTTCTTCAGTGGAAAGATCTGGGCAACGAATAGTATTCAGGGAAATTAATAATAATAATAATAACCTTTGATGTGCATGCTAAGTTGTGTGGTTGAAGAACACTTTCCTATATATTATAAATTGGATATGGTAGTTAATAGTATCCCCCCTGAACAGAGGAAGAAACTGAGGTTCAATTCACGTGCAAATCGCTTATGAAATTGAAATTATCCTTGTGTTGGAATTATTTCTTCACACAAGGAGCGCTGCTCACATCTGTATTCATGTGCATTTGTCCACAGGTATTTTTAGTATTAGACTAGTGAAGTGTCTATAGTGTCAAAGTATCAATGAAGTCAATCAGTCAAGAGGCATTTATTACGTACCTACTATGTGCACCCCTACCTACTTTGTGGCCAACATTTTGCTAGGTCCTGCAACATGGAAATAACACATTTAGTTCCTCTAACTCTACCAATCAAGGCAATACACATTCATTATGTACCTATCCTGTCCAAGGCCCTATTAATCACAATGGTTTCTGTGAAAGAATTGGCATCAAAGACCTAGATCGGAAAAGCACTTGACAGTAGATGGACGGGGGCAGCTAGGTGGCACAGTGGATAAAGCACTGGCCCTGGATTCAGTAGGACCTGAGTTCAAAGCCAGCCTCAGACACTTGACACTTACTAACTGTGTGACCTTGGGCAAGTCACTTAACCCCCATTGCCTTACCAAAACAAACAAACAAACAAACAAAAAGATAATAGATGGACAGCCTGGGACTGATTCCATGACTACCCTGGAGCCTTTAAAAGAAACAGAGGAAGATACCACCACCTTGGGTAGATCCTTTAGGAAGAATTTTTGGGAGATTGTGGAGAACAGGTCATGAGAATGACCTCTGGAGAGAAGGAATGGATGGTACATGATCTGCAGTGGAGACAGTGGAATGTGGGAGGAAGAACACTGGATTTGAAATCAGAAAGGTTCTGGATTCAAATCCCACCTCTGATGCTTACTTACTACCTGTGTCCCCTTGGGCAAGTCACTTGATTTTATCCTACCCATCTGTAAAATGATGGGTTTGAGTAAAACAGCCCTTAAGGTCCCTTCCAGCTTTAGAGCTAAGATTCCAAGACTAATGAGATTACAGATCCATCAATGTATTAAGTCTATGTAAAGCATTATCCTGGGGTCCATGGAGAATATAAAAACTAGAAGATAAAGACTTTGTCCTCAATGACCTTACAATCCCATTGGGCAGACGAGATAAGTATGTAAAAAAATTTAAAATAGTTCAAGAACTAATTAAGTATTTTTGTTTCATTTTGTTTGCAGGGCAATGAGAGTTAAGTGACTTGCTCAGGGGTCACACAGCTAGTAAGTGTCAAGTGTTTGAGGTTGGATTTGAACTCAGGTCCTCCTGAATCCAGGTCTGGTGCTTTATCCACTGCACCACCTAGCTGCCCCAAGCTAATTAAGTATTAAATAGGATCAGAACTTGTTATAACAGAATAAGATATGTATATGGTTAATTCTCATATAAATAATATAGACAATGAGTACTCTAGGACTTCAGAAAATGAAGAGATCATTTCAATGCTTTTGCCAAAGGAGAAGAAAATTGAGTTGGGTTGATAGGTAAAATTTTTATATATGGAAAAAATATTATTAGTCTGGAGCAATGGCAAAAATACGGAGAGGGGAAAATGTAAAACATATTTCAGGGAAACAAAGCAGTCCAGTTGGACTGCATTAGAAGGTTTCAGAAGGAGAACCTCTTGTAAATCTAAGATTAGATGATACCATATGCCACCTTTTTTTTTTTTTCTTGTAGAAGAAGGAGTTTCAACCAGATGCAGAGGTAGGCAGTGACAATTTCCTCATGCTCAATTCAAGGGATCTGGATCTTTCTGCCCTCCCCATCTTGTAACTAAAAGCAATAGTCTGCAAAAAATGATGGGAATTCAGGATCAAGACACAGATTCCTGGATAGAGGAGTATGCTTTGAAGCAATTGAAAAAGAATGGCTGCCACCCTGCATTTGCAAACCCAGCCCTGAATGTTGTTAGGACCAAGCCCGCCATCTTGTTTATTCAGACTTGTTAGTTACAAATGAGGAAAGAGAGAGAGAGAGAGAGCACCAAACACAGAATCAGAAGACCTGTGTGTTATGAGCAATTCTGCCTTTTATTAATGTTGTGACCTTGGAATAGTTAGTTGCTTCTCACTCTGTGATCCTATTGACTCATACTTTGTAAAAAAAGAAGGGGTTGAAACTAGGTTCCTAGCCTATGGACTCTGGATCCTTTGGAGAAGCGTAGAGTTATTGTAAAGGCCCTACAAAACCACATCTGAATCAGTAGATAATAATAGTACTGCTATCATGTGTATGAGGGTGTGGTCCATGAAATTTTTGACATCAAAAAGGGATTGAGAGCCAAAGATCTTTCAAGACCTTTCCAATCCCCAAATACTATGATTTTGAGGCTCATAGAGGCGTGGTACTGTATGGAAGTTAACATATAAGATCATAATTTTAGAGCTGGAAAAGACTAGAATTTTTCTAGTCCAACACCCTCATTTTGCAGTGGAAAGAGCACTGGTTTTGAAGTCAGAGGGCATGAGTTCAAATCCTAACTCTGGAACACACTCCCTGTGTGTATGACATCACTCAAGTCACTGAACCTCTCTGGATCTGTTTCCCCATCCATAAAATAAGGGGAGTCGAGTATTCCAAGTGGGAAGTGGATGGATCCATAGGTCTCTTCCAGTTCCAAAACTATAATCTTATGATTTCCCAGGGTCACAGATGTAGAATTTGAACCCAGGTCCCCAAATCCAATTTTCTTTGTACTATATGATGCTTTGTAATTTATTGGAGCAAAGTGCTATGACAACCATTTTTTAGAATTGTCTGAGGATCAAATGAGAACATATGGAAAGTGATTTGTCTTAGAATACTATAAAAATGTGGGTTGTTTTGATTGTTATTGTTATTATCATTTTTATGCCCTTCCTTATCTTTCTTGATAGTATTCAGATGGAAATGGCCCAAGGACAAATTGCTATCCCTCTATTATTCTTCCATAGTGTTCTGCACACCATTGAGCAGGTGGATAAAATTATTGGTGTGATGGAGGACTGGTAGAGCAACTCTTAATTCTGCTCCCTACTTGGAAGAGGCTGGGGAGCTTACTTTGAGAAGAATTGTGATAACGTAATAGAAGTCCCTTGGAGAGACTTTGGATCACATATGTGAATTTTGTAACTGGTTGCAATCTGCTAACCACATGATGAATGACATGCTCTTTGGCTAGATAGCCCTAACTGGAGGATGCCCAAGGCATGTCTTACCAGAGCCTCAGCCCTTTTCTTCTGCTGCTCACTTGGTGAGCTCTGTTTTTGGTCTGCTTCCTTTGTTGACAGTGTCTAGTGAGAAACAGTGCTGTCAAGGAAGGGACATTTGACCCTCTTTCTCCAAGGCCAATATATGGCTATATGAAAACAAACCTCAGTTCTTTGCCTCACCCTCCTGTGTTCTTTTGTTTTGCATAAAGGAAAGTAAACTAAAGTCTCTGAATTTATGATGCAAAAGGTTTGGAGAGTAAGCCTCCAGAAATCTAAGAATATGACAGTCCAGGAGGTGTAGTCCATGCTAGATTTTGCTCCAGCTCAGTACTGTTGTCCCAAGTCTAGACCCAGTCTAGCCTAACTGAGACAAGAACTCATTCAGAAGGGGTGATTGTATACATGGGCAATCCATGCTACTAGGGAAGGTTGAAAGTGATGATCATTTGAATTTCCAAGTTCTGAGCTGCATATGACAAAGCTGACACCAACATGTTAAGTCTCTGAGAGAGGGGCCACTAGGTTACTTAAAGAAGAGCAAACTGGCCCAAGTCTGGAAAAATGAAACAGACTAAAGCTTCCTTGCTGATCAGCAGTGAGATCAAGTCATGGATGACTGATATGATTTCATCCTAGGAAAGATAGGAAAACCCAGGCTCGAAAAGAAAAAAAGAACTGATTTAACAGTCATGTCACATCTGGACATGAACCTGCTGGAGGAGGGAATAGTATGCCCTGAAGGAGCTGGGAGAAAATGTTTCTACTTTTGTTGTTGCTATATCTTGAAAATACATTTTTGTTGTTGTGTCATTTCAGTTGTGCCCAACTCTCTGTGACCCCATTTTGGGGTTTTCTTGGCAAAAATACTGGACAGATTTGTAATTTGTTTCTCCAGTTCATTTTACAGATGAGAAACTGAGGCAAACAGGGTTAAGTGACTTGTCCATGGTCACACAGTCAGTAAGTATCTGAAGCCCGATTTGAACTCATGTGCATGAGTCTTCCTGATTCTAAACTCAGTGCTCTATCCACTGTGGCCCCTAGCTACCCATTCAAAGTACATATCCCCTTGTAAAAGCTAATTAATGTTGTGTTTAAATGGAACTGGGGTACTAGTCTCCAGTGGATTGAGGGGAACCCACATAGAATGAGGGCTTGAGCAATGGTGTTAGAGAAGAGATGCCCCAACCCCTCAGGGTACTGCCTAGAACCCTTGCGGGGCGGGGAGGGGGGGGAGGGTGATGCAGCTGGCCTTGCTCTAGGAAAATGAGCCAGGGCATACTTGCTACATCGGTATAAGGATCCCTCAGTGAAAGGCTGTTTAACGTTCCTATGGTGGCTATCTCAGTCACTGACTTTCTTGATTACTTCTGCCAAAATAACTTTCAGAGAGAAGCCCCAGGGGTTGTGAGGGAACTGTGATGGATTCTAGTCATTCAAGTCAGTACTGGCAGGTTACTATGCAGAAGAATAAGGAAAGCTGGAGGGAAAACCTTCTGTCCAAGAGAAATTCATTCCACAAAGCTACATACATCTTACTTCTGTTGCAGTGTAGGGGGAAGGGAAGGGAAGGGAAGGGAAGGGAAGGGAAGGGAAGGGAAGGGAAGGGAAGGGAAGGGAAGGGAAGGGAAGGGAAGGGAAGGGAAGGGAAGGGAAGGGAAGGGAAGGGAAGGGAAGGGAAGGGAAGGGAAGGGAAGGGAAGGGAAGGGAAGGGAAGGGAAGGGAAGGGAAGGGAAGGGAAGGGAAGGGAAGGGAAGGGAAGGGAAGGGAAGGGAAGGGAAGGGAAGGGAAGGGAAGGGAAGGGAAGGGAAGGGAAGGGAAGGGAAGGGAAGGGAAGGGAAGGGAAGGGAAGGGAAGGGAAGGGAAGGGAAGGGAAGGGAAGGGAAGGGAAGGGAAGGGAAGGGAAGGGAAGGGAAGGGAAGGGAAGGGAAGGGAAGGGAAGGGAAGGGAAGGGAAGGGAAGGGAAGGGAAGGGAAGGGAAGGGAAGGGAAGGGGAGGGAAGGGAAGGGAAGGGAAGGGAAGGGAAGGGAAGGGAAGGGAAGGGGAAGGGAGGGGAAGGGAGGGAAGGGGAGGGGAGGGGAGGGGAGGGAGGGGAGGGGAGGGAGGGAGGGGAGGGGAGGGAGGGGAGGGGAGGGAAGGGGAGGGGAGGGGAGGGGAGGGGAGGGGAGGGGAGGGGAGGGGAGGGGAGGGGAGGGGAGGGGAGGGGAGGGGAGGGGAGGGGAGGGGAGGGGAGGGGAGGGGAGGGGAGGGGAGGGGAGGGGAGGGGAGGGGAGGGGAGGGGAGGGGAGGGGAGGGGAGGGGAGCAAAAGGAAACGAAGGGAAGAAGCATTTTTGTAGTGCCTACAATGCTAAGTGCATTTATTTATTTATTTATTTTGGGTTTGTTTTTGTTTTTGTTTTTTACTGAGGCAATTGGAGTTAAGTGACTTGCCCAGGGTCACACAGCTAGTAAGTGTTAAGTGTCTGAGGCCAAATTTGAACTCAGGTACTCCTGACTCCAGGGCTGGTGCTCTCTCTCCACTGCGCCACCTAGCTGCCCCCCTTTTTAAAATTTTTTTGGTTTGTTTTTGGTTCTGAGTGCTTTTATTTATTTACAAACATAGTCTCGTTTGTTCCTCCCAACTACTCTGCAAGGTAGGTGCTTATTATTATCCTCATTTTACAGTTGAAGAAACTGAGGCAGAGGTTAAGTGACTTGCCTAGGGTCACACAATCAGTAAGTGTCTAAAGCCAGATTTGAACTCTGTTCTCCATTACTCCAGGCTCTGGACCACCAGCTGCCCCATAACACCATCACAATACAGTATCAAGTCTTGGGCACTGATAATGGTAACAGTTGTAAATCTGGGGTGACTGTATTCTCTTTCCTCTCCTTCCTTCACCCCCTTTTCCTCTGCCCTACACCATGGACAGAGGCTGTGTTAAAACCATATTTTATCCCGGTGCTTCTGACCACCCTTCCCCAATCCGTTCCAGTCAGTGCAGTAAATTTATAAGTAGCCTGTTTAAAGTAGCAAGAGCAGGTATTGAAATTGCAAAGGGGAACCCAGAAGTTCCATACAAACCACCCCAAAGATCAAAGGGGCATAATTTACAAATTGTATCCCATACTGACCAAAACTCACATCCTGGCAACATGTGCTGAATCAGGAGAAGAAATCCAGGCTTTGCTGTCAAGACTACTGGTCCTACGACATCTAAATCTCAGGCATCTGTAGTAATTTTACCACAGATCACCAAATGGTGCTGACAATTTTGAGATGATGCAGACAGGTTAACTTTAAAGTTTTCCTGAGAACTTCAAAATGATTTGGGGATGTTAACGAACTAGCCTCAAGGTGGCCCAGATAAGACTCAGTCTGTTCTATAAAACCTTATAAAAATGGGACCTCAAACTCCTTGAACCTTGAACCTCTCCAACAGATCACTGCTTCTGAGTGCTGGCAACTCTAATGTCCGGTTACAGGGCTGATTATCTGTGCCTCTCACCCTCCTCATCCTCTTCTCCATCACTACCTGCCTGCCTCTACCACCCTATCCCCATACCCACATTGTCTGCCTCTGTTTACTTTTTGGTTTGTCCCCATGCCCTCTGTGCCTTATTAAAGCATGATTTCAGTCTCATTTTCCACTGCCATCATGGTCTTTCCCCGTGAATACCCAAAGAACCAGGTGTGACTTCCTCCATTTCATAAATGGTTTTTGTTGTTGTTGTTGTTGTTGAGGCAATTGGAGTTAAGTGACTTGCCCAGGGTCACACAGCTAGTAAGTATCAAGTGTCTGAGACCAGATTTGAACTCAGGTCCTCCTGACTCCAGGGCGGGTGCTCTATCCACTGAGCCACCTAACTGCCCCCATTTCATAATTTCATAAATTAACTATCAGAGTCTCTTCTTGCCTTACTTTGCTGCTGACTCCATATCATTTCGAGGTTGGAGGAGACATTGGAGGTCATCTCATCCATGCCGTACCTTCATGGGACACCTTTCCCCTTCCTCACACCTCTGTTTGCCTACAATTCCTTATGTGATCATAGGCAAGACATTTACTTCACATCTCTGGGCCTCAGTTTCCTCATTTGTGAAATGGGAAAAAGAAAACCTTTCCTTACCTGCCCCATAGGGCAGTTGTGAGGAAATCCCTTGGTAATGCATAAATGAATACAGAAAGGAGAGCACAGGTTCTATAGAAATGTTGCAAGTCACACTCCTCTCATTTGAGGACTTCCAAACCCCATGTTCACTGAGACTAGGCCATGCTTCTCCAACTGTGTTGCTTCTACACCTTTGTATTTGGGGATTCACTTGGAAGTAGTCTCTCCTAATCCCTTCACATGGGCTTGAACCTTGGAAGGAAGCTCAGTGGAGGCAAAGGGAGCCAAGCTGAAAAAGAAGATGATGTAATAGGGGGCAGCTGGGTGACACAGTGGATAAAGCACCAGCCCTGGATTCAGGAGGACCTGAGTTCAAGTTCGGCCTCTGACACGTGACACTTACTAGCTGTGTGACCTTGGGCAAGTCACTTAACCCTCAGTGCCCTGCCTTAAAAAGTTTTTTTTAAAGAAGATGATGTAATAGGCACATTAAAAAACAACAACATTGTTCTCAACATATAAATTGTTACAGATTTTTTTTTCTGGATAGAATATGGCATGAAATAGTGGGTATTGTCATCCAGATTTCACATCCTTTCTTCATATATAAGCTAGAAGGCAATTCATCAATCCATAGAATGTCAAAACAGGAAGGGTCCTTAGAGACGATTTAACGCAACCCACCTGTTTTATAATTAAGGAAAACCAAGGTCCAGAGAAAAGAAAAAAATAACTTTTACCTTTCTGAGTGATTTAAGGCCATTCAGAAGAACCTATAGTGATATCCCAGTTTAATTAAGGGTCTAAAGTTGTAATTGGTAACCTTTTACCAAGCAAACAAAATTCTCTCATTCGTTAATTTATGCACCAAATATTTGCTAACTACATGTAAGAAACCTCTGGATGCTGTTGATGCTGACATTGTGACATCATTAAGAGTGAGTGAGGGGCAGCTAGGTGACACAGTGGATAGAGCACCAGCCCTAGATTCAGGAGGACCTGAGTTCAAATCCAGCCTCAGACACTTGACATTTACTAGCTGTGTGACCCTGGGCAAGTCACATAACCCCAATTGCCTCACAAAAAAAAAAAAAAGAGTGAGTGAAAGGCAGTGGTGGAGTATCGCAGTAAGGGTTCTGGACCTGGAATTAGGAGATACCTGGGCTCATAGCCCACTTCTGATCCTCACTTCCAAAATGGCTAACATGACTGGAATTTGAGAATACCTCAAAGGACCAAGGTGCATTAAGGGACTCAGTGCATGGGTGTTTTTTTTTTTAATCCATAAAGAAAATACATAGCAAAATGAACATTTTTATTTCAAAGTAAAAACAATGGATCATTTAATAGACCTTTCCCTTCTCTTGTTAACCCCCACTCACTGAACTTCAGCTTCATCATATGCAAGAAAGGAGATAATTCAAAGGGTTGTTGTGGAGATGAAATGACATGACGTGTGTATTTTGTTGGTGTTCAGTCATTTTTTCCAGTCATGTCTGGCTTTTCGTGACCCCTATAGGGGTTTTCTTGGCAGAGATACTGGAGTGGTTTCACATTTCCTTCTCCAGCTCATTTTACAGAGGGGAAACTGAGGCAGAGTTAAGTGACTTGCCCAAGGTCACACAGCTAGTAAGTGTCTGATGAGTCTAAATGAGTCTTCCTGACTCTAAGCCCAGCACTCTATCTACTGTACCACCTAGTTTCCCAATGTATACATAGTCCTTTGTAAACTTTGAAACACTATGAAAACGCTAGCTATTATTGCAATTATCAGATAAATGCCAGATATTATGACAGCAATGAGATAACATCAAGTCTGGGACATTGATGCTCAAAACATTTTCTACAGTCACAGGTCATAAGACTTGGAATTGACTGGAACGTGGGGATCATCAAGTTGAACCCCATTCTTTTTACAGGTGAAGAAACTGAGACTTGAGGGGAAACAAATTGTTCAAGGTGACATAGATAGCAAATGGCAGAGATGGGATTCGAATTCATGTCCTTTGACTGTTTTGACCTGCTCTTTTCTCTTCCTCTGGCCTTTTCCTCAGCATGGGGCAGGGTTTGCTCTTGGGAAACTGTGACTCTCAACTGGTACTACTTCATAACTCTTCCAACCCATTCCCCAGATAGGCACAAGAGATAGTCCCGCAAGGGTGTTATGAGATTTATTAGATTAACACTATTAGACAGGCCCAAAAGTGTAAATTAAACAAAAACAAATACCAGTGTTCCCGGAACCTTTATGCTCTTGGGAAGATGGTATGATATACTAGAAAAAGCATTTGATTTGCCATTTAGAGACCTAAGTTCTAATCCTGAGTCTCTATCCTCACTTCCTTCCCTTCCCTTTACTAACTGTATGTCTCAGGGAGTCATTTCTCTATCCTTCCTCCCCATCTATAATAGTGGTAATAATGCCTGGCTGGCCTACCCCACAGAACTGTGGTGAAGATCCAAAGAGAAAGCTTATATAAATCACTAGATAAATAATATTATTCTCCCATCCCTGTGTCAGATTAACACCCAGTAAGTGATGATTTTAAATGACTTTGAGTGTAGCCCCTGCTCAAGGATTTTCTTCTCAATAATTATCAAAACTTAAAGATAAAGTGAGGAAGCTTCAAAGTCAGAATGATAAGGCTGGTCAGATAAGGCTGACAGCCATAATGCTATTAAAGGGACTTGCCCAGGCTCATGGAGCGAACTCAGGTCTTCCTATTCCCAGGTTGGCTCTCTGATCACTACTCCATGCTGCCTCTCTATAGGAGCTAGTTACAAGAGTAACTGGTGAATCAGGAAGTGGGTGGGACACTTCTCATCTCTCCTCTACTCTATGAACTTCTCCCTGACCCAGCCTTTCTCAGTCCCACCCTACTCCTTCCCATATGGTGACCTTCCTAGCACACAATAAGCTTGTGGTGTCCTGGGGTCTTGATTACTGTGACCAAGTGTACCAGATTCTGCCCTACCTCTTGGCCAATTCTGATGTAGCATTGTTGCGGCTTGCCCCGAGGCACTGATATCACTAATTATGGCTCTGGAGAAGAGTCTTCCTGGTGCTTTGAAATCACAACCCACAGAGAGAGGATCGTTTACTCTATCCCGGGCCTATTTATAGCAGCAGATGTAGAGGAAACCAAACATTGGCTAAACATATTTGCAAAACTTTATTATCTTGGCCAAAGCTGGGGTGTCTGGCCAGTTGAGAAGCACTGTAAGGTTGTCAGGGAGTACATTGCACTGAAAACATCTCTTTGGCTTGCTGAACCAAAGAGGAACTGAAGAAAACTTGCCATATGTGCATTTATACACACATATGTTTGCATTATGCACATTTGCATGTATATACACACCTGTGTGTATGTATATAGAGATATTTACGTGTATACATACACATATATACACACCCAGACACACAACCTCCTTACAACCTTTGTAACATCTGCTAGCAATTGTGAGCAGCCTCTACGAAAATAAAATCTAATAAAGTATAAATTCCAAAATACAAAAAAAGAAAAAAAATGACAAAACACATTTAAATACATAGCTGTACTTCCCTCCCTTCCAGCACCATGGGAGTTCATGCCACAGAGGGAAGCATGCTTGGGTTTTCTGCAGCACATGAAGAGGAAGGCTCCTATTAGGGGCAAGGGCTGAGAAGGGGCCGAGTCCCCTGAGAGTTTGTTAGCACTTTTTGTCCTGTAGCATAGTGAGCAGAAAGGTGCACAGTGAGCTCCAGGATTCTCCACAATATTCCTCTGCCACCTTTCTCTGGTTGATCACTTCAACGTCCTCCACACACTTCTCAGTGGTTGATTGCTGACTGGTCGGCAGAGCAGCTGTGGGAGCTGGAGTTTGAGGATGCTCTCTCCCCTTCTTATCCTGGCTCCCGTCCTTTAGGGTGGAGGCCACCATTTTGAGATGGGCCTCCTTGGAACCCTTCTTACACACGCGGGACTTGAGGACACTCTTTGGGTCTGCACAAAGGTTCTTCTGTTTGCGCAAGGCACGGCCAATTTGTTTCCAATAGGCTTTTTCATTGCCCACAAAATGGGAGCAGGAAGATGGGTTGCCAGTGTAGGTACACTCAAATTGGGTTTCCTGTCCTTTACATTGAACTTTCAAGGTGACGCCCTCTTTCTCAGTCACGGCCCAAGTACAGGGGACATTCTCTCGCGTGGAAAACTTGCCCCTCGGAAGTTTCTTTTCCCCCTTGGTTTTCTGGCCTCTCTCGTGCGTGCCAGCAGAGCCAGGCTCTTTCCCTTCCCCTTTACCGTCTCTCCCATTTTTTCTTTTCTTCTGTTTTTCACACTCTACCAAGAACAGCTGCGAGACCAGGAGCAGGATGGAGAACAGGGCAATGCACTTTATCTTCATGCTTCCAACTTGGGTGTGAAACCTGTTTTACAAAGTCAGATTAGTCAGAGGGCCCTTTCCTCTCAGAAGCTCCTCCTTCCTCTTTGTCCCACCATTCCTGCTGACAACTCTCTCAGTAACATACTGCCCGAATGACCCCTGTATGGAGTAATGTACAGGGTGACAATCTTTGGCTCCTGGAATTACGAGTCACAGCATCACATGCTTGAATAGCCACCCTCTCTGTTCAGGGACCTTTACTAGTCAGTCCAATATTCTTAATTTTTTTTTTTTACAAGGCAATAGGGCTTTAAGTGACTTGCCCAGGGTCACAGAACTAGTAAGTGTCAATTGTCTGAGGCCAGATTTGAACTCAGGTCCACCTAGCCACCTAGCTGCTCCCTAATATACTTTAAAAAAACATACAAATGCTTCTCCCCAGAGCTTTGATTAAGGTTGGGTAAGGAGCAGAATCATAAGTTCACAGATTTTGAGCAGGGAGGAACTTTAGAAATTTTAATTCAATTCTCTAATTTTGCAGATGAGGAAACAAAAAGGTCCAGAGAAAGGTGACAACTTGCCCCAAATTAGACGAGTATTAAGAAACTGAGGCAGGACCCAATTCCAGATCTTCTCATTAAAAATACATAGAAAGCTCTTCCCATGATGCCATCCCTTTGGTTAATCTAGTCATTCCTGATTTCTTTGCTGTTTGTAGCAAATATGAGGAAGCTAATGGGAATTCTTTATGAAAATAAAAGATTCTCTGTCACAGGGACATATTCTAGTCAGGGTTTTGCCACTAATGAGCTCTGTGGTCTTGCGCAAGTTACCTTCGCTCTCTGGTCCTCAGTTTCCTCATTTGTAAAATGAGGAAATTAAACTAGGTGACCTCTAAGTGCAGTCCAACCCCAATATTCTGTTCATCTTTACATATTAAGAAACTCCAAACCTATGAGCATTACTTATGGAGAAAGGAAGTGATTTACACAACTACTGAAATTTCACAAAAGAAAAAGAAAAAAGAAGGGAAAGGAAGGAAGGAAGAGAGAGAGATAAAGAAAAAGAAAAAGTAGGAAGGAAAGATAGAAAGGAAAGAAGGAAATATAAAGAAAGGAAGGAAAAAAGAGAGAGAAAGAAAAAAGGAAAGAGGAAGGAAAGAATGAGAGAAAGAAAAAAAAGGAAAGAAGGAAGAAACAAACAGGAGGGCAAATAGGACACTTTAAATGTTATTCACCTTTAAACTCGGCAAAGCACTTACAAGTTCCCCAGGCTTTTTAGCTAAACTCACTCAAAAAGTTATAGGAAACAGAATCACAGAATCACAAACTGTTAGATTTGGAAGGGACCTTAGGCATCATTCAGTCTGATTCCCTCTTTTGACAGAGAAGACCAAGACCTAGCAAGGTTAAGTGCCTTGTCCAAAATCACCCAATAAGTGGCACATGGTTGGGACTCAAACCCAGGATGGGAGACTTCAAACATACTGCTCTTTTACTTGGGGAGCAAAGGGGGGGTTGGCGACCCTCCTGGCTTTGGTCACATGGTACAAGCCTCCCATTGAAAGCAGAATAGAAATGGAAACTTTGAAAGTCACTTACCTTGCCAGCTCAGACTCCAGTGCAATTCAGAATGGCTGGGTAACCTTTCGGAAGGCCTATACTCCACTGGTAAGCCAGTGTGTTACTTATACAGCCAGGGCACTCCCACTGCCCAATCACAAGCTCCTACAACATGATACTACAGAAAAAATACCTTTAGAACTTTATTCATTTCTTCTCTTGGCTACACCCACTTGAGAGGATGCCAGCACTGGATTGAAACATGTAAAAGCCCATCGTTTGCCTGCATGCCATGGGGTGACAGAGGTGTGGCTGCCTAAAGGAGATATTGCAGTAGCCAAGTCCTTCGGTTTTCAACCTCAGGGAAGACTGGCATTCAATTAACCTGCTGTTCTCCCCAAAATTCTTATTAGCTACATGCACCTCTGCTTGCCCTTTGCTGGTGGTGCCTAAGAGAAAGTATAGAATCTTTTAGTTGATAGAGGAAAGGCAGAAGTCAGTCATGTGTTGGAAGTGTTCTGTCCTCAGAAGCAAAAATCACCAACTTCTGTAAGCATGTCAAAAACAATCCACAGTAAATGCCATAAATATGAACTGCAAGGGAAAATGGTACAATCTTAGGGAATGAGAATTGAAATCAAAAGGTTTTGCTGTCCATATTAGAATCTTCTAAAAATGTCAAGGCAGTTGCTTGTGTCTCACTGTGAACAAATAAAAATTTATTGTTTTGCACTAAAAAAAAATATCACCAACGTCTGGGGCTCCACCAATTCTATCAGGAGGATGTACATGTAGCAAGGTCCTATGAGACATCAGCTGGTTTCAGGGTCATACAGCCATGAATGTAGATTCAAATCACTCCTCTAACATATACTGTCTGTATGAATGACCCTGGGCAAATCATACTGAATCTTAGAGTATAAATTGAGGAAGCAACAGTAATTACGGTATATTAAAAGCTAGTATTTAACTTGTGTTTTAAGATTTGTAAAGCATTTTACATATTTCATCTCATTTGATCCTCACAACAAATAGGTGCTGTCCTTGTCCCCATTTTTCAAATAAGGAAGTTAAGTGACTTGCCCAGGGTTATACAGCTACTAAGAGTTTGAGGTCAGAATTTTAACTCAGGTTTTACTGACTCCAGGTCCAGTGCTCTATCTCCTGTACCATTTAGAGACTCAGTGATGAGCCACACTGGCAGACGGAGTCCCTCATTAAGTGTTCTCTACACCAGTAAAATTACAGGTCCAATTCCTCTCCTCTATTTACTTATAATGGAGTAGAAGGTAAGCTTCTTGAGACCAGGGACAGTTTTATTTTTGTATCCCAAATACCCAACCTAATGCCTTGTACACTTTTCTTTTTAGATCGGACCTGGGATTTCACTGGTATAATAAATCCCCTGTGAGGAAACTTTCTTTGCCCAAGGCTAGCTATACTACAAGATAGGGGTTTAGAGAGTTTCCTGGGGCATTGAGAGGTTAAGTGACTTGTCCAGGGTCACAGAAACAATAGGTATCATAGGTGAGACTTGAAACCAGGTCTTCCTGACTCTGCGGCTGTCTCTTTATCCACTATTTAGCCTTGAACATAGTAGGTCCCCAGAATGACATACACTCATCAAAGAAGGCACTGTGCTCTATGAACAAAGCAGAATTGCAGGAGCTCAAAAGAAATGTGAGATGTACAAATTTAGAGACCTCTGCACTCCAAATGTTCATATGGACTATTTGTGCCCAATGGGTGGTACAACCTTCTGAGTTCATGTTGGTCTGATTGACTACAGTTGAACACACTGTACCTTGACTCTGCTATAGTGATGTCATGTTGGTCCTCTGAGAACAAAGGACCACCACCAGGTAGGTGCTTTTAAGTCTAATTTTCTCTCTTCATTAAACAAATACTAATTGATTATCCCTTCCCCCATTTTGAGAAGCAAATTTTAAAGAAATTGTTTTCTCCATGTAATATCCTATCCAGACCAATATTGTTTTTTTTACACTTAGAAATAACAATGATGGTTGTAGGCAGAACCTTATTAAAACTTTAGGAGACAGGAGATTCTCAGCTAAGAGAGTACTTTCCTTAGTCAATGCTTTTTTGCATAAAACATAATTTCCTTTGCCCAGATTAGTAAAAAAAGGGCTTAATCCATTATAAATGTATGCTTTCTTTTCTTGAACATCCCAAGAACAACTCATATGAAAAATGCTTCCTACTCAGTGCTAAATATGTCTCTCTTTTGTTATTCTATACTAGACCGTGACCAGATGGATTTTGCCAGTTTTTTTTTTTTTTAGGTAGGTATGCACGCTTGAAGGAGTGGGCTTGTAGTGGTTATCTGGCAAAGAAGGTGGCTTCTAGGAATAATCCGGGCAATACCACCATGCCCTGGCGAAAAAAGGAGTGGGGGGGGGGAGGGGGAGAGAGAACAGCTAGATTAATTCCCCTTCTAGCTTTATAGTTTTGTTTTTCCAAACCTACCGCAGATACAATTCTTTTTGTAAATTTTTATTTTTTATCCTAAATTTCTAAATTTTTTATTCTGAAACATCAAAAGGATGAACATTTCCATGTACAAAATAAAATAGAACAAAAGAAGATTATGTGTGAAGCCACAAATCTCTACTAAGTACAGCTTACTAAAAAAAAAAACCCAAAACCATGATAAAAGTAAATTCAAGATCTTACTTTCAAAGTTGTTCTCATAGTGCTTCTTTCTGAACTTCTTTCTGTTCTCTTCTGTGAATTTCTTTAAATGCTTCAAAGACCTTTCTCTTTTCCTTTTTTTCCCCTCTCCTTTTCAGCAACATTCTTACTAGCTTCCTTGTTTCTTGCTCTTCCCACCTGGTAAAAAAAGAAAAAGAAAATTCTTGTAACTGATAAGTGTAGTTAAGCAAAACAAATACATACACCAGCCATGACTGAAAATGTATTTCTCATTTTGCAAATTGAGTTCATCTCTTTCCTGTCAAGAAGAGAGTAACATGCTGCATCATCAGTTGCCTAGAGTGGTCAGTTGGTTGGCCATTGATCAGTGTTCTTAAATCTTAAGTCTTTCAAAGCCGGTTTTCTTTGCAATGTTATGTCTGTATAAATTATTCTATTCTTGCTTACCTCATTCTCCATAAGTTCATTTAAGTCTTCCCAGGTTTCTCCAAAATTGTCCTTTTCAAGATATCTTTAAGTACAATTATACTTTTTGTGGGGGTGGGGTGGCGTTGGGGGGGTGGGGGGGCAATGAAGGTTAAGTGACTTGCCCAGGGTCACACAGCTAGTAAGTGTTAAGTGTCTGAGGTCATATTTGAACTCAGGTCCTCCTGATTCCAGGGCTGGTGCTTTATCCACTGGGCCACCTAGCTGCCCCCTAAGTACAATTTTACTTAAAGAAGATAGGCATCTAAATAATTTGTTCAGCTATTCTCCAATTGAGGACAAATAAGTGGTACAGTGAATAGAGTGATGAGCCTGGAATTAGGAAGACTCATCTTCCTGAGTTCAAATCCAGCCTCAGACACTTACTAGCTGTGTGACCCTTGACAAGTCACTTAAATTGTTTGTTTCTCTTCATCTGTAAAATTAGCTAGAGAAGGAAATGGCAAACTATTCCAATATCTTTGCCAAGAAAAACCCTAAATGGGGTCACGAAGAGTTGGATATGACTGAAAACAACTAAACAAATTCACCAGTTGATGGGCACTCCCTTATTTTCCAGTTCTTTGCAATAACAAAAAAGCTGATATAAACATTTTTGTACACTTGGATCCTTTTCTTCTTTGGGATTTAGCAACATCACAAGTTAAATTGTTCATGGCCACTCTTGATTCCCAGTGAGGGCTGAAGCAGGTCTGTCCCCACTTTCTTTTTGGCTCTTGGAGAGAAGAGATTTGTCACAAATATCCTTCTCTCCCTTTCAGGGTTCAACACACAGTTCACACCCAATTAATATTTGTTCAAGAAATGCATCCACTCCAGAAAGTATAAGATTAAATATTAAACCATGAAAAATAGTGTAGGCCAATTGATCTGTCCACTGGGTCAATAACAGTCACACTTGATATATATGACAGATGTCCCTGTTTCACACATAAAGTTAAGTCAGCAGCAAGTGCTTTGTTCAATGTGCGAATTCATTTTCAGTTTCCTTTAGTCACAATTTGAACCCCTTAAACTTAATTTCATGCAGAACTTCCATGTTAAGAATGTTAAACTTCTATTAAATGCCTATTTTGTAGACTAGATCGTGTTTCCTTAGAAGGGGAATATGGTACAAATGCTGATGTCCATAATAAATGTGAAATTCTGTGAGATAGTTGACAAAACAAAGTCCTATTTTCTGGGCTTCTAAAGGGAAGGTCATGATTAGCCAGGGGTTGAAGAGGAAGGGCATCATACATCTTGTTAAGAAGGCTCCAAAAATGTGGTCAGTGATAAAGATGAAGATAAAAATGAGGCTCGTTAAAGGAGCCAAACACATTGGGAACTAATGTGTGAATTTCATTTGAGATGAACGTGCCAATCCTTCATTCATCAGACTCCCATCTTACAAATGCTGTCCGGGGCAGCCGGGTGGCACAGTGGGTAGAGCACCGGCCCTGGAGTCAGGAGGACCTGGGTTCAAATCCGGCCTCAGACACTTAACACTTACTAGCTGTGTGACCCTGGGCAAGTCACTTAACCCCCATTGCCTCACTAAAAACAAACAAACAAACAAACAAACAAACAAACAAAATGCTGTCCAACTGGAATGCCTCTTCACTTCCCTTGTCTCTCTCTGACAACCAGCCTTCCCCCACCTCCAGACTTCCACCAACATTTTTCTGGATGATTCTGGACATATGCAAAATAAAAGTGCTTTGTAAGACTACTGAGATATCGATCAGGGTGCTCTCAAAAAACAGGAAATTCAACTAGAGCTTCAGGAGGAAATCAGATTCTCTTAGAGGGAAAGATTTAGGCAGTACATTATTTGTGTTTATTAAGAATGTGCTAGGGCAGCTAGGTGGCGCAGTGGATAGAGTACCAGCCCTGGAGTCAGGAGTACCTGAGTTCAAATCCAGCCTCAGGGCAGCTAGATGGCACAGTGGATAGAGCACCAGCCCTGGAGTCAGGAGTACCTGAGTTCAAATCCGGCCTCAGGCACTTAACACTTACTAGCTGTGTGACCCTAGGCAAGTCACTTAACCCCAATTGCCTCACTAAAAAAAAAAAAAAAATCCAGCCTCAGACACTTGACACTTACTAGCTGTGTGACCCTGGGCAAGTCACTTAACTCCCATTGCCCTGCAAAAAAAAAAAGAAAGAAAGAAAAAGAAAAAAAAGAATATGCTTTGCATCAAGTAAGTTTGATAAATGTTTGTTAGTTGATTGACTGAATAAACACAGTGTTATAAGGTCACAGATTTAAGAGCTAGAAGAGAGACCTTTAATGATCATCTAGTCCACTTTTTTTTTTTTTTTACAGATGAGGAAAATGAGGCCGACAAAGTTTAAATTACTTGCTGAAGATCACCTGAGTAGCAAATGGGAGAGCCAATATTCCAACCCATGAGCTCTGGCTCTCAATTAAGTCCACTTTGCACTGCTCTGCTCTGTTTGAAAAGTATTTTCTAGTCATCAGCTAAAAGAAGATGAGCTCAGCTAGCAAACTTTTTACCATGTCATCTGTTCAAATCAATTCAGTAAAAACTCCTTAAGTGCCTACTAGATGCTCAGCACTGGGAATAGCAAAGAAGCAAAAAAACAGTCCCTGTACTCAAGGAACTTACAATCTAATGGGGGAGACGACATGCAAATACAAATATATGAAGCAAGCTATACATATAGGATAAATAGGAAATAAGTAATATAGAGAAGGCACTGGAATTAGCACTTGAGGGAGGCTTCTTATGGGAGGATGGATTTTAGTTGGGACTTAAAGGAAGCCAGGAAGTCTTTAGTTCCATAAGGTAATTTCTGCCTTTTCGTCTAATATTTTCATTTAAAAAAAGAGAATAAGAAATTCTAATTATCATAAATAATAATAATAATAATAATAATAATTGGGCAGCTAGGTGGTGCAATGGATAGAGCACTGGCCCTGGATTCAGGAGTACCTGAGTTCAAATCCGGCCTCAGACACTTAACACTTACTAGCTGTGTGACCCTGGGCAAGTCACTTAACCCCAATTGCCTCACTTTAAAAAAAATCTTTATAAAAATAATAATAATAATTGTGGGTTTAGTATGTACAAGCTATTTTACTAGGTATGAAAAATGCAAAGAAGTATAACCGATGGGCCCCTCCAGACACTCATGGCTCACAAACCCAGCATTTGGTTTGATCCGAGAGGCTTAACCACAAAAGGTTAATTTCTCTCTTTGACTCGTTGCTCCTATGTGTAGTTATTTCAAGACCATTGCCAAAACAAAGTTTAGGTATGGCTCATGTCTAGGTTCCCCCAATAAGTAATGGAATTCCCAAATCCCACCTAGGTACTCAGTGTACATTATGGATATATTGTAGAAGAAAGCCTTTATTTCATGAAATATATAGAATGCCCAAGATACAAAGGACTCATAGGAGCCTGTGAACAAATATAGAGGCATAAAGCACTCGAAGTACCCTTTGAGTCTTTGAGTCCCTTCAGAAAGTAAAAACTGTCCAGGACTATTGCCTGCATAGTCCCTGCTTCTGGGGAGGCTGAGGCTGAGGGATCACTTGAGTTTAGAAGTTCTGAGCATCCCCTTAAAGAAGGAAAAGGATCTCCCTCATGGTCACAAGCCGTGCCTTGTAGACAAGAGATGTAGATTTGCCAACACTTCATGAAATTGTTCCAAGTTTCTTGAAAAATGAATGTCAAGGGCAGCTAGGTGGAACAGTGTATAAAGCACCGCCCTGGATTTAGGAGGACCTGAGTTCAAATCCAGCCTCAGACACTTGACATTTCCTAGCGGTGTGACCTTGGGCAGGTCACTTAACCCTCATTCTCCCACCAAAAAAAAAAAAAAAAGTGAATGCACTGTGTTGATTCAGCAACCCTAAAAGATTCTCTTTTTTTTCCCTTCTTCTTCTGTTTCAGGTGGTTGGACTAGATGGCCTCACAGATTCCTTGAAACCCTTGTAATTCTAACTTTTCCACCATGCCCTAGGGATCTCACTCAATTATTGAGATAACCTCAGCATCCTATAAGGAAGGTCTCATGAGCCTTGGTCCTCCACTGAATCGCTACACTCTGTTTCTCTTTGGAAGGTGGAGCCATGAACTTCAACCCTCCATTTAAGGAGAGAGCACAGCTCAGCCATCTCCTCATTTCTCACCTGGATGCATTAATTTGGTACTTCTCTGACTGACTTCTCCACCATGCCCCCTCATGACCACTATGTAAGCTTCCCTTTCCCTTTCAGCTTCCTTTTTGTGTGTTGTCTTTCCTCATTACATTAAAAGCTGCTTGAGGGTGGGGACTATCTTTGTTTTTATTTGTAGCTGTATCCCCAGTACTTAGTACAGTGCCTGGTACATAGTTGTTGTTTGTCCTTCATTCTCAAAGAGGACCCTAACAAAAGGGTGATGGAATGACTTGTACTGAATTGGGTTTAGGTGAGGCAGAACTGTGTAAAATCACCAACCTGACTCTCTCCTCCAGAGCCATCTGGGTCCAGTGGCAAGATATACATGAGGATGAGTGGAGATGGCACTAGATGTTTAAGGCAATTGGGGTTAAGTGATTTGCCCAGGGTCACATAACTAATAAGTTTTTGAGGTGAGATTTAAACTCAGGTCCTTCCAACTTCAAGGACAGTGCTCTATCCATTGTTCCACCTAGTTACCCTGGCATATAGTTGGTGCTTAATAAAGGTTTGTTAACTATTGACTAAGGAGATCTAGGATACTGTGATTCTATGATGATTATCACAAAGTGCTCTGCATACATTATCTCATAGTATAATGGATATGAAGTCAAGAAACATATATAGAAGTACAAACTCTAGTAAGTATTAAGTAGGTCACTTTTTGCAAGTCATAACTTCTCAGACCCCCCATATGCATCTTGTAAAGTGAGGATAATTGGACTAAGCACAATTAATTAGATTTAAGCTACTACTAATAGTTGGCACTTTAAGGTTTGCAAAATGCTTTACACATATTATCTCATTTGGTCCTCATAACAACCTTGGGGCTATTATTATCCACATTTTATAGATGAGGAAACTGAGACCAACAGACTTTCCCAGAGTCACACATTTAGTAAGTGTCCAAGGCAAAATATGAACTCAGGTCTTTCTGACTGTAAGTCTAGCATTCTCTCCATTGTGCCATCTAGCACCTTCAACTAATAGAAATATTTTAAATAACTGACATTTATAGAGGAGTTTAAGGTTTACAACTTATTGTCTAATTTATTTTTACCTGTTATATAGGTACTGAAGGTATTGTTATCTCCATTTAGATAAACAAGTTGAGGATGAATGGAGAAATGACTTACCCATACTCATATAGTAGTAACTGTTGGAGTAGAGACTTGAACTTTGGTCCCCACTGATTCTAAATCCAGCAGCAACACCAGACTATGTCTAGAAATGCTAATACTTATGCAGCATTTTAAGGTGTGCTGAGTTCTTTATGGACACTCTTTTATCTGGTCCTCATGACAATTCAGTGAGGGAAGAATCACCACATTTGGACTCCAAGAACAGTTCAATTCTTGAGTAGATGAAGTTGGGAGAAAGGCCTGAACCAGATCCAGTTTACAAACAAATTATAAGATCTTCCAGGGAGGAAAAGAGAGCAAAAGGAATGGGAAAAAACATAGATGCGATTACTGCTGAAGGCGGTTAGGTACATCAATATTGACTCACCCATATGCTAACTTTCTCATCATTATACAATTTTACAAGAATGAACTACACACATATCATAGTTTTCTTTGGTTTGAGATGAGCATAGTCAAACTTTCACAAATGATTTGCTATAGTAGATCACGTCTCAGACATTCATATGAAAATGCAGAAAGTGTGCTCCCAGTGTGTTCATTGTATTGTTTTTAAAAAGCATTTAATTCAGTAGAGAGAAAAACACAGGATTTTAGACTTTGGGGAAACAAGGAATCGCTAATACACAAGTTGAGATCTTACGTGATTCTTTGACAGATACAACCATAGAGATAATTCTATTCAAGTACCTTCTGATTATTAACCTCAAGGCAGCCATATAGAAGGAAAAACTATTTTGTCTCAGTACAGGCATTTGCTGATATCATAGAAGATGTTCTGTTGGAGGTAGGGGAAGAGGTATTCCCCATCAATTTTAAGACTATCCAGATTTTCCTGTTTTCAGATGGCATTGGCTTAGAATTGCATCAAAGCCCAAAACATTATGGGCCCTTCTCAGTGAGATCCCTGAGTAGTCCAAACAGTTTATACAAGAAAAAAAATAAGTAGGTGAAAAATCACTTATCTCAAACTATGACATGTGATCAAGTAAGCCAGTCTATTCACAGATGGGAAAGAGCTACATCCACTGAAATAAGGGGCGGTTGGATTTCATTTGGGAAATTAAGTAGGGTTTTCAATAATACCAAAATAATCTCCCAAACAGACCCATATTTTTAACACAAATATTCTTTTTGGGAAGCTATATGGCCATGAATATTGAAGGTCCGCAAGCTCCAAAGAACCAAAATTGTGGGTGGCCTGAAAAGTCAATGAAAAAAACATGGTAGGCAAGGGTAGACCACTGTACATTTCTAAGATGTCTTACATGCAAGAAGTAGCTTAAAAGATATAAAGGAAATAGATTTTAAAAAATTTATTAAGCAGCCATTATGTGTCAGGCACTATACTAGGCAGCAGCTATGCAAAGATATTGTGATAAAACAACAATGAAACAGTTCTCAGCCTCAAGGAGCTTATATTCTACTGTATGATTGGAAAGGAAAGTGAGCCAGTCATTTAGCAAGAGAAATGACTAATGAAAGGCTAGCACAAGTACTACCATAATAACCATGAAGTGGAAAAAGACTTAAAAGAAAGTATTCAGAATGCTGAGTAGATCTTTGGTGGATCTGTTTAATTTTTTAGATAGACACAAGATTCATGATTTTTAAACAAACACAATTTACATAGGATAAGAAGCCGCTGACAGTTTTTGATCTGTGCGTGTGGAGGAAATACCCATGTTAATGATATCCTGAATTCATTGAGGGAAATATTACTATCTACCTCACAAGGTTGTTGCCAGGAAAATACTTGTTAAACCTTAACGGAGTATGTAAATACAAGTTATTATCTCATTTCACCCTCAAAATAAAACTGTGGCAGTACGTAATGCTCCAGATTGCCAGCCATTTCCCAGATAGCCACCCACACCTCAAGGCCAAGGCCATCACAAGTATTGCCATGTCTGTTTCACATATGAGGAAACAGATTGGTAAAGGTTGAGGGGTTTGCTCAGGGTCAGACAATCAGCATTCTCTGTCCCTATCAAAGTGGCTTAAGAATAGTTGGTCTTTAACAAATGATTGTTAAATGAAATTGAACTGATATGGATCTCAAACCAAGGTCTTCTTACCCCAATTTCAGGGCTCTTTCTGTCATAGTATATTTACTTAATAAATGTTTGCCTTTAAAAAAAAAATGAACAACCTTCCATAGCCTGAAGTCTTCCCAGAGATAGGATGTGAGTTTAGGTACAACATGGCTCAACAGTATCAGATACAGAATATTGAGTCATAGAATCATAGGTTTAGAACTGGAAGGGACCTTGCAGGCCAACGAGTCCAACCCCCTCCCTCTACAGATGAAGAAACCAAAGTCCAGAGAAGCTGAGATTTGCTCAAGATGGTAAGGTAGGATTTCAACATGGGCCTTCTTCCTCCAAGACCATTGCTTTTTTTGACTGTCATGTCAAGAGCCAGATGTATTATTTGCTGATCTCAAAGAACTCTCATTACCATCAGTTATGTTGGACTCCAGAATATAGAAGTAACTTGAATTCTCATAAAATAAGTGACTTATATATTACATGCTATTATTGGGGGGAAATGTAACATGGTGAATAGTTGGCCTTGCTTGAACTCATAAAGAATTGAGTTCAAATCCTTCCTCTGACCCATACTGGCTGTGTGACCCTGGGCAAGTCACCTAAAGGCTCAATATTCTAGGCAACCCTATAAGTTATAGAGAATTTGTTGGCCTTAATGAGTAGAGAAAGTTTCCTCACCTAGGAATTCCTTATACCAAGAAGATCAGAGGTATAGTCCCAATCTCTATATTATTAGTTATTATTGCCAATAATAACAATGCATTTTTATTGTGCTTTAAGGTTTACATCGTGCTTTATTCACAATAACTCACGAGGACAATATCATTGTCCTCATTCTGCATTTCAGGAGACCGAATTTCAGAGAGATGAAGAGATTTGCCTATGGTGACGTAACATGTCAAAGTCAGGAATCACACTCAGGTTTCTTGACTCCAAGTCCATTGTTACCTCACTTTTTCTAAGAACCAGTCCAAGGTGATTTGATATACCTGTGGTAATATGGCTGTTGCTACCACATCCTTGACTCCTATGAACAAAGGAGAATTCAAAAGGATAGAATACATAGCATTACATAGTAATAGGATATTACTAATACACTATTCCATAATAATAGTAAAAGGATAGTAATATATCCATTTACTTTGTGCTTTATTCAGACATAACTGAACATGACACTTGGAAATAGTCATTAGAAAGTGCTTTAGATCCTCCCCAAAACTCTTCCAGCTCAGCAATGAGGACTTGATCGGAAGTCTCCAGTGACCTACTAGATAGGGTACAATAATTTCACACCCTCTTGATACTCATTGACTGATTCAAGACAATTTTTTAAGAGTTATGTTCCACGGGCAGTGTCTTGAGAATATGGAGACAAACCTTTGACCATGAGGCCTGGGGGACTTTATTAGGAGATCCAGAGAGGAAAAGCCACCACTGAATGAAGAGATACACTGGTCAACCAATCACCAAGGAGAATGCTGGACCAATTGTGTTAACCTGACCTGGGGAAGGCTAGAAAGGAGAGGTTGGTTTTCACACATACAAATGACTCATTTTAATATGTCAAGATTTCCATGATTTCATCAGTACTCCTAACCACTGCAAAAACATAACCTCTTTATACCTTAGTAAATGCTTGCATGATTTTCTGTGCCCAATCCCTTCCCCTTCCCCACCAATTTATGACCTGGTAATCAACCCTCTGTCGATGAAGCTTTCTGAACCAAGCTAGGGTAGTCCTCTCTAGACAGACACAGTGTATCATCGGCAAATACTTAAGCCTTTTCATGCTGTTAGTGCCTTCCAAAACCTGCAGTCACGAGATAGTGAGTTCCCTATCACAGGTGATGTTCAAATAAAGGATGGAGGACCAATTGTAGGGGGTATTATTGAGGGTATTCATATATTAGACACAGGGGTGATTGACCTAGATGACCTCTAAGATTCCATCTAGCTTTCTAATTCTATGATTATTCCATGTGATTCATTCATTTATCTGTTCACTCATTCATTCATCCATTCATTGATTTAAGGTCCCTTGAAGCAGTCTTGCATAGTAGATAGTATTCTGGATTTGGAATTAAGAAAAGTTGGGTTCAAATGCCACCTCAGAGACTTACTAGCTATGTGCTTCTGAGCTCAGAACCTGAGTTCAAATCTGGCCTCAGACACTTAACACTTACTAGCTGTGTGACGTGGGCAAGTCATTTAACCCTCATTGCCCCCCCCACACACACACAAAAGATATAGATCAGGATGACTAGAGATGACCCCAGATGTTTAAGGTAATTGGGGTTGTGACTTGCCCAGGGTCACAAACTAGTAAGTGTCTGAGGTGAGATTTGAACTCAGATCCTCCTTACTCCAGGGCCAGTGCTCCATCTGCTGCACCATCTAGCTGTCTTCTCTAGGACTGAACTAGATAACCTCGAAGTCGCCTGTTATCTCTAACATTCCAAATCAGAAAACTTTTCCATCCTCTCAGAAAAAACAAGTGTCCTGGTGAATTTAGACTTCATTTCACCTTTCCCTGAATTCAAGGTCAGAGTTAATAAGTTTTTTAGCCAGTCTTACCTGGGTAAGAAGGAGATTTGTCATGACAGCAAATGTCAGAATCTGGAACCCTGATTCAATAACGATTTTACTTCTCTTGTTTTCTCTTTACAGGTAAATTTGTATGTGTGTATGTGTGTGTATGCATGTGTATACATGTACATACATACACACATAACTATATATGGTTGTGTGTGTATGTGTATATATATGTGTATATCTTCCCCCCCACCCCAAGAGACATTTGCAACTCCACAGCTCCTCCCTGTGGAAGTCAGTCCCTGAAAGATCAGACTGGAATTGTCTGTTTTCTCCCTGCACTTCAGTAGGTAAATTCTATCCACCTTTTAACTTCAGACATTGAAAAATGCAATTAGTGACCCCAGTGATTTCAAGTTTTCTTCTCTGTGTAAAAAAAAAAAAAACTGTGTTAAAGTATCTTTAATTTAACTGTGCTTTATCTCATACATCTCTGGAACTTTCCTCTCCCCAAATCTGTCACAAGATCTAAAATATCTCAAGATACCTCGATCTTTAAGCAGGTCTTATATCTTTAAGTTTCGTCTTATATCTTTTTGTTTGTGTTTTGGAAAGAGAAATATCCGTAGGCAAAAAAAACCAAAACAAAACAACCCAACAATGCAAATTGGACTTCGACAAGGCCTTTGACTTTCGCTGCTTTAAAGCTAATATTTTATGAAATTGGTTGTGGATTCCAAAAAGAGAATCCTAGCTGGATGGGGTAGGGGTTGGGGATGGACTGGGGAGTCTGCTTCCTTTTCCTTCTTCTTCACCAGGCAAGGTTTACTCAGCCTAGATGATCTTTGAGATCTTCTCCAGATCTAACTTTTTAAACTGTTATCATCATGACCATCACCACCATTATCATTAATGCCGGCTCAAGCACAACAAATACCTACATTTGCCACATCCAGAAAGGTTTGTCTCATTCTGCATCTTGGAATTGGGTATCATGCTTCATCGCTGATCCTCTGAAGTTACCTTTTCAAAGAAAGCTTTTACGGTAAGATCATAGATTTCAAGCTGCAAGGGACCTGAAAGGACATCTGGTCTCATATCCTACCCCCATCAACCTGCATCCACCTCATGTCCCCATGGAAGAAAATGAGTTCTAAAGCTGTTATGTGACTTATCCAGGATCATTCAGTTGTAACTATGAGGAGGAACCTAGAATATGAGGTCTCATGGTAGGGGGGCAGGATTATATATTGTGAGGCTACTTCTGGGGAGGCCTACAATAGTGGGATGGGATGGAGGCAGCTAGGTGGCACAGTGGATAAAGCACTGGCCCTGGATTCAGGAAGACTTGAGTTCAGATCTAGCCTCAGACACTTGACACTTATTAGCTGTGTGACCCTGGGCAAGTCACTTAACCCTCACTGACCCCCCCCCCCAAAAAAAAAACAAAAAAAAATAGGGGGCTGGGATTAGGAGACGAGGTTAAGGTAGAAAGAACTCATTAACTGCTAGCTTCCCGTTTTAACTAGTCTTTCTTGCTAACAAGGTACTAAGTTCAGTTGTTTTTAGGCTCCTTAAAGACTATGGGTACCCTCTAAATTTCAGTGCCCTGGAATAAGCCCTAGTTATACCTTTAGTGAGCCTGTGATTCTAAAGCACTGAGGCTGATTCCAAGAGACATACTTATTGTGGGATGGACCCTAAGCACAAAGATTTTAGGAGCTTTTACCCTTGGTTTGCAATTTTTAAAGTTATTAAAATAGGAAAGGGTTAGGTCACATGATCTTTGAGGTGCCTTCAAGTTCTAAAATCTATGATCCTATAAATAGTCTGCTTCTAAAAATGCAAAGAGCCCAGGAAAGGCACTGGAAATTCAGGAAAAGTCTGGATAATTTTTTGTAGTTGGAATTCCTGGACTGGGAGGAAGATTGAAAGGGATAAGCTCTAAGGGCCCTTATACCAAATCTTTTCATTCTTTTTTTTTTTTTTTTTAGTGAGGCAATTGGGGTTAAGTGACTTGCCTGGGGTCACACAGCTAGTAAGTGTTAAATGTCTGAGGCCCGATCTGAACTCAGTTCCTCCTGACTCCAGGGCCAGTGCTCTATCCACTGTACTACCTAGTTGCCCCAGGTTTTCATTCTTAAGCACAAAAATAGAAAAGTTATGCATTCTAAACTTCTACTCTTAGAATTAGGGCCACCTAAATCAGGACGACTCCTCTTTCTGAGTTAAAATATGGCCTCAGACATTTACTAGCTTTGTGACCCTGAATAAGTCACTTAACCCTCTTTGTATCAGTTCCCCATCTATAAAATGAACTGGAGGAGGAAATGGCAAACCACTCCAGTATCTTTGCCAAGAAAACTCCAAAAATGGGGTCACAAGGAGTCAGACATGACTGAAATGACTGAATAACAACAACAAAAGAAGTAGTGAAGATGGTAATGGAAGTAGTAGTAGTGGTGGTAGTAGCAGCAGCAGCAGTAGTAGAGATGATAGTAGTAATAGAGTTAATAATAAAAGTAATAATAAAGGTAGTAGAATAAACCGTAGTAAATTTAATAGTAGAAGTGGTAGTACTAGGACAGATGGAAGTAGGAATAGTAGTAGAGTTAGTATAGTAGTCAATGTAGTAATATCGATAGTAGCGATAGCAGATGTGGTAGTAGTAGTAGTAAAGATAGTGGTGATACTGGTGATGGCAATCAATAGGGTAGAAGTGGTGGTAGTAATAGTATAAGTGTTGGTATTGACATATTAGCATTAGCATCATTACTACTACTACTAGTACTACACCAGTACTACGTGTACTGTAGTGCTACAGTACTACATCAATAGTAGGAGTAGGAGTGGTGGTGGTGGTGGTGGCAGTAGTAGTAGTAGTAGTAGTAGTAGTAGTAGTAGTAGTAGTAGTTTTGGACTGCAGTTATTACAGGCATGTTAGCCATAGGGAATCCAAAGCCTCCCAAAGATTATAGTGACCAAATGCTTTTCCCTGTGTGCTCTATGAAGGGTGATATTCTCAGGGGGGGTCCTTTACTGGGGGCAAGGGGAATGGAGGGAATCCTCAACCTTTACCATATGACGGTGGTTTTCTTAACACCATCTCCACTTCTCTCTACCCTTCCCCCAAGACGCATACATGCTATGACTAATAGAAATCCCCTTTCACATATAGCTGTCATTGTCGTGGGCTGTTGTCTAAATCAAAAGCCCTGAAACTCATAGCATGAAGAGAGAAATATTTGTTCTGCGAGTCACCCCTCTGAACATTGTTTTCCACCATCCAAAGCGGGGAGGGGGGGGGCGTCCCTTCTTTAAATGTTAATCAGTCTACCAACTTCATCCACAATTATTTACTCAGTAGTGCCTACTACAGACCAAGTGCTGTGCTAGGTGCTGGGGAGACCCCTTAAAGAGCTTACAACATTCTATCCAGGGAGACTGCATGTGAATTAGCTATAAAATAAGGTAATTTTTAAAGATGGCAGTGGGGTGGCCCAATATATAGAGTGCTGGGCATGGAATCAGGAAGACTCATCATTGTCTGTTTTGTTTGGTTTGGTTTGGGTTTGGGTTTTTTGTTTTTTGTTTGTTTTTGTTTTTGTTTTGCGGGGCAATGAGGGTTAAGTGACTTGCTCAGGGTCACACAGCTAGTAAATGTCAAGTGTCTGAGGGCAGATCTGAACTCAGGTCCTCCTGAATCCAGGGCCAGTGCTTTATCCACTGCACCACCTAGCTGCCCCCAGGAAGACTCATTGTCACAAGTTCAAATTTGGCTTCAGACACTTGCTAGCTGTGTGACCCTGGGCAAGTCACTGAACCCTGTTTGCCTCGGTTTCCTCATCTGTAAAATGAACTGGAGAAGGAAATGACAAACTACTCTAGTATCTCTACCAAGAAAACCACAAAAAAGGGCACAAAGAGTTCAACAACAACAACAATTTTCAAAGAGAGGGCTGAGAGATCAGGAGAGGCTTTCTCTAAAACACTATTTCTATAGAAACATTGAGTGTAAGAAGCAAGTGATTCTCAGAGGCCGACATGAGGAGGGAGAGCATTCCAAATGTGGGGTACAGACAATTTGGGGGCACAGAGAGGAAAGATGGCACGCTATATGTGGGGAAGAGTAAGAAGGTCACTTGGGCTGGCTTGTAAGTATAAGGGACTTGTGTAGAAAGTTTGAAAAGAGTTGGCAGCCAGGTTGTGAAGGCCTTTGAAAGTCAAACAGAGGGGCAGCTAGGTGGCACGGTGGATAGAACACCGGCCCTGGAGTCAGGAGGACCTGGGTTCAAATCCGGCCTCAGACACTTAACACTTACTAGCTGTGTGACCCTGGGCAAGTCACTTAACCCCAATTGCCTCACTAAAAAAAAAACAAAACCAAAACAAAACAAAATTAAAAAATGAAAGTCAAACAGAGTTTGTATATGATCCTAAAGCCAACAAGGATTTTACTGAGTAGGGGAATGACATGATCACTAGGGGATTCAGGAAAATCACTGTAACAACTTCAGGGAGGGAGGGAAAGGACAGAGAAGAGACAAGGAAGCCAGTTAGGAGGCAGGGGAGAGAAAGTGACTGTTTGAATTAAGGGGGCCATCATGAGAGTGGAGAGAAAGTGATGGATGTGAGATGTTGTGGAGGTAGAAACGACAAGATTTGGAGACTGATTGAATGTAGAATACATGACCCTGAGGCTGTGGACCTTTGAGACTGAAAGGACCGTGGTGTTCTTGACATGGGAATGGAAATGGGGAAGTTTAGAGGAGAGGTAGATTGGTGGGGTGGGGAGGAAGGAGATAATAGATTCTGTTTTGAACAGGTTGGGACTGGTTTTTGTTTGTTTGGGCATTTTTTTGAAAAACATTTTGGAAAAGTTTTGTGATACTTACAAGACATCCAGTTGGAAATACCCAATTCAGAGTTGGAAATGCATGATTAGAGAGACTAGGGCTGGATATATAGACATGAACATCATCTCCCTAGAGGTTACTGGAAGGTCCTTAGACGTCATCTGCCCCTCCCCATATTTTACAGAAGAGAAAACTCAATCCGAGTCTGATGGCAAATCCATAGCAGAATTGGAAAAAGAATTTAGTTATTCTGACACCCTCCCCCCAGCCCCTCCAAGTTCAGCACCCTGAGTGCCCCAGGAAGCCATCTCTCTCCTGGGTGAAGAATCCATGTCCTGCTTAGAGTCCCCCTGACATTGGCCTGTTATCAGTCTTTCTGCTGTTCTCCCCTAGGCAGTCTGGGAAAGCACTTGCCACACAGAATCATGGGGATTGGCTCTACCAGGTGGAGATTACCGGCCACCATCTGCTTTATCAGCATTTGGAGTCCTGAATGTACACTTATCCAACGAAACCACCAGCCTTTAAAGTACCTTTTTGCAAGACACAGGACAGACAGTGCTTACATTTTAAGTGCTCCCTGGGAGGAAACGAAAAGAAGGAGGAAGCCCCCGCCAGGTTAATGGCTCACATAGCAGAAATACGACTGCTCCTGGGCCAGGCAGGCATTCGGTTTTATGTCTGGCAGTAAAACACAGAGAAATGCTTATGCTCAAGGGTGAACCTTTGCAGTGGAACAGATGGGTTCAAAGCATAAGCCTAGACTTTGAATCCTAGCTTTGCTACTGACTACCTGTGTGATCTTGGGTCAGTCACTTCCTCTCTATGGGCCTCAGTGTCCTTATCTATAAAACGAAGGGTTAGATTAGATGGCTCTGAAGTTCCTTCTGCCTCTGTATGCACAATGACCTCTAAGGACTTTCTAGCTGCAAAGACCAAGATTCTACTCAAGTCCACCATGGGTTGTTTTTTTTTTTTGTTTTTTATTTTCCATTACAATGCCCAGAGGCATATTATATACTTTTCTAGATTATCAGAGTTAGATAGGACTTTAGACAATCTAAGATCATAGATTTAGAGAAGGAAAGGGACTTAGAGGCCTTACCCATTCATTTTACAGATAAGGAAACTGAGGCACAAAGAAATTAAGTGACTTGCCCATGGTCACACAGCAGGATCAGGTTCTGAGTTCTCGACTCTAAATCAACTCCATCATGCTCCCTCTTTCCTTGAGTCCAACCCTTATATTTTACACTTTCATCTGGCCTCAGACCCTTTCTAGCTGTGTGACAGGACAAGCTACTTCACCTGTCCGCCTCAGTTTCCTGATTTGTAAAATAAGGATAAATAACAGCACCTACCTCCCAGGGTTGTTGTGAAGAGCAAGTGAGATAGTAATTATAAAGCACTTAGCACAGTCCTGAGCACATAGTAGGTGCAATATAAATGTTAGGTATTATTATTTTTATAAAAGTGAAACCATAAACCCAGAGGGTTTAACACATTACCTGGCATGCAGCAGGCACTTAATAAATGTTTGTTGATTGATTGTCTCTTAGGCAGGGACCAGTGAAGAAGCGAAAAAGTCCAACAAACAGCCCAAACAGATGCCACATAGTCCATACACAAATGCTCATGTGGTTATATTCATTATTAGATATCTCTTCTGGCCCTCAGATACAATGCTAACAAGCATGGTCGTCTTGTTTTCCCCAACCCAGTAGTAGAAGTGAAGCAGCAGATTAGGGGTTTGTGCATTTGGAAGGGTCAAAGGCAAAGCACTGACTTGATAGAACCAGAAACACAGCACAGGAGAGGGCAGAAATAATGTGACAATGTGAACTTCATCTGGGGCCATTTAATGGAGAGGCATTAGCTCACATTGTCAACAGCCCCTGTGGGCATCACTGTATTATAGTCCATTGTAACAGTTGAGAATAATGTGTTGCATGAAAAATAACATTAGTGACTACATTTGGCCTATATCCACCATTTTGTGAAGTTAAGTTTCAGTCACTTGTAAGTCATTTGATTTTGGATAAATCACAAGATGACTCCCCCTCCCAAAGTTTTGAGATAAAATGAAGACCATGTACAAAATATTGTTGGTTTAATGTGAGAATCAAAAGGACCAATCAGATTCTATCTTTGAACACTGACTCCATCTTGTGCTGCCACATGAATTCTCCATCTTGTTTTTCTGGTGTTCATCCATGGGAAACTAGATTATATAAGCTAGCTATTGTTTCCTACATGCAGGTGGATGCAATTAATCAATATCTTTTCCTTTTGTGAAGTCCCCCTCGGAACTGGACCAAAACTGAATCTTTCTCTCTCCCAATTTGGAAAGCCCCTAAACTTTCCTCCAATTAGAAATTAGAATACTTAACTGGTTTTGTTATACATGACTAACACAGAAATATGTTTTACATGATTGCACATATATAAGCTATATAAAATTGCCTACTGTTTTAGGAAGGGAAGAGGGGAGAGAGGGAGGGAGAAAATTTGGAACACAAAAAATTTTTAAAATGAATGTTAAAAGTTGTTTTTACATGTAATTGGAAAAAAATATGAAATGTTTGTTATAATTAATTGGACTTTATGGACTTACGTGTTTAATTGGTTTTTAGGTATAAAATTCTGTTTTACTCTGTATTCAGGGTCTTTGGACTAACTGGGGAGTCCACTGACCCGTTCTTTTGAACACCTAGCCAATAAATCATCTATGCTCAGATTGTTTCATTTGTTATTATTAATTATCCATTACAAAATGTCACTTGATTTAAGGAATGTACTAAAATTACCCATTTCCCTCTCACCTCACTGTCTCCCAATCCCCTCCACCATTAAGAAAACCACATATTTCAATCCCTATAATTCTGTGTTTCCTGGTTTTTACTCCCTCCAAATTGTATATTAACTGCATCAAAAAACCAAGGTTCTGGGTCCTTGGTTACCAAGAACCTTGGTCCTGGTTTATTTCTGCAATCACATAAATAAATCATTGTCTAGATGTAACTACTTGGTTTCCACATAACAAGTGACCTTGACCAAGTTAAGCTTAAGTCTGAAATTTCTTCCCCACTGCCACCCCAAGCCCCAAGCTCACATTTATATAAGTCTTTATGGTTTACAAAACCCCAATACTTAGCACAGTTCCTGGTACACAGCAGGTGCTTAATAAATGTTGATTGACTGACCATCTATATCTGGAATCAACAGAGAGAAGTCCTTATATAGAAACTTTCTCCACCAATGAAGCCTGGGCAATTATCTGACTTAGAAGTTAGGTGCCATGGGCACTAAAAAAATTAATTGATTTGCTCAGGGTAAGGAATCTACTATCTATCAAAAGCAGAACTTGAACCCAGGTCTTCCCAACCACACAATTAACTACCCAAGAGCTGTCTATTTTTACATATATTATCTCATTTCAGCCCCGCAACGATTCTATGTAGAAGGTGCAATTGATATTCTCCCTATTTCACAGATAAGGAAACAGAAGCTCAGAAAGCAACTTGCTTAAGGTTATACAACTAGTCTTGCAAATTTGATAATAAGAGCAAAAACAAGTTATTTCAGCCTTCTCTTCTCTGGACAAAAAAACCTTTAACCTTTTCTTTTTGAGACAAATCTTGGCAGAATGCAAAGGGAATTGGTGGTTTGAATCCTGACTCTGACACCTCCTGGCTATGTGAGTTTGGGTAGAGTGGACCTGGCACATGATAAGTGTTTACTAGATGCTTATTGACTGACTGACTGACTGACTGACTGACTGACTGACTGACTGACTGACTGACTGGTTTGAGTCCATCTTGTGCTCCTTTCCCTACCCTGGATTGCCTCTGGTTTAAATTTTGCTTAGTATTTTTTGCTGAAGATGGCAAGGGTATATGCAATAAGTTTAGAAAGATTTTTATCCAAAGTGGTTGAAATAATTTTTTTCCATAGATAAAAGGTATAAAAACTCCAGTTATCTGGAAAAACTCAGCTTAAACAGACTAGCTCATTCCTTGGCAATGCAACATAAATGATTCCATCAGAGCTGTTAAGTACAGAAATGATTGTTATATATGGGTCAGTCGTTTACATCTGCATAACCAAACAGAGGTAAACAGCTACCTGTCCTTTCACTCTAGGCAAGACTAAATCAGAGGAAACAGGGCAAAGAGGGACTGTGTGATGAAATTGTAATAGAAAGAACTATGAATGAGGAGTCAGGAGACCTAGACTAAGAGGCTAATAGAGCTAGAGCCAGAAGAAACTTCAGAAACCATCTGGTCCAGCCTCCTTTTTGATTATATGAGGAAACTAGAACCCTTAGGAAGCTGAGGACTTCCTCAAGATCTAAGTATCAGAGGCAGGGATAGAACCCAGGTCCTCTGGTTCCAGAGCCGGTGATTTTTCCAGGGGTATTCATACAGGCTCTCTCCAGCCAGTTGTTAAATTTCTAGGGTGAGTATTTACACTTCAGAAATTGGCAAATTGTAGAATCAGGACTTGATTTATTGTTTTGTTGTCTAGATTTAAGAAGGTGAGAGAGAAAATATTTGTAATGCAGTTTAAGACCTTAAAGTGTGTCCAGCATGCAATTCTGCATCTTTCACCACCATCATCCCAACATGGTTGTTAAACATTTACTACCACACCCCAGATCACAACACATTGCCAATCTTGCTCTGCCATTAACTACCTTTGTGACCTTGGGGAAAAAAAAAAACAACATTTCCCATCTATGGACCTGTTTCCTTAACTATAAAATGGGCAAGCTGAACTAGATCCGGAAGCCCTTTACCATCTCTAACATTCTTTGATTCTATGCTTGGAATACAATTGTGGATGTGTCCTTTAAAGATACAGTTGAGAAAAGCCAAGAATCATTAATCTGGTGCTAGATTAAGGTAAATGTGAGTAGGTTTGGGGAAAAAATGGACCACATGGGATATAAGAAATGCAGAACTCATTTGTTCTTCCTGGGGCAGGCAGTAGGCACAGTAAGTCATATTTACGTATCTACAAAAAGCCCGAGAGAAATTCGATGAAGTCCATATGAACTCAGAACAGATACAAAAAATAAACAAGAGTGGAAAAGTACAGTCTCCACGGCTCCTACTTTAGGGGACTGCTGCCACCTGGACCTTCATTGCTAGGAAGCCCGGATATGAAGGAAGAAAGGTAAACAACTTCTAGTTCTGTCAACATTTGACAAGGCTGGCAAATGCACTCCCGCTCCCTACAAAGAGGGACTCCCTTCCAGAGCAGAGCCATCTCAAAGCCATCAGATGCTAGAAAACAAATCTGATGATTTTAGCTGCATGTTTTTAAAACTGTCATTAAAGTACCACCACAGGACCTCCTGGCTGTCCCCAGGATCCCCCCAAGCCCAAGATGGCAGACGGGCCAGACAGTCCTTAAAAGCCTCCTTTATTCTGATTATTGACTCTCATCAATGTAGGTCTAATAGAACAGGAGGCATTCACGGGAGTAGACACAGCAAAGACTTTGTTCCACTTGGACTTGATGAACCCTGGGGATCTGGGCCCCAGCCATCCTTTATAGGGCTCTTCTACATCTCTTGGCTCCTTTATGCACACACCATGGGATGGCATGGGGAAAAAAACAACAACAACAAAACATTGTTTGCCTCAGTTTCCTCATATGTAAAACAGGAATAATCATTAATGCCTCTTTCCTAGGGTTGTCATGAGGATCAAATGATAAAATATTTATAAAGGACTTTGCAAAACTTAAATAGCTCTATAAATGTTAGCTATTATTATTACACTGTGGAATGAGCTTTATCTTCTAAAATGCCTAAATTTTTTCTTATTCCACTAAAGAAATATCTGATTATGGGGGACAGCTAGGTAATACAGTGGATAAAGCACTGACCCTGGATTCAGGAGGACCTGAGTTCAAATCTGGAGTCAGACACTTGACACTTACTAGCTGTGTGACCCTGGGCAAGTCACTTAACCCTCATTGCCCCACCAAAAAAAAAAATATCTGATTAGATGATTTTCCCCTTCCACAGATTAAAGGAGATAGGTCACCAACAATGAGGTCCTTCAGCACCACTAATCCCCCTATCAAAGAAGAGGAAGCCTAGTGTAGAAAAAGCAACAACAGCTCTGGATTTGGACTCAGAACACTCAAGTTCAAATCCTACCTCATGTCACCCTGGGCAAGTCACTTAACCCTAGCGAGCCATCACCTCAACAGTAAAATAGACAGATGGACTAGGTCAGGGTTTCTTAAACTATTTCCACTCGTGACCCCTTTTTGTCTGAGAAAATTTTATGTGACCCTGGGTATATAGGAATATAAAATAGGTACACATAACCTTTTGCTATTGCCAAATTGTTCACGACCCCCACATTCAGTTATGTGACCCTAGATGGGGTTGCAACCCACAGTTTAAAAAGCTAAATACTAGATGATTTCTAAGGGTCTTTCAGACTGAATTCAGCAGTCCCATAAAAGATACACATGGCAGCTCATTTGGGCTGACCGTATGTAAAGAATGAAGGGCACTAAAATGTACTTAGTGAGGGGGCAGATAGGTGGTGCAGTGGATAAAGCACCAACCCTGGATTCAGGAGGACCTGAGTTCAAATTTGGACTCAGACACTTGACACTTACCAGCTGTGTGACCCTGGGCAAGTCACTTAACCCCCATTGCCCCGCAAAAAAAAAAAAAAAAAAAAAAAAAGAATGTACTTAGTGAGACCATAGTGAGCTGAAAGGGAATGAGTACAAGAGAAACATTTTGAGGACATGCTGAAAACCCCTTGTGGATATGCCCCCCCCAAATAATTAGGGGCATAGGTGACCTACAGAGGGGGAGGGTTGTCACAAATCTCCTTGTCATTTCATGGGCACCAGGAATGTCTTACACCTGGCATGAAAAAAAAAAAACAAAGCAAAACAACCACTTGCTTACTTTTAACTTCTTTAATAGGACATAGGGGCCGCTAGGTGGCACAGTGGATAAAGCACTGACCCTAGAGTCAGGAAGACCTGAGTTCAAATCTCAGTTTAGACACTTACTAGCTATGTGACCCCGGGCAAGTCATTTAACCCTGATTACCTTAAATATCCAGGGTAATCTCCAGTAGTCTAGTCACTTAAATCCAACTCATTGCAAATCAGACATCTGTCATGGTCCTCTTCGGGAATGAAGGACAAACAACAACAGGACACAAAGCTTTCCCTTCTAATACATAGAGTGTCCAAATTTGAAATAAAATATCTTGAAGTAGTGAGTTCCTCATCATGGGAGGAATTCAAATAGAGTCAGGATGCACCCTTATGAACAGTATTGTAGAGAGGATTCCTGTTCAGGTGCATGTCTTCTGAGATTCTCTTAAAACTCTGAGATTCGGTTATTCTTACAATAAAAGTTATAGAATGATAGGATTTTAGTGCTGGAAAGGACCTTGGAGATTATCTAATGTCAGTCCTTTCATTTGGTTATTTTACAAATGAGAAAACTGAGGCACAGAGAGCTCGCATAACTTACATTTCTATAACCCTATCAGTTTTACAAAGTACTTTCTTCCCAACAACTCTAAGAGATAGATAGTACAAGCTTTATGGTCCCTATTTTGCCGATGAGGACCTAAGTTAGCTCAGAGAGATAATGCCTCTACAGCTAAGAAGTGCTTCAGCCAGAACTTGAAAGCAGATATTTTGACTTTAAAGTCAGTGATTTCGTTCCAATACTACCCTATATCAGGCAAAAATGGAAATACCCCTCTAAGAGATCACTCACTGACTGATGTCAACATTTAAATATGAGTAACTGATCTCAGATCCTTTCCCAAAGAATGTTGGAGTTGGAGTCAGAGGACCTGAGTTTGAATTCTGCCTCTGTTCCTTGCTACATGCATCACCTCAAATAAGTCACTTAACCTCTCGGGGCCTCAATTTCCTAATCCGTAAAATGAAGGAGGTGGACTAGATGACTATTTTGGTCCCTTCCAACCATAGATCTCTGACCTCATACTATTGAAACACTGGGTATCACCACCCCACCCCAATTAGTGTAATCACAGAAGACCCAGAGAGCTGGATTAAATCAAGCAAGTACTCAAAGGAATAAGCCAAGTATCAGTAAATTCAATTTGGAAGGCGTGAAGTACTTTCATCATGGGATGAAGGCAAATGATCCAAGTTAGTTGACACAGTGGAAACAGTACTGGGCTTGGAACCAGGAAGATTCATCTTCATGAATTCAAATCCAGCCTCAGACACTTACTAGCTGCGTGACCCTGGGCAAGTCACTTAACCTCTGTCTCGGTTCCTCAACTGTAAAATGAGTTGGAGGAGGAAATGGCAAACCACTCCAGTATCTTTGCCAAGAAAACCCCAAAATGGGGTCACCAAAAAAGTCAGACATGACCAAAATGACTCAACAGCAACAAGGTGATCCACACAGGAAACAGCTCATGATTGTCTGAAAGAATAAGATGCACCCCTGGGTCTCTGTATGACACAGTAAGCAGATTTGAAATCATGCATTCCAGCAACGGGTGGTTAAATCCAGGGGTGAAAGAATCCAAAAAAGAAATTGCCCTTTTGGGAGGAGGAATGGGTTTCTTTCCCCCAGACCCTTCCTACTCTCATGACAAGTTGTTGACTCTATGAAATATCAAAGGTTAAAAGCTATGGGGTTTGGTGGCAGCACCCCCAGAGTGGCAGTGGTAGATGTCACCATCTATAGGAAGAGCCAAGAGACATGCTGAGGACAAAGTAGCCACTCTGAAACTGTATTTGAAACCATGAATTTCTCTTCTATATATAGTTTGTTTTTTAAGCATGAAGTAGATTTAACAAGAGTAACAAACTTGCCCTGTTTTTGTCCTTTTCTGACCTTTTTTAAATTTTAAATTTTCTTCGGTGTATTTTTATGCTTTTTTGGTCTTAAAAAAAAACCAAAACAGACTAATTCCCCACCCTCACTGACCCAAATAGAAGCTCCACTTTGTGACAAATACAGATAACCAAGAAAAAATCAACATAGTAGCCATGTCTGAAAATGTGCCTTATACTCTGCCTTTTGTCCATCTCCTCTCTGCCCAACATGTGGGAGGCACCTCATCAGCCTTCTGATTGCTCGGCCTCACTGAAGCCTCACCACCTCTGCTCTGTCATCCACAGCATAAAGGGGCCTCTCAGACTTAAGCAGGCCAAATGAGTTCCTACTCCGGGCCCAGTCTCCAGGCTTCTGATGCAGCCCCACTGGTTGGCCAGGGTCCAGGCCACCTCTGTCCCAACAGGAAAGCTCAAAGGATGTGTACTTACTTACATACGTTACAAAAAAATACACTCAAGTTTACTTTGCAACAGTCAGTAAGCTCATGAGCAGAGGGGGTTTCAAGAAGGCAAGTTGTTAAAAATAATAACAACCATAACAAAAAGCCACTTTGTGTCTCGGAATGGATGGCCCTTTGCACACTGTGTTTCCTTTCAAGGTGACCTCGAAAAGTCTCAGCTTCTAATTGACGGAGGGAGGCTCCCTGCAAGCCTTCCTCTGGCCCATATCCTCCTAGTAAACTACTCCTAGCCTGCTTTGGCAGGGACTTGTGGCTTAAACACCTCTGCTCTCAGGTTTTAAAAGTCACTTCAGGGCAGCTAGGTGGCGCAGTGGATAAAGCACCGGCCCTGGATTCAGGAGTACCTGAATTCAAATCCGGCCTCAGACACTTGACACTTACTTGCTGTGTGACCCTGGGCAAGTCACTTAGCCCTCATTGCCCAGCCAAAAACAAAAACAAAACAAACAAAAAAAGTCACTTCAGTCCTATTTGTTGTCTTTAGAAGGATCTGTCTCTCAAGCTCATTGGGAGAGAAACCCTTCTCTGATTGATGCCACCGACTGGGATCTCTTCACTGGTCCCCATCTCCTCATCAACAAAGGGCTCGGTTTCATAGCATCATAAAACGTTAAAGCTGGAAGGGACCTTAGGCTACAGTAATCCTGTATAACCTGACTGGTATTTTTTAGTTTTTCACATACAGCCTCTCATTTGTTCTTCACAACAACCCTGAGAGGAATGTAGGGTAGGTGTCTTTATGATCTCTATTTTATGGGTGAAGAAAGTGGTGTCCCAGGAAGTAGCCTGTCCCACCCAAGGCCATAGAGATGGTAAATGGCTGGGCAGAGACTTGAGCTCAGTCCCCTTGACTCCTGAGTGTCAAAGGACCCAAGAAATGATCCAATCCAGCCCCTTTTCCGCCCCTCACTCCCGCCGTGTTACAGATGAAGAAGCACCAGTGTTATGCAGTAGTTAGGAAGACTGGGGTTTAAATCTTGCTTCTAACATTTAGTAGCTGTGTGATAAAAGACAAACCATTTAATTCCTCTGTGCCTTGGTCTCATCTATAAAACGAGGGATTCGGACTCTTTGTAGCACTGCATTTAGGATCCTCCAAAACTAAAAGTGCGACCTGAAGAGCAGGAGCCAGCCTCCTTAGGATCTGCTAACTTCTCAGGCAACAAAGGAAAAGGAGACCCGGAATGTAAACTGAGGCTCAAGTTTGGACTGGATTGTTTGGGACAGACAGAGAGATCATTGGCTCTCTGTGTGCTGATGTTAATGTCCACAGGATAATAGACTAAGAACTGGAAGGGGGGCGGCTAGGTGGCTCAGTGGATAGAGCACCGGCCCTGGAGTCAGGAGGACCTGAGTTCAAATTTGGCCTCAGACACTTAACACTTACTAGCTGTGTGACCCTGGGCAAGTCACTTAACCCTAATTGCCTCACACACACACAAAAAAGAACTGGAAGGGATCTCAGGTCCAACCTCTCCATTTTTAAGATGAGGAAGCTTCTGAAGCCTTGAAGGCAGAAGTGATTTGCTCAAGTATAGACAGGTTACAAGCTGGAATTTGAACCCAGGTCCTCTCATTCCAAATCCAGCATTTTCCTGCTCTACTATACTGTCCCATCTAAATGAAGTAGAAGCTCAATTTGAGGGCACAGCCCAGAACCTCGCTTTCCTATGGGCCCCAAAGTACCTAATGTAAAGCCTGGTGCTCAGGCAATAGCCGCACAGAACCCCAAAACCTTAGAAGCAGAAGGGACTTTAGAGGTCAATGAGTCAGTCAGTCATCCCATTCTCTGGGGTAGGAATCCCCTCTACAATTTACCTTCTCTGTTTTTATTGTTGAGTTGTTTTGTCTTACAGAGTAATAGCCTCTGCTGGAACACCTTCAGTCATGGGGAGCTCACTTCTTCACAAGGCAGCCTATTTCATTGTTAGACGCAAGACTTAAATCTTATGTTGGGCTAAGGTAATTTTTCTTTGTAATTTCAATGCACCGTCTGCCTTTTGGAACCAGGCTGAACAAGCCTAATCCTTCCATATGACAGCCTTTGTCTTTCTCTAAAGTCTCTGCTTCTCCAGGCTAATCGCCTCCATTTTCCTTAATGTTTGCCGAAGGAATGGTAAAATGATTCTCTTTTTTAAAAAGTTGAATACAATAATAATAGCTAACATTTATAACACACGTACTATGTGCCAGGTCCTATGCTAAATGCTTTATATTATTATCTCACTTAATCCTTACAACAACCCATTTTACAGATGAAGAAACTGAGGCTCACAACCACCCTAGGAGGTAGATGCTATTATTGTCACAGTTTCAAGGATGAGGAAACTGGCAGAGAAAGTTTAAGTGACTTGCCCAAGGTCACACAGTCTGAGACTGGATTTGAATTTCAGCTCTTCTAGATCCCAGGTCCAGTATTCTACTAATGCACCACCTAGGTGCTACTTCCAACAGTTTCTATGATTCTATAATTTGTTGAGTGAATATGTGAATGAATGAGTTCATATTTACTTACAATGTGATTTAGGCTTAGCCTTATCAACCTACCACAGTGGGAGGATTCTCAATATCAATGAAATCATAGGTCCAGACAAAACAAAAATGATGAAGCTTGCTGCCCCTAAATCATCTCCCTTACTCACCTTTATAAAGGCCTGAAATTCCATTAGTATGGATTCATTTCCTTTGGGGATAGAGCTTTGCCTTTCCAAGAATCTACTTTTTAAATGCCAGTCTCTTCAGGCGGGCAACATTAAGCTGTTACAACTAGCAGCCATAGAGATTTGTTCATAGCATCATTTATTTATAAAATTGCTTTGGAGGCTTGAAATGTAGGTAAAAATAGAAATGTTTTGGAAACCAGGCAGGTTCAGTGTTTGTTGTTTTATCATAGAAGAGGCAGTGTGATGGAGTGTAGTCTTAGAGTTCAAGTCTGTATGACCTTGGGAAAATCACTTCCCTCCTCGACTTTTGTTACCTCATTCATAAAATGGGAATCATAATTCTTAAACTACCTTCTTCTCATAGGGGTGTCATGAAGACAGTACTTTGTAACCCTAGATGAGCCACTTCATATCTCTCCTTCTCATCTATAAAATGGAAATAATAATGACAGGGAGAGCAAATGAAATAATGTAGGGAAAGTGCTTGGCAAGTCTTACTGTTCTGTGAGAATGTCAGCTATTATTAATATTAATAAACTAAAGCACTTTATAAACGGGAACTATTACTTTAAGGTCACTTAAGGTAGGGAGTAAATAAACAGATGTGGTGGATCATAAGCTTGTATTGAATAGAGATAACCCAGGAGGAGATGGAGCTGCTATTTGCTCATGCCTTATCAGGCATTTCATCCGGCTTCCTTACTGTACCATTGGTACTGCCTTCTTCTTGCTTATTTCTGTATGTGTGGCGTGTATGTGTGTGTGTGTGTGTGTGTGTGTGTGTGTGTGTGTGTGTATCACCCACTAAAGGTTTCTTTCATGCTCTCTCCCTGATCCTCTTAGAAATGAATCATGGCCGTTCTGGGACCAAATGGCCAGCCAAGGGAGCCAGTTCATGCTTTCCATTAAAACGGCAGGACACAGAATCTCTGACATGGGCTTCTGAAGCCATTGTTTATTGTTGGCACACAAGGGGTAGAGCATACAGGACTGCAGCCCATCTCTAGGCACTCATTCATTCATTCAACATAGCATATACAGAGCATTGCAAAATACAGGCCTTGTTAGAAAAGCTAAGCCGAGAACTATGGAATAATGTTAATGTATTTCAGTTTCCCTATAGTGCTTCTAAGATTTGAAAATAAGCTGTAAAAACTACATTTGGGCCTCAAGCCCCTGAGCGAACCCTGCAATCTCACATAAAGTTTATCACTTTGAACTATAAACTCATAAAGGGAGTGTTTCCCAATACAGCACAAAATTAACAACCCCCCACCCTAACCCAAACAAATAAGCAAAAAACAAAACAAAACCCAGTAGCTGAAACATTCTTTCAATGGGCAACAGGCAAGTAGTTTATTCATTCTGAGGACAGACAGGGGCTTTAAAGATACTGCACTTTATAGAAAGAAGGGATCCTTCTCCAACTGTCAGAGGGCTCTGAAAAAATAAAAACCTAAAAGAGAAAAAAAATGGTGTCATTTATTTAGCGTTTAACTCATTTAAGTGATATTTTGAGCCTCAGAGCAACACTCAGTGATGATTAATGGTTCATAATGTCTACATTTTCTCTTCTGGGAACTGCCTGGAGAGGTAGTGTGGGACAGTGAGTAACTCAGGGGATCTGGGGACTAAGGTGACTGACATTCCTATTTCTGGACCTTAATGTCTTAAACAGAGAAAAGGAGGCAGCTAGATGGTGCAGTGGATAGAGCACTGGCCCTGGAGTCAGGAGTACCTGAGTTCAAATCCGGCCTTAGACACTTAACACTTACTAGCTGTGTGACCCTGGGCAAGTCACTTAACCCCAATTGCCTCACTTAAAAAAAAAAAAAACAGAGAAAAGGGAATTTCCTCATCAGTAAAACAAAGAGAATGGACTAGACACTAGCCTCTAGTCACTAGAGGCTCTCTCAGGTCCTGCTCCTGCTTGTATTAATGCAAAACTCCCAGAATAGGATAATGTATTCAAATCTGTTCCCCCAGTCATAGAAATTTGCACACAACAATGAGGGTCATGGAAAGAGTTGGACTGAGTCAAAATATGTATATGCATGATGATCCCAAATCATGTGACTAGGGTGCTAGATCTGGGTTCAGAGGGCTTTGGGTTCAAATCTTGCCTTGGTTATTTGCTCTCTTTTTCCCATACTTGGAATACTCTCCGTCATTCACCTCTGTCTCCTGACTTCCCCCAAGACTCAGCTCATCTCTTTCCTTCTGCAGGAAGCCTTTCCTGGTCTCCCCTTCCCCACCCCCAAGTGCTAATGCCTTTCATTGGAGGTTCCCTTCCATTCAGCTTGTGGGTGCGTTTTCCCCATTTGAATGTGAGCTCCTAGAGAGCAGGGATTGTATTTTTAACAATAATGAAAGCTAGCATTTATAGAGCATTCTAAGGTTTGCAAAGTGTCTTCTCAGGTGTCATCTCATTTTGGTCCTCACAAGAACCCTTGTGAGGTAGGGACTTTTATTTTTTCCACTTTCCAGATAAAGAACCTAAGACAGCGAAATTAAGAAATTTGTCAAGGGTCACACATCTGGAAAGTGTCTGAGACAAGATTTGAACTCATGTCTTCCTGATTCCAAATCCACCCAAATGCCCAGCATGGAGCACAGTGTAAGTATGTAACACATAGTAAGCACTTCACAAATCCTTATTGCCTCAATATTAATTTGGGGGCAAGTTAATAAGTATCTGGGTCTCAGTTCTCTCATCTGTAAAATGAAGGGATTGGATTAGCGGGCCTCTAAGATGTCTTTGTAACCCGCAGCTTTGATCCTTCTTTGATCCTTCACCGGCCACACGTGAGATGCTGTGGAAACCTACCTTGATCTCCTCACCCATTTACTCCTTAACCTCCCTGTCCCACTTCCTCAGCCTGGGTTGTTATGAGAATTAAGAGAGATTAATTTGAAGACAGTATTCTGCAAAGCCTAAAGCACTCCTGCTATTCTGCATCCTGAGAGACCAAAGCCTTACCCGCGGGCTCGATCCTTAGCCCAGAAAGATGCCAATGATGAAAGAGCAGATCTTGTGCAAGGGCTCCCAGCAGTATTCTTTCGCTATCCTCATGGCCTCCTCCTCCCTCCGGGTTTGCTGCCCTTGTTGGGTTGGCTTCACTGGAGTTGGAGCAGTGGGCTTGACTTTCCCCACCTTCTTAGGAAACCCTTTGACCATCTGGGCTTCTTTGGAGTCTCTTTGGGGTGATCCCTCGGACCTGGACCCTAGTTTTGAAGGCCTAGAAACTTCAGACTGCTGGCTGGACGGGTGAGCCCCCTTCAGGCTAGAAGCCTCCTGCTTCAGCTGTGCCTCAGGTCCAGCGCCCTGGCACACCATGGGCCTCAACACCGGGGCTGCCAGGCAGGGCTCACTCAGCCTCCGCAAGCCCAGCACCACCTGGCTCCAGTAGAGAGTCGGATTGCTGATGAAGGCCCCACACAGCCCAGGCTTCCCACTGTACTCACACCAGGAGGCCCGGCCCTGGTTCCTGCACTCAAGCCTCAGGTGGATTTCACCCTGATCGCTGACCCGCATAGTACAGGCATCTTTGCCCTTTGTCTGAAAGTGAATCTCTTCCCCGTGATTGATTTTCTTCTGCCTCAGGGTCTGTCCCAAAGCTCCAACACAGCATACCGCCACTAGCAGAAGGCTGGCACCGGATGGCATGATGAGGCTTCCACCCCAACACACACCTTCTACCGTTCGGCCCCAAGTAGTGAAGGAACCAGAAAGCCAGGCCGGCCCCAACTTAAAGGGCTGCCGGACAAAGACCTCTTTCTCCTTACTGGAGGGCTGAACTTCGATGAAAAACCCAACTGTGTCTGCAGTGCTAAACTTGAGGGAGTGTCAGATAGCCAAGTGTGCTCCCTGGCTGGAAGGAGGAGAGACGCTTTTCTAAGCAAGTCCAGAATGGAATAACTCAGCAGCGCCTATGTGTCTATCACACACACACACACACACACACACACACACACACACACACACACACACGCAGTAGTAACAGCGCACTTTGCATATGCTCCAGCCGTTTCCACTCAACCAGAACGTGTGAGTTCCTTGCTCCCCACCAGGGCTTTTGTCCTCTTTCCATTCCCCCAGGAGTATAAAGGAGGCTCACGTTGGTCCCAGGAGTTACTGCAGCAAGAACCAGAGAAGAGCAGGGGGTGGCAGCTCCTGCTGTCAGTGGGCTTGGGGTTCAAGCAGCCAACTCAGAGAGTCTGTGATTCTCTATGTCCATTTCTAGATAAGCCAGGCAGGCATCTGTCAAAGCAGCCTTGGGAAAGACAGCTTGATTTATGCTGGACCTTGCCATTCCTTTCGGTAGTTCTGGTAAAGATCTATTTGAATCCATCCAGGAATTATTTAGGGAATATTGATGGGAGCCCAGAACAATGGTGGGTGCTGTTGGGATGGAAAGCCAGGCTATCCATTTGTATCATACCTTTGTTACTGTCGTCTACCAATCTCCAGGTTATTCCTGGTCCTCTCCACTCAGTATTCTGCCATCATCCCTAAGAGCATCACTATTCATACTGATGTTCCCCCTAACAACCTGACCACACAGTTCCTCAATTCTTATGACCTCATTCCACCTCCTGCCTCAATTTCACTCGATCATGGTCATACCTTAGACTTCAAAAGAGGAGGGACTTTGACATTCCACTCTCTGCCCACAACCAGTTGCCCTCCCATCTCTCTCTGTCTCTGTCTCTCTCTCATGTTTATAGGAGTATAGATCCAGAGCTAGAAGGAATTTTAGAGGCCACTTAACACAATCTCCATATTTTCCAAATTGAGGAAAGTGGAGTCCAGGAAAATTAGGCAGCTCTCCCAAAGTGAGGAAGACAATATGTGATAGAATGAGAATGGAAACCGAGGTCCTCTTGATTTAAAATCTGTCACTATTTGGATTGCACAATATTTCCTCCAACTCGCCCTAAATCATTTCTCATTCAGATGAAATCAGTCCCTGATCCATCTTATTGTCCCAAACTCTCTCTCCTCTCCTGGCTTCTGTTGGGTCCAGATGCAGATTTAACCTCATGATCTTCTATCTTAATGGCACTATTCCAGAATTTCCACACTGTGTTCCCTACCCACACCCTTACCCTGCCCCTGACTTTATGCCCTTCCAAACTTCCTAATACGCATTCCTGAGTGACCCACACCATGTAATTTCTTTGTTTCCATTGTCGGGCTTGTGAATATCACTGAAAAAATAAAAATAAAAACTAGCTAATCTTACCCACTTTGGGTTTATGGGTCATATTCTTAGGCTTTCATAGCTGTTGGACAACCCTACTCCTCTGTCTATTCTTATTGATTCTTGAACTCACTCCCTAACAATTGATGCCCAGAGACTGCTCTTATCTTGAATCATACCTCCATTCTCTCTGGTCCACTAGAAACAGGTTTTACAAGATGGATTTCACCTGGCTAAGCTGAGTTGGCTCTTCTACCTCTTTTGAAGCTTTCTTCTCACCCCACCCTTCTCTACCTTGTCTGCAATCTCTTGAAAGCCAGGCTCCCACATTTGCAGAATGGATTCTCTTTACAGGCTAAATTGCTTTTTAGCTATAAACCTGTGCCTCCTTGGAAAGTCCACATTAGCTCTTTACTCATTGGCAGAGCTACTTGGATGAATTTACCCTAAGGCCAATGGGTACTCTATAGTTTTCCTAATTCTTAGCTATAGCCCCAACCACTTCCCCTTTTCAAGGTGTGGTGTCATTGACCCTTCCCCCTGGGTTGGAACCTGCAGATCATATATTTTTACAACCTATTTTTTAAAAAACCTGAATGAGCATATAGTAATAGTCACAAAAATTTCACTTCCCTATTACTCCTTTCTCCCTCTTCCTCCGGCCAAATAATTAGGCAAGGTCAGTCCATGATCTCTAGTATAAGATATGGGGTAATGGTGAGTTATTTGCTCACAAAGGGGACTTCTGAGTCTCACCCTTGGATTATACAATGTTTCCTCAGCTGCTCACACAGGGGACTTCTGAGTTTCATGATAAACAAGAAAATCGGGTTTCTGTCATTTTCTTTGTTTAGTAGACTCTGACAAGATCTTTGTTTCCACTGATAACCTTTCAGAAGACTAAAATGAAAAGGCTTAGCACCCGCGGGTCTATAGTCTGAGAAACAGGTCTGGGAATCCCATTCTTCTAACTAAAAAAACATAGTATCATAGACCCAGAGCTGGAAGGGACCACGGAAGTTACAGTTGATTTCTTAAAAGCTGTCAGCCTCTTAGTCCTGTGAAAATGGGTATCTTGGTTTGCTTGAGCCCCCTAGTTATCCACATAACTAAAACAACTGTATGAGGACTGGCTTTATTGGCTAATCCTTTGGGTGACCAAGGGTAAACCTGACTGGACATGCAGGGAATCAGTAACTTAAAGTCAATCAAAGACTTATCTGACTGCAGGATATGACTATCGATATGGGCAGTCATTTTCTAACCTTGGAATAATCTTTTTTTTTTTTGAGAGATCTTCTCATCAAGACATTGCCTAATAAGGCCTTATGATTTGTGTATCAAAGGCTACATCCTTCACCCCTGGAATTCCTTACACATATCCCGCCCTTTGGGAGTGGAGCTTTCTAAGCCAACCTTTCCTCCAAATTCCTTACCTGCCTTTGTTTAAACTGCATATAAACACTTGCCTGGCATCCTATCCAGCAATGGGCTGGATAATGCCTATGATCATGTCAAATTTTCTTCCCTGCTTAATAAAACCTTTATTTTAATTTTTACAGGCATTGTCTTTCTCTGGTTTCTTTCTCTGTTAGGAAGAAGGGGGATTTAAATCTAGAAAACTAGCCTTTGAGTTCTCCAGAGAACTGGCCTTTGTGTTCTTTGGTCTTCCTCCCACTTTGGGGAAAGGGAGATATAAATTCCACTAAGAGCCTTTGTCTCAGTTTACAATCCCAATTTGCTAAAGCAAAGCACCAATTTAGCTCCTCTGTTGTGGAAATCCAAAACTAATGAGCTTGTACAACCAGATGTGTCATAGAAAGCACAAAGATCTGCCAATATAGATTTCCATTGAAATTGAAGGAAGGGGTGGAGTTTGTTCAAATCACCAAATATTTGATTACCTCTTCCTTTCCCCTATGCAAACTCCAGCTATCTCTTACTTTAAGTCCCACCTGTTCCATGATCCCCACCCCAGCTGCTCTAGTGCTCAGCCATGTCCTCCTCTGACCTTCAGACCCTGACTGGGGCACCCATTTGGTTTATAAATAACAGAGTGCCTTCTACTGTTGATAGTTTGTCTCCTCAACGACACTGTAAGCTCCTCTGCACCAAAGAGTCTCTCTAATGATCTCTCTTTTGTATTCCACAGTGCTATGGACAAAGCTGGTAAAAAATTCTGCTTATGGTTGTAGACAGAGCCCTGGACTGGGAGACAGAAGACTTTGGCTCTAGACCTGACACTACTGAGAGCTACCAGAGCAAGCCTGAGCAGGTCACTTAACTCAAGCTCCTAGGACTGTGAGCTGGATAGGACTCTAGAAATCATGTCATCCAGTCCTCTCATTTTGCAAAAGATGGAACTGGACCCAGAGGGATATGGTGATCAGCCATCCCCTAAAACTAAAAATCTAGGAACTAATAAATGAATGAAGTTAAGAAAGAAGACACAGGAACAAAAAATTTAGTAAGACAAGAGTAAGGGCAAAAGCAAGAGATGCATTTGAACCAAAAGAAGGTGCCATTTCTGCCCTCTGGATTCAAGCTAGGAAGTTTAGGTTTCATTCTTCTGAATTATTTTTCCCCCTCTGAAATCCCATTTCTCATTTGTTCCATGTTCCCTAGTCAGCTTTGGATTGTAGGATTTACATGTGACCTTCACACGCTGCAGACCAGAGTCTTACAGTCTCCTGGGATGTAAGCAGTTTGTTCGAATAGCTTCCCAGTGTGGCAGCAGGCATGGCTTCTAATGACCCAGGATGGCTCTTCCATTCTGGCCATCTGCAAGAGATGCCACGCTGCCAACTACTGTTTTTAATCCAAGAGAAGTGTATATTTTTGAACTAGGATTACCTCAACCCATGCCTCCTGTGCCTAGCCCTTGGACAGCAGAAGATATGGAGGGCATGCAGGACATTTCCCATGGCTCTGTCAGGGGATCATTTTCCAGCTGACTTGGTGCTGCAAATCCTGACCCCTTGCTTTGTCCATCTGTTCCTTTGGCACCACATGACTGCTCTTGTTGGGAATGATCAAGGGAAGCAAAGAGGACAGATAGGAAAGACAAGAAATTGCTCCAATGGGTTTCTAGAAAGCTCTAGAAAAGGAGTTCATATTTAACTGAGCATGCCATAATGAAGAAATTTCCAGTCAAACAAATGCAAGTACACAAATCTAATATACATGGCAAAGTATGTGGAGGGGAATGCTTTTGGAATTTCCTGAAGGAGTCTACTTGGACCACATCCTGATTTCCCATGTCCTACATGCAGCATGTGTGAGCACACAGGGGATTCTTAGCCACTCCAATTTGCTGAGGAAATTGGCACCAGCTAATGCTAGGAGTCACACAGCTCCATAAACAGTTCAGTCATAACTTCTCAAATCTCACCTTCTCGAACTGTGGCTTTGGAATGGGTAACAACAAACTCCATTGACTGGTGTGGTCAGCAACAGGCTGTCAGTAATTACTCCTAACCCAGATTTAGCCATGTACATATTCACACCCTAGGTAGGCCCCTTTTGGGAATCAGCAACCAACAAAAGATATATAACAGTGACTGGCTTACTAGAATCACTCATATTTATATAGCTCTTTATGATCACAAAGTTCTACCATTCAGTCCTCACAGCCATCTTATGAAACAGATAGACCTAAAAAAAAAAAGAAAGAAAGAAAGAAAAAGAAAGAAAGAAAGAAAGAAAGAAAGAAAGAAAGAAGAAATAGATAGACTTGGTGTGAGAGGATAGCCCCATCTTTTTTTTTTTTTTTTTTTTTAGCGAGGCAATTGGGGTTAAGTGACTTGCCCAGGGTCACACAGCTAGTAAGTGTCAAGTGTCTGAGGCCGGATTTGAACTCAGGTATTCCTGAATCCAGGGCCGGTGCTTTATCCACTGCGCCACCTAGCCGCCCCATAGCCCCATCTTATAGATCACACCATCCTCCCCACACCAATGCCAGAGGCATTCACCACCTCCTCTAAGAGCATAAGTAAAGAGTGGCAGATTTGGAATGAAGGCATCTGAGTTTGAATAGTAGAAGCTTTTCTACCTACTGCCTCTTTGTGACCTTGGTTGAATCATTTAACTTTTCTAGGACTCAGTTTCTTCATCTGTTTAATGAAGGGTTGACCTCAGTGATCTTTTTTTTTTTTTGGGTGAGGCAATGAGGGTTAAGTGACTTGCCCAGGGTCACACAGCTAGTGAGTGTCAAGTGCCTGACGCCGGATTTGAACTCAGGTCCTCCTGAATCCAGGGCCAGTGCTTTATCCACTGTGCCACTTAGCTGCCCCCCTCAGTGATCTTTTAAGGTGACAACTCTAAATCCTGTGACACTCTGGGTTGAAAAACTTCTGCTCTGGGATGCTATCAGAATGCAGATTGAAGTATAATTTTTTTGTTACTCTTTCTAGTTATTTTGTCTGTTTTCTTTCACAACCTAATGTGGAGGTGCTTTATATGAATTGCTTGATTTCTTAAGGAGGGGTTTGGAGAGAGGGAGGAAGAAAATTTGGAACACAAAGTTTTAAAAAATCAATGTGGGGTCGGCTAGGTGGCGCAGTGGATAAAGCACCGGTCCTGGATTCAGGAGTTCCTGAGTTCAAATCTGGCCTCAGACACTTGACACTTACTGGCTGTGTGACCCTGGGCAAGTCACTTAACCCCCATTGCCCCACAAAAAAAAATCAATGTGAAAAAATTTGTTTTTATATGTAATTTAGGGAAAAGTCTAAATAAAAAATATTTTTTTTAAAAGAAAAAATAAAGGACAGAAAAAAAGAAAAACTTCTGCTCTGGTTGAAAGTCCAGCTCTGATGCTATCACCTCCTCCTCCTCTTCCTCCTCCTCCTCCTCCTCCATCCTTTCCTCCTCTATTTTTCCTAGAGTACTTTATCTAGATCTTTTATTTATCCTCATCACATTGTACTATGTGGCACAGTTGTTTAGGCACACATTGTATCCTCCAGGAAAAACAGAAACAAACTCTTCTAGATTATTCAATGATAATATTTATGTAGCACTTCAAGGATTCTAAAATATTTTTTGTTACACTGTTCTTTGATGTAGATAGTATAAGTATTATTGACCCATTTGCCAGATGAAGAACCTGAGGCTCAGAAGAGTTAAGGGACTTACTTGCTAGTGATCATATGCTAGTTAGGAAGTTGCCAAGGTATTCTGACTATCGGTCCAGGACCATCTTTCTACATCACACTGCCTAGGTAGAAGTCACTCCTTTAAGAATGAATGGCCCTGGGGCAGCTAGGTGGCCCAGTGGATAGGGCACCAGCCCTGGATTCAGGAGTACCTGAGTTCAAATTCGGGTTCAGACACTTGACACTTACTAGCTGTGTGACCCTGGGCAAGTCACTTAACCCCCATTGCCCCACAAAAAAAAAAAAGAAAGAAAAGAAAAGAATGAACGGCCCAATAGGGAGGAGTAATCTATTTAGCCCTGCAGGAAAGTAAGAGGGGAGGAGGATAAAGAAGGAAGGGTGAAAAAAGGGAGTGCAGAGCAGGGGAGAGGATAGTCAGAAGTAAAACACTTTTGAGGAGGAATAGGTAAAAAGAAGATAGAGTAAATGTCATGGGAAGGGAGTAGGATGGAAGGAAATAGTTATGATGATTGATTATAATGGCAAAACATATGGCACCTACTTTGCTGGGCTTTTATGAGGAAAATTCTCTGTCAAGCTTAAGGTAATTTTAGACAGGTTATAATGAACAGGATACTATCAGAAAAACCTGGAAAGACCTACATGAACTGAAGCAGAGTGAAATGTACTGTATACAAAATAACAGCAATAGTGGGGGATGATCTGCTGGGAAGCATGTGGTTATTTTCAGCAAGGCAATGATCCAATATAACCCTGAAGGACTTATGAAGATAGCAGCCCATCTGCAGAGAAAGAACTGATAGTATCTGAAAACAGATAGAAACACATTAAAAAATTTTTTTTTCTTTTCCTCTTTGACAATTCCTTAATCTGAAGTTTTGGGTTTTTTGATTGTTTTCTCTCACAACTAGCTAATATGGGAATTTTTCCATGACTACTCATGTATAACTTATTTTGAATTGCTTGAGTTCTTGTGGGTGGGGGGTGGGGATGAAGGGAGGGAGAGAAGTTGGAACACAAAGTTTTAAAGAATTAATGTTAAAATTTGTTTTTACATATATTTTGGAAAATCAAATTCTATTCAAAGCAGAAAAAAAGAATGAAAGGCTCATTTGGAAATATAAACTGATATATTTGCTTAAAATTTCTTTCCATGATCTTATTTACAAATTTGCACCTTATAATTTGTGTCTGGGACCCATAATGAAAGTCCCTCTATGAGCATCTGGAGGTGTTTTCAAGGGCACACTTGTAACTGACCTTGTGACACACAGTTAATACTGTTCAAAAGTTTGGTAGTTCCTGGGCCCATGTAAGATCTTAGGCATTTTATAGAAGGATAATGAATGGCTACTTCAGGGACACACACACACCCCCTCAGAGGAACTCTAACACATCCAGAGAACAGCTCTTACCCCAGCCCCCAAAGCTAACATGCCCTTCAAGCCACATAGTTTTGCTCTAACAAAGAGGGGTCTTGGGGCAGCTAGGTGCTGCAGTGGATAAAAGCACTGGCCCTGAATTCAGAAGGACCTGAGTTCAAATCTGGCCTCAGACACTTGACACTTACTAGCTGTGTGACCCTAGGCAAGTCACTTAACCCTCATTGCCTCATCAAAAAAAGAGGTCTTACTTGACTCCCTTGCTCTGCCATCATCCTACATTTGCTATGTAATTCCACTTTGAATACCAACCTAGAGGCCTCGGCATTACTCGGGGTTCACTACAGCCTATGGGCAGCCTTGGAGTGAGAGAGAAAGAAAAGATCCATCCATCGATCCATCAACCAACCAGCATTTGTAAACTGTGCTAAGTGCTAGGGGTACAAAAACAAAAGTGAAAACAGACCCTGACCTGGAAGAGATTATAGTTTGGTAAGGGAGAGAAAATGCACATAAACAGGTTGACATAAAAACACTACAAGGTCATTTGGGCAGAGGAAGGAGACATTAGAGATTGGGGAGATCAGGAAAATGTTCATGTAGAAGGTGCTGAATTGAACTGAGCCTTGAAGGATACCATGGATTCCTATTTTAGAAGCTGGAGAACAGCTAGTGCAAAGGCTGAGACAAGATGGAGCGCCGTGTGTGAGGGACAGTGAAGCCATTTTGGCTGGATGACATTCTATGTAAAAGGATATAATATTTCAGTCTGGAAAGGTAGAATGGGGTCAGGTTGTGAAAGACCTTAAATGTCAAACAGTAGACTTTTTTCTTTTAATTTTATCTTGGAGGTGATAGAGAGCTACTGGATTTTATTAAGTAGGGATATTACATGGCCAAATCTGGGCTTTATGAACAACAATCTGACACTGAGTAGAATATTTACATAAGGAAAGCCATATAAACAATGTCATTCCTGAAGTGAATAACCAGGAAAGGGAGTGGCCCATTTATACTGTTGTTTCTCCTTCATTCTTTTTTTTAAATACTATTTTATTTTTCCAATATCACGTAAAGACACTTTTCAACATTCATTTTTTGACATTTTGAGTTCCAAATTTTTCTCCCTCCCTCCCTTCCCTTTCCCCTCCTGAAGCCATCAAGCAATCTAATATAGGTTACACATTGCAATGATGTTAAACATATTTCCACATTAGTCATGAAAACAAGACTTCAGATTTATATTGGAGGAAGCTGGGTGGCACAGTATTGGACTTAGAGTCAGGAAGACTTGAGTTCAAGTTTTGACTCAGACACTATCTGCATTACCTTGGGTCACACAACCTTACTCAGACTCAGTTTGTTCATCTGTAAAATGGATGTAATAATAGCACCTATAAATTGTAGTGAGGACCAAATGAGATAACATTTGAAGCACTGTATTAATTCTAGCTAATAGTCATTTGATCCTGTAGGAATGGTGTCCTAATTAGGGTTAGTAGCATTTGCCTTTTTGCCCTCTAGATTGACTTTGGGGCCTTCCTGATTGTAGCAAAAACTTCTCTGGTCATTCATTTCTTTATAGTTATCCCTGACACAACAGAATAACAGAATGCAATGGCTGTGGGAATGCTATTTCTGGACTGGTTAGAGGTTTTGAAGCCAACCAACCCTGTGTCATTGAATCATCATACTGCATATAAAAGAAATACATACTCAATATCTTTTTTCTCATATATTCTATTGTGTGCTTTTTTTCCCCAAGGAAATATTGCTCAAGTTACATGTGTGATCACATAAGTATTTAAAGGCATTACCTTCCATCTCACAAATATATTCATTTGGCAAGTAGCTGCTGCCCTATCCAGACAGTTGGTGTTGTCAGGGCTAGAGTTAGGAGCCAAGATGCTAGCAGTTCAGGGCAGTCAACTGTTCATTTCACACACAAAAAGGAAGTCTGTGTTGGAAGCCAGGAAGAGATAAATGGAGTGTATATCCACCTATGATGCCAAAAGTCAGAACTGGAGAGGAGAGTCACCATAGGAATGGATACTGGAGGGGTAGGAGTCTGGCGCAGGTTAGATCCAGGCTAAAGGAATAACTAGACAGAAGAAACAAATCTAGAGCAAAATATAAGGATGATCCAAAGAGAACAAGAGAGGTAAGGTAAAACGAAACAAGACGAGAACAGAGCTATTAAGTCATCCTCCAAAAGCAACAGTAAGTGCTCTAGCAAAGCATCTTTGCACAGTGTATTTGTATTAGACTATGAAGACTTTTTTTGGGGGGGGGGCGGGGCAATGGGGGTTAAGTGACTTGGCCCAGGGTCACACAGCTAGTAAGTGTCAAGTGTCTGAGGCCGGATTTGAACTCAGGTACTCCTGAATCCAGGGCCGATGCTTTATCCACTGGGCCACCTAGCCGCCCCCTGAAGACTTTTTCTTTTTCTTTTTTTTTTTAGCGAGGCAATTGGGGTTAAGTGACTTGCCCAGGGTCACACAGCTAGTAAGTGTTAAGTGTCTGAGGTCGGATTTGAACTCAGGTCCTCCTGACTCCAGGGCTGGTGCTCTATCCACTGTGCCACCTAGCTGCCCCCCCTGAAGACTTTTAAAAAAAAATATTGATATCAGTCACATTTATGTCATCTGACCACCTCTCCTATCCTGAAAGCTATACCTTGTTACATAAAAAAGAAAAAAGCAGGTCACCAAAATTAGTATACCAGTGAAATTTTAGTTTATGCCACCTCCTACACCCACAGTACTACACCTTTGTGAAGGGAGGGAGGTGCGTTGTTTCAACAATCCTCCAGGGCCAAGCCATGCCTAAATTACATTTGTTTCATGGTTTTTTTGTGTGTGTGCTCTCCATTTACAATATTGTAGATGTCTATTACATATATGTGCATACATGTAAACACATAATATATACATATGTTTTTATTCAGTAATTTTTCAGTTGTGTCCAATTCTCTGTGACCTCATTTGGGGTTTTCTTGGAAAAGATACTGGACTGGTTTGCCATTTCTTTCTCCAACTCATTTTGCAGATAAGGAAACTGAGGCAAACAGGGGAAAGTGACTTGTTCAGGGGCACACAGCTAGTAAGTGTCTGAGGCCGAATTTGAATTCAGGAAGATAAGTATTTCTGACTCCAGGCTTAGCTTTTGATGCACTGTGCCACCTAGCTGGTCTCTATATATGTGTCTACCCTGCTCTCTACATATATGTACATACATACACATACATACAACTCAGATCCTAGTTCTGCTTATGCCACTCATCGGCTCTTTTTCCCATTCTTTGAATTGATTTGCATTGCTTCTTCTTGTGTAGTAATATTCTCTCATACAAATATGCCACAATTTGCATCCCCTTTCACCAACTGATTGGCATCTACTTGGTTTCCAGTTCTTTTCCTACCACAAAACAGTACGACTATACATACTTTGGTTTATATTGGACACTTCTGTCTGTCTTTAACCTTTCTGTCATCTACACCTAACAGTGAGTTCTTTGGGTCCAAATATATGGACATTCATCAGCCCACTGACTGTACCAATGTACCTTTTTTTCCCCAAGCTTCAGCTACTCTATTGGAGAGCAATTACTTGACTATTTTCTTGGTCTTTTATTCATTCCTGCTATGAGGATGTCTTTGATGAAAAACTTCTAGGGGATAAAGGTCATCACCATGCAGCTCGCCTTAAGCATCATCTAGCCAAGGCTTTCTTGAACTTTTCCCACTTGTGATCCTTTTTTTATTGCTGGGGAAATTTTTATGCAACCCAGGTGTAGAAGTATATAAAATAGGTATACATAATCTTTTATTATTGCCAAATTTTTTGTGACCCCCCCACCCCCATATCGGGTCATGACTCACAGTCTAAGACACTAGGATCTAGCCCAAACACATACTACATATCTAACATAACTGTGTTGGCACTTACAACAATCTCATTTTTGCTAGATTTTAGTCTCCTAGCCAAATCGTTTCTGTTTCTTATCACAGGGTAGCTAGGTAGCAGAGTGGTTAGTTAGAGTGCTGGGCCTGGAGCTAGGAAGACCTAAGTTCAAATCTGATCTCAGACATTTATTAGCACTTTGACCATGGGCAAGTTACTTAAGCCCATTTGCCTCAGTTTCCTCATCTGTAATACGGCCTATGGTAAACCACTCTAGTATCTTTGCCCAAAAAGAGTTGGACACAATTATAATGATTAAACATTTCTCATCCTGTTATTGGACAATTCCATCATTATTGACCTTTGTCTGCCATTAAATACCTACCATAATTTAGCCTCAACCAACCTGTTGAGAGTCTGAGCACACTGACAAAGAGGAAATGCCCACAGGAGCACACAGTTGTTGGCAGTTTGCAGTTATTCCACAGGTTTATTTGAGAGGCATTGATGCTGATGTCTGAGGAATAGTGGAAATTAGAATTACAAGGGACCTTAGAGGTCAACTTTTGGAACCATTCTGTATTTACAGATGAGGAGGTTGAGAACCGGGGAGAGTGACTTGATCCATGTGGAGCCCTGATCCTGACTCCGAATCCAGCTCTTTCCTACATTCCGAGCTTCATGGAAACCTGAACATAGTATGCACTCAATACATTTCAACCGTCCAGATTGTGCAGATGGTAACATTCACATACACTTTTAGATTTTATTTTGAAAATAAAAATTAGCCAGGCATGGTGGTGCATAGATAATTCCTGCTGCTGGAGAGGGTGAGGCTGGCAGATTGCTTGAGCTCAAGAGTTCTGAGCTGTAGTAGGGCTAAAACTAATTAGGCATTCACACTAAGACAGGAATTAATGTGGTGAGGCCCTTTGTGGTGGAGCCTCCAGAAAGCTGTTTAAGGAGAACTGAAACAGCCCAGGTGAGAAATGGAGCAGGTCAAAGCTTCTGTTTCTGTGCCAGTCAGCAGTGGGATTTGGCCCATGAGTAGCCACTGCTCTTCTAGGATAGGTGAGGCATACTGAGTCTTTCAAAAAAATGTGAGAAATTAGACCAGGAATACCTTAAGATGAGGTAAGACAGAGTTAAAAAGCAGCTTTCCATTGCCTTGTATATACATTTGAAAATAAAGGCTTCAGATGAATCAATACATCACCACCTCAGGGTCAATACCTCTATCTCCAATTTCCAATTCTTGTTTTTCAAATTCAGAACCACTGTTTTTGAACCACTGGGCAATCAAATAAAATATCTGTCATCTTGGGCCACGACTACATTTATCATATCAATTTGGGGACAGTGTCATCCACAAAAAACAACCAGGACTCTGCTGCTGGTTGATTTAGCAAACAATGATTTCCCACATTATTTTGTTTCTCCTGTCACCAAATAAACTGTCCAAAGATTGAATCTACCCTAGGCTCCACCTGAATGATTATACATTTCAAATTAGGATACGATTTAAATATTTTTAACTTTGGGGTTATAAACTGTTAGCATGTAGCTATTATGTGTAGTATAATCTTGGTCTTCCAATGGGGATAAATTACTGTAAAGAACCTGACCCTAAAAACTTCTCAAGTCAAACAGCTTGACTTGAATACACCATTTTACAATTTTTAAAAACGGAGTTGGAAAAACCTGGTTTGGAATTCGTACAATTTGTTTTCCACTCCAAGCCTGCGAATCTATGCTAGCTTATGTGGTTTGGTAATGACAGGAGGCTGAGATGCAAAGAGGGAAGCCTGCTCACCCAAATGACAAATGTGGTAGCTTTTCTTAAACACCTACGGTCCAAACCATATAGACCTGTCTCTTTGCCCATATATGGCTTCGTAATTTCTTGAGCATTTTTATCAGTCTCCTCCTGGCATCCCATTCCACTTGGGAATAGCTTGAATTGGATGTTTTCCTTAGATCAAGCTAAAATTTGTCCCTCTCACTCCCACACATTAGTCTTAATTCTGCCGTCTGGGGGACCAGGAGTTCAATCTCACTTTTACATGACTACTCTTCAAATCCTTCAAGACAGCAATTAGGTGCCAGCCAAGGTCCCTCCAATTCTTTTCATGGGCTAAGGAGTGAGAAGGGCTGGTGACTCTGCACAACCCTGCCTCACTTAAATCCAATTCACTTCAAGTCATGGTGACAGGGCTCTCTCTGTGCCCCCCCTTCCCCCCAATGTCATGGTCTTCTTGGAGAGCAAAGGACAAACAATCATCCGATTCTTATATGGCAGGATTCTCTAGTCAGTTTTTTCGACATTTCGATCCTTTGAACACTACAGCTTGTCAAAGTCCTATCTAAAATATGCTGCCCAGAGTGGAACAGAAACATACAGAGGTAAAATATGAACAAGGCAAAGTAAAAATAAAGATTGCTTTTATTACAATTTATTATTTTTAGCTTTTAAAAAGAATTTGGAGTTCCAAATTATCCTTCCCCCGGTCTCCCCACCCACTGAGAAAGCAAGCAATATGTTATCAATTATACTTATCAAATCATGGAAAATATATTTCCATTTTAGCCACGTTGCCCAAAAAAAAAAAAAAAAAACCCGGACCAATTCACTGTGCCTTTTTTTTTTTAAGGTTGTCTAACCACAATATTGATTTTTTTTAGCTGTTGTCAGACTGTTAGCACCTTACCGATAGATTATTTCATTCATTGTATTTGTATCTCTAGTGCCTAGCACCGTGCCTGGCTGCACCGATACCTAATCAATACGGGTTGCCTGACATTAAGCTTGTATTCCACTGAGGCTTCAGAGTCTTTTTCATAGGAAGTATTATCTAGTCATGTCTTTTATCCTGGATTTAACAGTTGGCTTTTTTTAACCCAAGGGTAGGATTTTCTATTCAATGGGATTCAATTTCATCTCATTAAGATTCAGTCCATTGTTTTGGCCTGATGAGATGTGTTTTGGATTTTATTATCCAACCTATTAGCATCCCTCCCAAAGTGATCTTTGCCAGTTTGAAAAGCAAGTCATTCCTAACTTCACCTCCGGAACTAATAATCGTGCTGAAGAGTAGAAAAGGGCCAAGAACAGATCGCTGGATGTCCCACTATTAGGACTAAATGCTAAAAAAGGCACCATCTTATTCATTCTTTGAAAAAAATATTTATTGGGGACAGCTAGGTGGTACAGTGGATAAAGCACCGGCCCTGGATTCAGGAGGAAATGAGTTCAAATCCATTCTCAGACACTTGACACTTACTAGCTGTATGACCTTGGGAAACTCATTTAACCCTCATTGCCCCACCCCCCAAAAGTATATATTTTGGATTTGCTTATATGTATATGTTGTTTCTCCCTAGCGAAATGTATTCCTTGAACTCAAATTTTCCATATCAGGAACACAGTAGGGACTTGATAATGTATGTCATATTGAAAAAAATAAGTTTTCACATACAAAGCTTGATATCATACCACCAGATCCACAACACCCCCAACCCCAAACCCTGGCACCATGAATAAAAACAACTTCCATCCACAAACCAAGTAGGGCATATTGTTTTTATTGGAATGAGTTGGGGACATCATTTTTCAAGTGAAAATACAAATTCTTTAAAACCTGACATTTTGAGTAACTTTATACATGTGCTACATTTTGCCTATTTGAAATTCTGCCTTTTCTGACCCGATGGGGGAGTAATCTAGTAGAAAAAAATTCACAGCAAACAATTATTATGTGCTTTCACATACTTGTTAGGATCTCTTTTCAAAGAATTATTTATCATATAAACAGAAAAAACAACAACACAGGGGTTCTGGAAAATAGTACTCTTCCAGAATCGTGTCTGTCTGAAAACTGTGACCATTTCCCAGATGGCCTCATTTTAATAGAGGAATTATCTGAAAACCACAGGAATTATTTTTGTGGTCAAATAGTTCTGAATATCTCGAATCCATCCCAAGCATCATCCCCCTTCACCCTCAAGAGACATAGCTTCAGTCTTTTTTCTCCCAGATTCACAAATCAGAAAAAATAAATTTAAATCCCCCTAGAGTTGACACTTATTAAAAACCATTCCAGTTTCCAGCTAACTGAAGAAACCAAGCACCCTATATATTTTTAAATGTTTTTTTTTCAAATTACTATGAAGAATCAATCTGATTCTCACACTTGTCTTCTGTGTATTCTTTTCAAAATGATCTTAATGGATCATTTAAAGAGTAGAAGAAATACCCTGTAGGTGGCATGTGGGCCCAAAATGACAGACTGTAGAATTCACAGACATACTTTATTAAGAAATGGATTCTTTAACAGCACCAACAATCAACACCGATCATGCTGGTTTATGCTCATTTTGAAAGTAAATGACTCAATACTAAAATTTTTTTTTTTTAAAACACTCATAAGACTGTGGTAACAAAAGGTATATATACAAAATTACTGCATATAAAATGTATTTTAAATGTAAACGTTGTCAGTTTAATGCATTTCCCATATAATAAAATGGAACATTTATACATGGGCACTTGTTCCCTGAAAAATAACATTAAACAGAGCCAGTATACAGATATGGGTGGTTTTGAGATAGAAACCCAGTGTAAAAAAGTAAAAACCAAAAACTAACATCTGCCCCCCACCCCCATAACATTTAAAATCCAGTGGCATTAGCCTTGAACAGTGGTCAACCAGAGAAATGTGCTGGTGATAGAGCTCCAGTCAGGAACTGCACCATCCATTAGCTCATATCATAGCACCCCATAATCATATGGTCCCTTGATTTAAAGCTGTGTTACTAGGAAACCATTAAAAACCATAATGGATTTGAAAGGTGCTTGTAGGTTGGAATATAGGTAGAATTCTATGTTCTCTTCCATGTAAGTATCTTGAGGCTGGAAATTAAGGGTCATACAATAACTTAAGAAACATTTAAAGTCATCAAAATCAGATCAATGCAAAAAATTAGTAATTCAGAATCCTAAGCAAACCCCTGACATGAATATATAATGGAGCTGTAACTAGCAATTATGTTATCTAGGGTAAACAGCATGAAACATGCTAGCGAATCACCTCTGCAATTCATGACATGAAAACAACACAAAAATAATTAAACAGGTCTTATTTATAGAGGCTTCTACACTGCTGAGGACATTCGTTAAATTTTTATGCCTTCTCTATTTCACTGATGTGGTATAAAACCACAGTGCAGGATTTGTAAGGAAAGGGAGCTTCACCCGTGATTTTACTGGTACAAGGAATTCTCAGTAGGATCTATGCAGGTTGGCACCTTCTATGAAACTAATACTCTTAGAGGGTTTCCTAAAGCAGTAATGTCAAACCCAAATAGAAATGGGGGCCATTAAATGGTATATAAGGATCCCTGCAGGCCACACACTGACTTGGTTTTAAAATGTAGTATTATCTACACTTAATTCCATTTTAACTTATTTTGTTAAACATTTCCAAATTATATTTTTTTCCATGGGGGGGGGGGTCGGCATGGGGCAATGTGGGTTAAGAGACTTGCCCAGGGTCACACAGCTAGTAAGTATCAAGTGTCTGAGGCCACATTTGAACTCAGGTCCTCCTGAATCCAGGGCCGGTGCTTTATTCATTGCTCCACCTAGCTGCCCCTCCCAATTACATTTTAATCTGATTCAAGCTAGAGATCCACTCAGGAATGCTGTAGGCCACAAGTGTGTCTGACACCTCCGGCCTAATGCACTGAGACCCTAAAAAACTTGTCCAAGGTTTCAGTAAGTATGTATCAAAGGCAGGACGAAAACTCGAGCAATTCCAGGCTCGAAGGTCAACTCTCTATCCACTATGTTGCAATTATCTCAATCTGCCCTGGGTGTACGTGATGTTTAACAAGCTGGTTGATTTAAAGGGGTAAAATTCCTATCACAATTCATTATATGTGGCAAAGTTCTTAAAACTAAAAATTGATTCTGTCGTAGTCACAAATTATTTTGTGTAGAAACTTCTAGCTTACCTCATCCAATTTCAGTATCCTCTACCACTGTTCCATGGCACTAAAAAAAGAGAAGAAAGATGTAACACTCTTGGAAAGATAAAGCATTATGGGAACCAGTGTAGTAATGAGGAAGAGAAGGCTTTGAGGATAAAGTGACCCCATGAATATTGGTAGCAAGCATTATGGGAACCAGTATAGTAATGAAGAAGAGAAGGCTTTGAGGATAAAGTGACCCCATGAATATTGGTAGCAAAGCAAAGTTTCCAAAATGTTTAAGTCCTAATGGCATCCTTAGAAGAAATTCATGGAAGTAAAACAGTGCCATTTAAATCAGTGGTTCCCACATAATGGCCTGCAAACACTTTCCTTGGGCTTTTGTGATGATGACCCAAAAGGCTGGGGATAAAAATCCTTTAATAGCAACTTGGACAGCAAAGAATTCCCCAATTATAGTACAAATCTATTTTTACTCCGTGAAAATAAGAATGTGCCTCCTTTTGTAGCTTATAATTATGACTGTATAATGTAAAATTTAACATGAAGCTTTTGGGGACAGAAGTCATCACTAGATATTGTGAGCACTTAATACATTTAAAAGAATATTATGAGTAGGATATTGAATTGCCCCAGAGGAATTCAACTCATTGTTGAAAGGGGTTTGTAGAACAACAAATGTTAGGAACCAATGATCTAAATGCTTCTAGCATGTTTATTAAAAGTACTTAAGAAAAACTACCAAGAAATTTTCTTTAAAAATCAATGAAGTAAAAGCATTAGCAAATATAGAAAAATTAAGTTTCCTTCAAGAGTACACGTAGGGAAAATGTAAAGTAGCAAAAGTAATAAAAAAGGAAGGGAAGCCAGGAATGACTTGTTCCCCAAGAGGATTGCTGGGTTTTCTCCCCTATCTCTCTGACAGAAAAGTTCATTTTAGTATATGCTTTATTACAAACAAGACCTGTGCTTGAAATAAAACTAATACTTAATTTCTATTTTACAGCTTTATAGTCATGCAAATTATGGTTGTCTGTAGTAAATCTGTCCTACTAATGCATCTCGCAGCTCAAAAACAATGAAAAGTCTCCTTTTCCCTGTCACTTATAAGTAAACTGTTCTAAAAATGTAACTTATGAAAAATCTCTCAAATCTGTTTTTCCTCTTGACCGAAGTCAAGTTTATATGTAAACCATATATTTATATATTAGTTATGTGATAAAATAATGGAATTTAGCAGATGCCCAGGGGTCCCACCTGATTGATTTAGTATTGTTTGAATTGGGTGAGAATGAGAAACTGACTAAGTACCTACTTGGGGATGATTAGAGTGTAGCCACACCTTGCAGGCCCTGAGTGACATGTTGGTGTACTACTGACATCACTGAGGACTACTTTCAGCCAACCACCTTGAAGGACCTCCCCTTTGGGGGAGGGAAAGAAAAAGTAGAAAGGAGAATGCTGAGTCTGAGAAGCTCTCTTTTCCTGTTGGTGAGCTTCAGGAGCAGACTGGAGAGGGACTGCACAGCTGACTCCCATTGAAACTAAGGACCCCCAGGTGGTAAGTTATTAAGAACGAGGCCAGCTCTTCTAGTTAGCTGAACTGGAAGCAATTTAAGGGTTTGACTCAGTCTTTGCTAGAGCCAGGGAGCTTATCCATTTTTCTCTTCCCCTATTCCCTTGTCCCTGGCTTTATTAACTTCACCTTTGTTATAAATTTTAATTCCCATTAATAAAACCTGGTTTGTTTGTGGAAAAGAGGCTGTTAATCTACTTCCTTATTAGCCTGGGAGAAATAACTAAAAAAGGAAGTTTAGAAGGGGGGAAACTTTGGACCTAGAGGTCTCTCAATTATTTTCTGAATCCAATTAACCACCCAATTAACTCCCCATAATAAATTTAGCCCTTACAGTTACATAGACACACATAAATATGTACAGACATATGTTTGTATGTATGTGTATATATGATATACATACACTATATATTTTTTCTATCTTTCTTTCTCACCAGATTCCTTTTTTTTGTTATCCCTATAATCTAATAAATTCTTTATATTACCACCTATTTATGGACCCCAGAACTACAAGGTAACAAAAGAGCCTTTTCAAAAAACCTGGAAAATTCCAATCCCAGGTGAACATGGGCAGCAAATAAGAACCCTGATGCCAAGAACTCCTCTCTTCAATTTGTAAACCAATTGTATTCTTCAGTGACTGGAATGCACTTCCTGGCTCAGCTGACCAATTGGCAGATTAGATGTAGCTAGGTGGTTGGTGCAGTGGACTGACCATTGGGCCTGGAGTCTGAAGATGTGAGTTTATAATTGGCCCCAGATACTTACTAGCTGTGTGACCCTGGGCAGGTTATTTAACCTCTGTCTGGTTTAGTTTCTTCAACTACAAAATGAGAATAATAACAACCCATGTACCAGGATTATTACGAAGATCAAATGAGGTAATATTTGTCAAGCATAACAGCTGACACATTATAAGTGCTAATCATTACATGTTGCTCCTCTTCTCTCTCAAGTTTAAATTATCTGGATAGTTCCTCCTTAAAAGAAATAGTCTTAACGCTGCTTTCCTCAAACCTCTGTGTTTCAGGTAGAAGTAACATCCTCTCTCATTTGGGTAAAATCTCCTATTCAAATATGAGCTTGGCTTCGGCAGACACATTTTCTTGTTCTGCTTGAAGTCATTATGAACAAAGAGAGCCATGCCCAACTTTTTACAATTAATTTAGGCAGAGTGTGAAAGTGAGTTCACAGAAATATAAGCTAAATTTAATAAAAAGAATAGCTTCCCCTTACATTGTACTTTTCACTATTATGGTTACCACAACTTTGCATACAATACCTCAAATGACCCTCACAAAAACCTGTGAGGAAGGTGCTACCACCATTTTGTAGATGAGGAAACCAACAGTCAGTACGATTAGGTGACTTGGCTAGGGTCACTGTTAGATTCTGGGATTCAATCTGAGGTCCTCCTGATTCCAAGCCTAGTTCTCTATCCACTATACTACCCTTCCTCACATTTGCACAGAGCATTATGGGCATGGTTTTCCTTTTGTGAAATAAAATACCACCTTGAGTCTCCTATGTTTGATTTACTCTACTGCACAGACTCAGTTCCTCACCAGGGACAAATTAAAGTTACTGAGAAACTATGTATTCAAGAGAGGGGGAAATCCAACTCCCTGCTCCCTGCAAGCCTCCACCATGGCCCATAAAACTGAAGATTCCATTCATAGCCAGCAAGATATACCGCTAGCTTCATGGTATAAATCCAAAACAAGTTTCCATAACTCAACATGTGATAGTATTTCTGTCAAATTTAACGTGACTTGGTAAGCGCAACCTGCTTCCTGTAAGTATGTTTTTCTTTAAAGGAGTCAAGTCTTTTCCTCCCAACCCTGAAGACTTTGTTACCAAATGTTTTCCTGTATGTGATATGTATCTATCTCTTAAAAACAATTATCATAACCCCTTGGAAAGATCCCAGAAGAATGAGCATCCAAAAGCAAGTATTTAGGCCCATGTTCTTCATTTCCTCAGTCCTGCTATGCATCGTACTCTTCTTAGGGCAGAAACCTAGGGTATATGGACTCCCCAAAGGCTCTATGGATAGTTTTCAAGGGGCGTGTGAACCTGAATGGGAAAATAATGACATCTTTATTTTTGCTAAATTCTTTTTTTTTGGTTTGTTTTTTTGCGGGGCAATGAGGGTTAAGAGACTTGCCCAGGGTCACACAGCTAGTAAGTGTCAAGTGTCTGAGGCCAGATTTGAACTCAGGTCCTCCTGAATCCAGGGCTGGTGCTTTGTCCACTGTGCCACCTAGCTGCCCCATTTTTGCTAACTTCTAAGTGAAATTTACCATTCCTTCAATTATTTAACAACATCTATCTCAGAAGGGCTTCACCACAATGCCAAAGGGATCTATCATCATCATCACATCAACAACAACAACAACAAAACAATTAAGAATTGCTGTCTTAGAGGAAGTCGCATAAGAGGGTGGCTAGAACTGCTGATGTTATGGACATTCATCTTCAGATTGCTTCCTTCCTTTGAATATGGTTCTACGTGGATAAAGAATCCATGTGGCAAACTAAAAGTGCCCATATGATGGATGAGATCTCATTTTCTATGGATGACCATGGTCAGAAAGTAAATTGTATTTCAATGACTCCAAAGCTCAATGGATTTCACAACTTGATTTGTGCTGGAGGAAAGTGAAGAAATTACTTAAATTTTCATGGGTGGGACTTGCTATTAGGATGAGAGAAAAAAATATATATATATATATTTTTTTTTTGGTTATAACAAAAAATTCTTCAAGATTATTCAAGAAGAGAAGAGTATCCAGGGCCCAATATGTTCTCTTCTTCTCTCTTTTTTTTTGGGGGGGAGGGCGGTAAATGAGGGTTAAGTGACTTGCCCAGGGTCACACAGCTAGTAAGTGTCAAGTGTCTGAAGCTGAATTTGAACTCAGGTCCTCCTGAATCCAGGGCTGGTGCTTTATCCACTATGCCACCGAGCTGCCCCCCAATATGTTCTCTTTTAAAGAAAACTAGGGAGAGATTGTCAACACCATGGGACAGAAAGGATAACACTATGTTTCTCTCACTGGAACCATCTGTGATCTCAATGAGTGGTATAATGATACTAATTACTCTATCTTCTTACCCAAGTAGCATCATTATGATTAAGAGGTATGTGCTACATTTCAACATAGCTTATTAAGCAATAAAAATGAAGTATGCTTTCTGTGCCATTGCTAATGAAAATGTACCTCTGTTGCTATTATTATTGCAATTACTACTAGTTCCTAAATAACTGGGTAAAAGTTAAAGGGTTTCTAGCTTTCTAGCTCATTGCTCATGAATGTTTGCTTACACATGTTCAACATTATACAAAATGCATTTAAAGACTTTTCTTTCAGAAGTCTCCAGTGGAGCATGTTTTGCATTATCTGCCTATCTCCGTTGACAAAGCAATACAAAACAAACTCCCCAAAGGTCTACTTTATAAACTCAATAAGCCTTATTAGTACAATGTGATTCAGTGACCACGGGATAATAAAACTCCAAACAACATAAAACATGTGCATGCACTTAATCATCAAGGGCCTTTCACCTGCTCTACAAGGCAATTTTAAGATAACTTTAGTGATAAACTTACAAAATTATTCAGATTTTTTTAACACACCAAAATACTTGAAATCATCACCAAATCTAACAGAGTGTAAGGTATGATCTCAAAGACCAAACACTTAAAGAGGTGCCATGCAAAATAATTAAAAACAAAAGTGATTTTATACATGCAGAAAATGCAATTAAAGGATTAATATAGTACACAAAGCGAGGACTATAAGGCATGCAGTTTCAGGGTTTTGTGTTACCTTGTCATAACAGGATTGTGAAGACCATATAAATGATCTTTATGATAACCATAATTACCATTTTCCATACTGTAACAAAATAAATATACCAAAAAAAAAAGACTTATGTTATTGCTAAGATGAAGAAGTGACAACATGGGTTACAAAGGCAATGTAAATGACAATGGAGACTATACAAAAACAAGCTAATGTTGACACAGCCAGTAAAAAGGTCAACTCAAATTCTGTAATCTTTAGAAACCACCACCAAACATTCTAAACAACTACTTTTGTACATTAAATATATAGATATCATCGAGATGCATATAAATCTGTTTTTAAGAGGCTTTACATTTACTTTATTTTCATCTGGACCTGTTTTTATCACAGACCTGTTTCTTATTAATGAAAGGTCCAGCATGGAGTAACATAACCCCCCCCATACCCACTTTATGAAAAGATTTGAAATAAATACTGTTAAAAAAAAAGTCTTACTTTTTCATGGGTAAAGTTTCAACACTAAAAGATATAAAACAAAGAGGGAAACAATTATTTAAAAAAAATACTCATGAAGGCAACAGCTGCTTTCCCATATTTCCTTTCTACTATAGTAGAATGGATGTACCAAAGGATGTGCAAACTTGGGGAGAAACAGGCCAGGAAGCACAATGAGTGAAATTAAAAAAACAAACAGAGTATATAAGTTCATGGGACAGTGAGGCAAAAACCAAAACCAAAAAACACAGAAACAAACCAAAAACCCCATACATATGGCTGAAAGAAAACTAGTAAAAACAGTTATCATAAAGTAAAATGCCAAGTCCCTGAGACAGAAGAACTGTAAATAAGAAATAGAAGACTGGTTAAATAAAGAAAGCAAGGAAGTTAAGGAGAAGGTAATTAAGACAAGGACCACTAGAACAAAGGAATATTTAGTTCAACTGTTAACATTTCATGTATGGGAGGTAACTGTTATTAAGAGTAAGCCCTAGCTACACATGGTATTCAGTTCTGTTTTTATGACAAAGCAAGGAAAGTATAATCTCTAAGTAATTGAAATTACTTGGGATGAAGTAATGGGGAGGCTTTGGGGAAATCTCCATTTTAATGACAGCCCCTTCGTTCTTCCTAAAAGTCCTAATACTCACTCATCATAGACATCTTCTGAATCCATTCGACGATAAAATTTGGATAGCTTTACAGCAAAAATTAAAGCAGGAACCAAAAACATCGTGGCACCTCCCAAGCCAAACCAGAATGCGTTCTGGAAGACAACAACAAGGTATTGGTCTATGCGATGGGAAAGTGCAGAATGATTTCAGAGCACAGCAATTAGTCTAGTTTCCCTGCATGTAGAATATTACAGGTGGTGATGTAAAACTGAAGTTAGCTATCATTTAAATAGAGTAATGAAAGAACACTAGATTGTTATCAAAGGTGCTAGGTTCAAATCTGAACTCTGTTACTCAATACCTGGGTAACCTTGGGCAAGTCTGTGCCCTCCTCTGGGAGTAGGGAGAACTTGGTTCTCTTTCTGATTCTAATACTAGTTTGTGTGCAAGTCAGTTAATTGCTATCTGCCTCAGTTTCCCCATCTATCTAATTCATTCTTTCCTCTCTACTTAGACAGCTCTGATCTAGGCTCTCATCATCCTTTGCCTGAACTACTGAAATAGCTTTCTATCTGGTCGCCCTGCCTCGAGTAGCTCTCTACTCCAATCCATCCGCCACTCAACTGTCAAACGTGATTTTTCAAACGTCTAGGTCAGACCACATCACCCCATTATCCTAGCCTGCCCCCTGTTGACTCCCATGCTCAACGAGTTTCAGAGGTTTTCAGTTACCTCTAAGACTAAATATCAAATGCTCTTTGACACTGTAAGCGTTTCATTAACCAGGCCCATTCCTACCTTTCCAACCTTCTTATATCTTACTCCCTTCCATGAACTCTATGATTCAGTAACACTGACTTTCCTTTCCTTGAACATTAAACTACAACTCACATCTCCACGGCTTTGCCCTAACTACCCCCACCCCATTGCCTCACCACCACCTCCTTTGCTGACATCCTCCAAGCCTCAGCTTAAATCCCAATTTATGCAGGGAGTCTTTTCCTAGTCTTCTCAGTTGTGAATGCCTTCTCCTTTTAAATTACCTTCATATCCTCTGTGAGTAGCTTTCAGGTGCCTCATTATTAAGTAGTTGTGTCTATCAAAAACATACGATGCATATATCTTGCATGCACCTAGTTATTTACACATTGTTCCCCTATTACAATTACAATCCTTGAGAGCAGGTACTGTGGTTCCACCCTCCCCCTTTTCTTCTATCTCCAACAAAGAGCCTGGCACAAAAGAAATGCTTGTCAAGTCACCATTAAATAGGCAAGGCATTTGCACTACCTACCTCCAAATTTTATGGGGAAGGTAAAAGTGCTGTAGAAATATGACCTTGTTATAACTGAGTCTCAGATTCTGAATAAACTTTCTAGACCATTCAGGCCTAATCTCCAATTCCAAGTCGGACTCTACTGTCCCACCTCTGATGGGTGGCTATCCAACCAATGCTTGGACATTGCAACAAAGCACCACCTCACCAAAAGGTTCATCCTGTTCTTGGCAGCTTTAACTAGTAGAATGTTCTTGAACAGAAAGCTTTCTCCTTGTAATTTACACCCCTAAGCCTCAGTTGGGGACTCTCTGGAACTAATCCCTCTTCTTCATACAATGGTTCCCCCTCTCCCCCCCAAACTCAAAGTCCCAAAATTTCTCTTTTTTGGGTCTCATGTGCCCAGTATCTTTAAATGAGCCTCACGTGATGGTCTCTGTTCCCCATAATATTCTGGTCATTTCCTCCCCATGTGCAGCAGTTTTTCAATGTCCTTCCTTAAAATGATGAGCCCAGAATGGAAAACAAGTGTCCAGATGTGGTCTGACCAGGGTAGAGGACACTGGGCCCACTATCTCCCCTTTTCTGGGTATCATTCATTGATGAGCACAGCCTAAGATCCCGTGAGCTTTCTGTGGCAGCCACCTGACACAGTCAATTCACAATGGGGTTACAGCCAACCAAAACTCTCAGGCCTTTTCATAAGACATCACAAGTCTCCCATCCTGTAGAGCTGGTGTTTCTTCTGCCTCTGACACTTATTTCCATTCCATCTTTTTTTTTTTTTTTTTGCAGGGCAATATGGGTTAAGTGACTTGCCCAGGGTCACACAGCTAGTAAGTGTCAAGTGTCTGAGGCTGGATTTGAATGTAGGTAGTCCTGAATCCAGGGCTGGTGCTTTATCCACTGCACCACCTAGCTGACCCCCTCCATTGCATCTTATGAGATCCAGCCCAGAGTGACATGGACATTTCTGGTATATAGTGTCTTAGCAATCTCTCTTGGCTTTGTTTCACACACACTTCTGATGATCATTTCCCCCTTGTCTTCAAAGGATCACAGACTGAGAATTTAATGTGACCTCAGAGACCAATCTCCTTATTTTTACAGAGAAGGAAACTGAGGCCTACGAAGGTTTCATGACTTGACTGTGATAACATAAGAGGTAAAACCATCAGAAGTGGAATTTCAACCCAGGTCACCTGAAAACAGACTCAGTACTCTTTCCACTGGATCACACTGCCCATCGAAGTTAGTGGTTTAAAAAATTGGCCAGGGGGGCAGCTAGGTGGCACAGGTGATAAAGCACCAGCCCTGGATTCAGGAATACCTGAGTTCAAATCCGGCCTCAGACACTTGACACTTACTAGCTGTGTGACCCTGGGCAAGTCACTTAACCCCCATTGCCCTGCAAAAACAAAACCAAAAACAAACAAACAAAAAAAATTGACCAGGAGCATGATTTTGATTAAAACATCCGATTAGTGATAATAGCTCCCCTACATGTGATGTTTTACAATTACCAACCATTTGCATACATTAGTTGTTTTGATCCTAATAATCTTCTGTAGCAGGAAAAACAGATGTTATTATCCCCATTTTATAGGTGAGGAAGCTGAGGCCTGGGGGGTGTTTAAGTGACTTTCCAAAGGTTATATGTCTAGGACTATTTGGAGCTATTTGGTTTGTCATGCTAGGGTGGGAGTGGGGACAAGCTCCCACTCTCTATAAAATGCTTCAATGGCGTGCGTCTCAAATAGCCTTCTCATGGCAGAACTGTTTCCACTAACAGGAGAAGGGGCGAAGGCGAGTCACTGGCGCCTTAAAACCAGTCGCTTTGGGCAGGTGGGGCTCTTTAGCCTTGGCAGGCAAGCCAAGGGGAAAGAAACCCTGATTTTAAACCTCTGCTGCCTTGCGGCTATACCCATATATGGGAAAGGCTTCGGGAGTTAACCCCGAGGAAAAATCAGGAGTCGGAGTCCCTTAGGCAGTTGGATGTTGGACATCACACCCCTCTGAGAACTCCTGCAGCGGCACTGGTGCCAAACTGTATTGGCTCTGCCTCTCCTTTGGATCCACCAATGTCTCAGAGAGGGAAAACCTGCTGCATGGGCAACAGCTTGTTCTCCATATTGATCTGCCTAGGCCAGCGCCCTGGAGAGGACACTTCAGCTACTCCTCATGGGGTAGATACAACCATGGGATGCGGCAGTTACCAGTTATATGTCACTCAGGAGCTGCAGCTCCCGTATTGGACTGCACAGCCACACTGTGGCCTGTGGCTCTTCAAGGCACTGATCCGTGGTCGTCCGTGACTAGTGGAGGCCTACTACTACTACTACTACTACTACTACTACTACTACTACTACTACTACTACTACTACTACTACTACTACTACTACTACTACTACTACTACTACTACTACTACTACTTCGAGCTCAGTATCACAGAAACTTATAACTGGAAGAAACTTTATGATATATTTAGTTCAACTATAACCTAAGTCTTCTGCCTCGAAGTTCATTCTGTTCTCCTGTGCTGTAGGAGACAACAGTCTATCCTAACTAGGATGCAATTAATTTTGATTACCCAATCATTCTGGATACAGGGGAGTTTACTCTAACAGAGTTATCCAGATTCTCAGATGTATTTCTGAGGAAACATTTGTTTAAAATATGTATTATTCCATTGTTTCCCCTATTCACTACCTGCTAGGTGGCACTGCAGTGGAGAGAACACAAGGCTGGGAGTCAGGAAGACTCCTGAGTTCAAAAGTAACCTCAGAAACTTCCTAGCTATGTGATCTTGGGCAAGTCACTTCACCCTGTTTGCCTCAGTTTCCTCATCTATAAAATGAGCTGGAGAAGGAAATGGCAAACCACTCTAATATCTTTGCCAAGAAAACCCAAACTGGGATTATGAAGGGTCAGACACGATTGAAAAATGATTGAACAACAACAAAGCCATATAAATATTTACATGGGAATAGAACAATACCAATGAAAAACTAATGTTTAGAAAATGGCCAAATCACTATCTTCAAAGACAAATGTCACTTACCACAGAGTTAGTTATATAGCTACACAGAAATATCTCTACAGCAGTGTCTATGACGTTGGCAAGGGGTTTGCAGGCTGCTACATCCATGGTGAGCTAAAGAGTGGGTTAGAAGGAAACAAAGACATGCTTTGTCAAGACAAATATTTCTCAATTTGATGTCACTTACCTCCAGAGAAACATTTCTAATAAAACTGATATTAAAAACCTTTGTACGGGGCAGCTAGGTGGCGCAGTGGATAGAGCACTGGCCCTGGAGTCAGGAGGACCTGAGTTCAAATTCAGCCTCAGACACTTAACACTTACTAGCTGTGTGACCCATGGCAAGTCACTTAACCCCAATTGCCTCACTAAAAAACAAACAAAAACCTTTGTAAAAGCTATGAGCAGCTTCTCAAACCTGCATGAACCAACAGAGTCATTCATACATACAAATGATACTGACCCACCATCAGTAAGATGTGTGTTGAGTTATTTTTTCCAGTAGTGGGGAAGAGACCTGTCCTGAGCTGTCCACCCTCTGCTGTTACCCAGAAGCAAAAGCATGCATATAGCCCATGACCATGAATCAGGGAGAAGCAAAATGGAACAGCTCAGAATCCAATCCATGCATTTGCCTGGTTTCATTAACATAGCAACCCCATCATTTGTTGGGTACAATTGGTCCCACCTCCCCAACGCTGCTTGTCTTCTTCTCTCTGCCCCCTGCCATTGTACCACTACAAGCCATCACTGGAATATTTCAAAAGGCTCCACCTTCTTCTCCCCTACAATACATCATTCATACTACTACCATATTAATATTTCTTATGTACAGAACTCCCCAAGTTATTTTCCTAATTAAAACTTGCTATTGTTTCCTTAATGAAACTCAGGCTTTGAACATTTACTAAATTCTTGCATTATATTAGGTACTAAATGCAAAAGCATACACAACAACATAGAGCTTTACTCCTAAGGAACTTAAACTTTCTTTTTCTTTTTTTTCTGGGCAATGGGGGGGTTAAGTGACTTGCCCAGGGTCACACAGCTAGTAAGTCAAGTGTCTGAGGCCGAATTTGAACTCAGGTACTCCTGAATCCAAGGCTGATGCTTTATCCACTGCGCCACCTAGCTGCCCCCTTAAATTTTTTTTTAAGGGAGACAGAGGCATGTACAAAAATAAAACCCAACATAGTAAATTAAGTGAAAATTACAGGCCCAGACAAAATTTTGTGAAAAAAAGTCTGAGGAAAGAGATCATTTTCTTTTCTTTTCTTTTCTTTTTTTTTTTTTGGTGAGGCAATTGGGGTTAAGTGACCTGCCTAGGGTCACACAGCTAGTAAGTGTCAAGTGTATGAGGCTGGATTTGAACTCAGGTCCTCCTGAATCCAGGGCCGGTGCTCTATCCACTGTGCCACCTAGCTTCCCCCGAGATCATTTTCAGTTGAGGGGAACAGGGAGTGAAATCCTCATGGAGGAGGTAGTGCTTCAGCTGGACTTTACTCAAGATGGGGATTTCAACAGAAATAGGTGGAGAGTTGGTACTAGAGTTAAGACTGAAAAGGCAGATGGTGGAAGGCCTTGAATGCCAGGATTTGACAATGGGGAATCACTGAAGAATTTTTTGTTTTTGTTTTTTTAAAATTAGAGTTTTACTGTGATTGCAGCAGCAAGCTTGGAAGATCACCCCATGAGCAACACAGAAAACAATTTGGGGACAGAAGGGGCTGGAAACAGGAAGCCAAGTTAAGAGGGAATTACAATTGGTCTAGGTGAGATGAGAGAGAAACTTCAACTAGGGTAGTTCCAGTATGCATGTACAAAATGTCTTGAGAGTCAGACTAGACAGTACTTAGCAACTGAATCGATTAAAAATGTGTATCTCTGAGCTTGGGTGATGGGGAAGATGATGGTACCATTAACTGAATTAGAAGTTAAGAGGAATAATTGGTTTTGGATGGAGGGTGAGGAGGAGTTCAATACAGAACATGAGTTTGAGGTGATGACAAGACAAAAGAAATCTACTGGAGGTATCTTTCTATAAAGAGAACAGGATATATGGAATTAATTGGGAGTCATCTGCATAGAGGCATTCATTGAAACCAATGTAAGAAGATGGGATCACAAAGGAAAAGAAGACATGGGGCAGCTAGGTGGGCGCAGTGGATAAAGCACCGGCCCCGGATTCAGGAGGACCTGAGTTCAAATCCGACCTCAGACACTTGACACTGTAATGACTGGAATGATGCTACCTACTGGAGACTTGCTGTGGGAAAGCTCCGCCATGAGGAAAATGCCTCAGAGGGCAAGGCCATGTGGCTTTTCCTTGGCATCAGGAAATGATGTTTTGCTCATGGGTGCTGTCTATCAAGGCTACCAGCCAATCAACTTGAGGAGCCTCCTATTTTCTGGGAGGAGACAGGAAAGAGGAAAGAGAGCCTGCGTGGAGAGCTCTCGCTTTTTTGGGTTCCTGACTTGATGGTGGTGGCGGTGGCAGAGGACTTCACAGGAAATTTGAGGAAAGATAGGAATGCCAGGCCGTTGGAATTCTGTTCTCAATCTTTTTTTTTTTCTATTTTTCAATAAACCCTTAAAAACCTAAACTCGTTTTATCAGTGATTTTAGTCAGTTTCCCCCAAAACTGGGGAAACAGATTAGAATCCACATTTAGAATCTTAAACAACACTTACTAGCTGTGTGACCCTGGGCAAGTCACTTAGCCCCAATTGCCTCACAAAAAAAGAAGGAGGAGGAGGAGGAAGAGGAAGAGGAAGAGGAAAAGGAAGAGGAAGAAGATGATGACAACGACGATGACACACAGAAGCCTGAAGCTGGAGTTCAATACCCTCCCAAACATGGCACCATCTTTCTTTTCCATGTCCCATTTCCTAATGTTTCTCTTCACTTGGACTATGCTCCAGCCCAAATGGAATATTCATCATTCGCTATGCATGTCTCGTATTCCTCTGTCCCTGTGCTTTTTCTCCCATTACTCTATTCCTCCATATGCCCATAACGTTTGGCCTCCCTCATTCCTGCTGCAAGTCTCACACAGCACTTGTGTATTTCCTGTATTGTTCCACTACGATGGAAGCAGAACACAGCGAAGAGCCGTGTCTTATTTCATATTTCTAAGACCATCTGTATAGTGCCTGATAGGGTTCTCCATTCACAAGAGGTGCCTCATTAATTTTCATGTCCAACCAACTCATTTACAAAGGGGGAACCTGAGATGCGGGAAGTGACTTGCTCAAGGTGATACAGCTAGTTGGCAGTGAACTTGGCAGAAGAACATAAAGTTGGTGGAAGAGCTTCAAGTTTTTAAAAATCTCCAGCAATACGGGGCAGCTAGGTGGCGCAGTGGATAGAGCACCGGCCCTGGAGTCAGGAGTACCTGTGTTCAAATCCGGCCTCAGACACTTCACTCTTACTAGCTGTGTGACCTTGGGCAAGTCACTTAACCCCAATTGCCTCACTAAAAAAAAAAAAAAATCTCCAGCAATACTAGAGACCAATCTAGGCAAGCAGTTTCTACAAAGAGTTCTCCAGGAGTGATGGAATCATCAGCACACAAAGATACAGACTAGGGGTCACCTTTGGATAGTGGCATCTTTCCTGCCAACCACTGTAAGTCACCTCAGTGAGGAATGTAAGGGGCAAAAGTTGCACTGAGTGGAAACAAGCCAAGACCATCACTCCTTTTCCACAAATGGAGCTTCTCTTCATGTTAAGTGCCAAGGCACCATCCCCTCCTCCCACTCAAGGAGTTCCACATTAACCAAGTGATAAGAAAATGCATTTGTTCTTTTTACTAACATTTAACCATCTGAAATGATATGACAGGACTATGACAGGAACAGGACAAAGCATACTTACTGAATCTATGACCCACTGAATATACTGTTCGAAGTAGTCTATGATCGCATCCATATACTTCTTAGTTTCCTGAAAATTTGTTGAATATGAAAATCATTATTTAAGCAGATGTAAGTATATATTAACCCATAAATATTATATATGTACACATATATGTAGTATGTGCATGCACACAGGCACATTTTAAAAATAAAAAGCATTTACCTCAATAATAATAAAGGAAGCATTATTATTAATGAGGAGCTGAGCGCTTTCCACAGTGGCAATGACTTGAGACACTTTAACCTGGAAAAAACAAGAATTATAATAGTACCAAGCCCTTTGACAGTACTGTTAGATTCTTAGTCGGATGTGTACAATTAATTACATACTAAAAGCATAACAATAGGTCACATATAAACTTTAAAGTTGACAAAGTACTTTCTTCAGTTCACACAGAGCTTTTCTGAGTTGGCATATGGGTTATTTTAACTCTGCTTTCCAAATAAGAAAACTGAGGTTAAAGGACTTGTCAAAGTCACATAGAAAAGAAACATCGGAGTTGAGATCTGAACACAGTTCTTCTAATTCCAAGTCCTGCTCTCTTGCCCTCATCAGGGGTCAAAGGAATTGTCAAGGCACATGCCTAATTTTACTAATGAGGAAAAGGAAGTTCATGGAGGAGAAGCAGTATCTGATCTAGGTTTCAAAGGCAGTTTGTGATAGGAAACAGACTGGAATCTAGGTCTCCTGACTTCTTTTACTCCTATATCCTTTCCATTTATTCCATTCTGCCTATTCATCTATGAATACCAAAGCACAGCACTGATGCATTAGCACAGGAATTTGTAGCGTGGAAGGGTTTATCAGTAGTGGTTTAAAGATTTGCAGTGATCCACAGACATTTGTGAAATTGACTGAGAAGGTCAGAGGCCCAGTGTTTGTCCCTGGAGGACAGCAAACCCAACTGGCCCATGTGAACATCAAAAACCATGAATATGACTCTATTAGTGAGGAAAAAACAGTGCCCATAGTGGCCCTTGGCAAGTGGGGTTCATTGGAGGCCACTTACAACTAACAGCTGAGTAGTGGAACTGGTCTACACCAGCAGGACTACTGAGTCTTCTAACTCACATGAGATACCCTGAGGTGACTGCAAAAATACATCCAGATAAAGTCTTAAGCCCACTGCTATTATTCCTATGTACTTACAGATGCTAGCATAGGAGCTGTCTGGGATTTAAAAGTGGCTAAAGATAATAAGGATTTTTAAAAATGTACAATGAAGTAATTCTCCCCTAAAACTGGGTGGAGGATGGTTTAAAATAGAAGAACCTCCCCAGGAGCAAGAACAACAAACAACAAGAACAAAAACTTACCATAAGTTCAGTTGCTGTCTTTTGTAGTAACCTGATACTTTGATTTAAAGTGCTCTGGGAAATAAGCAAAAGTCATATTTTCCACATGATTAGAAGACATGGCAAAATCCCCTGGCTATCAGTCCATCACTATTCTGATCTGGCAATAATCTCAACAGGCAGAACAGCCTCATTCTATTAAAACTGCTAGATACTGATAGTAGAAGCAAATGACCTTTAAAAATTCTTTCTAATCCAGGAAATATCAGAGCATGAAAAATAAGCATTCAATTATTTTCTGATGCATCAAATGGCAATATATTAGAATGGAAAAATAATAGTATCCTATGAATAGCTGATAAGCACTTACTGATTTCTGTGGTAATTGGAAGTATCACTTTTTAAAAGTTGGGTGTTTTGTGGGCATGTCATATATGAGTGTGGGAGGGAGAGAGGAATGAATATGAGCAAATGAAAGAAAAAATAAAGGGAGAGAGAAAATTGGCTAATTAGCCATCACTAATTTTTAAAAATTAATTAACAAGAAAAAACCAATCAAATATATTTTTACAATTCTAGTATATTAGCATTTTTTTCAAGCAGCATATTCGCATTTAAAAAAAACCAGTATATTAGTATTATGAATACAAGGATGGGGAGCTCACTACTTTAAATCAATGCTCGTTTTGAGGCTGCACTAATTAAGAAGTTCTTATTCAAAATAGACCTTCCTATAATATCCATTCCTTACTATTAGCTTTGTTCCTTGGGCTTACAAAGATTAATGGAGGGACAATACCAATCCGAATCTCCCCTTTGATCCCTTCCCTTCCCTCAAGTATTCCTTAGTCCTTATGGGATACTCCAATGCCACAAAATTTTATTAAGCACCTGTGACATGAAAGGCAGTGTGTTACGCTGTCGGGAACCACAAGACAAAACGAAAACCAATCCTTGACCACAGGGAGCTTACTGGCAACATGGTCCAGAGAAATCATGGCTTGACCTAGGCTGGTTGGTCTCCCCAACTCAAAATGTTTCCCCATTCTAGTCAATCTTCCACTCACCTGACAAAACGATTTTCCTAAAGCTCAGATCTAATTATCATTCCCCTCCCCTAAAGCACAATAAACTTCAGTGTCTCCTTTACCTTCATGATGGAATATAAAATCCAATCCAATATAAAATCAAAGTCTAGCCTATTCCTACCTTTCAGGCCTTCTCACACTTTTCTTCCCTCTATATACCCTATGATCCAATGGCACAGGTAGGGCCCTGCTGTTCCCTTGAATGTAACACTCCATCTCCTGACTTGGTGCTTTTGCAATGGCCATCCCCCATGTATGGAATGCCTCTCCCCTCTCCTGGTTTCCCTGCCTTCCTTCAACATCGCACTTGAATTGCGCCTTTTCCAAGAGGCCTTTCCTGGCCCTCCCCGACCTTTGACAATGTTAGTGTCTTCCCTCTTAAGAATGGCACCCAAGCTTTCTCTCTAACCATCCGTCCATCTGTCTGTCTGTCCATCAATCCATCTATCCATCCATCCACCCATATCTTGCTAGTGCACAGTTGTTTGCAAGTTGTCTCCTCCAACAGAATGTGAGCTCTTTGGGGAAGGGGCTGTTTTTGCCTTTCTTTGTATCCTTAGGGCTTAGTACAGTGCCTGGCACATATTAAGAGCTTGATAAATGCTTGTTGATAATGATGACGTGGTCTATTTGTGAAAGATCCATTTTCCCCAAGAACATCATAATACTCAAACACATTAAATTTTATTAAGGAGGAAAAAGAGGGATAACAAGGACAAAGAAGGAATCAAAAACAGAGGAGAGGACAAAAGAAAGTAGAAAGACAACAATGACTCACATGGTTATCTACTATATAAAAATAAGGCACTTACCCTGGCTTTAACATATTTCTTGACAGTCAGTTAGGAGAGAAAGAATTAGAAAATAAGTAAGAGCCAATTTGAAAAGAAATATAAGCACAGAGATGTCCTAAAATGCATTTCTAAAGCAGTGGAATTTTAAAAGGAGGTACCCTACTCATATAAAGATGAATTCAAACACATGCCAAAAAAAAAGTAAAAGTAGAAGCCAGCAAGCTGGCTGAAGCGATGGCCATTTTGTTTTCAATTGTCTTCACAATTTTGGAAATACTCAAGGATAGCAGTCAAATTTTTCTTTAAAAGTGCAACACTAAAGACTAGCTTAATGTATGTGAAATGGGAACATGCAATTCCCTCTGAACTAGAGGATAGTTTTATGAAATGGATTTCTGATAGGAAAAATTTGACAGTGAGTTATGTCCTGGGTATTTATTTATTAACACATATTTACCATTTCTTGCTCCAAAGGGATCACACGTTGATGATGAATCATTCGAATGTTGCTTGCATGCCCTTTTAGGGCATTTTCCAAAGCTCCTTTGGGCTAGAAATATGATAAAAATAATCCAATATCAGTAGGCACTTTAGGTTTGCCCAGGAAAAATAACATTAGTTACATGAACTCATCTCATCTGGGAGCATGGGATAGACATACCCATTTTAAAGGGAACAGGTGGGGGTGTAGATGGGAACCTTTGAGGACTGATTTTGAAGCTTTTCTCATTCATTTGCTTTTACAAAAATCAAAAGCAATGGGCAAAGGAAATGAAAAAAGCAGCTCAGTGGACGAAACCTAAGGCTGAGAGTGCTTGGTGAACTTCTCAGCTGTCCTCTCTCCACTGAAAGTCACTGCGCTCTATAGAATACAGAGTAAAGTTTTAAATTCTTAGGCCCTGCACACTCATTCATGCCGTCAGCATGAGAACTCATGATAAGTACTTCAATGCTTTTAGAAGGATTACATCAAAGTCCTTTTTCCTGCCTTGCCTAAAGACAAGTGGATTTCATTGTTTTTTGTTGGCTGCACAACTTAGGATGTGGTTATAATAATAACTCTCTTTTATCTGAGGCTTTAAGGTTTTGCAAAGCTCTTTCCTCGACTACAATGCTGCATGATGGGGAGGACAAGTCTTATTATCTCCATTTACACAATTGAGAAAACTGGGATTTAGGGTGGTAGATCCTTTCCCCAGAGCTGTGGGACCAGGAAGCAGAAAGCTGGGATTCTACAAGTCCAGGGCATCTTCCACTATATCACACTGCCTTCCCCGAACAGTGCAGACCTGAACAAAAGAACTATACTTATTTCCTGCATTGCTGAATCAAAAATAATGAAGATAGCACGTTATTTTTTAAAATAACCAAGAAGCCTTATAAGACTTATTGTAAGAAATTCTGGTCATGCAGAAAGTGTATATTTTCCCTTCCCTTCCCTTCCCTTCCCTTCCCTTCCCTCCCTCCCTCCCTCCCTCCCTCCCTCCCTCCCTCCCTCCCTCCCTCCCTCCCTCCCTCCCTCCCTCCCTTCCTTCCTTCCTTCCTTCCTTCCTTCCTTCCTTCCTTCCTTCCTTCCTTCCTTCCTTCCTTCCTTCCTTCCTTCCTTCCTTCCTTCCTTCCTTCCTTCCTTCCTTCCTTCCTTCCTTCCTTCCTTCCTTCCTTCCTTCTTTCTCAGGGCAATGAGGGTTAAGTGACTTGCTCAGGGTCACACAGCTAGTAAGTGTCAAGTGTCTGAGGCCACATTTGAACTCAGGTCCTCCTGAATCCAGGGGCCAGCACTTTATCTACTGCGCCACCTAGCTGCCCCCTAGTGTATGTTTTCCTAATGAATACTTTTTAGATGCAGGAATTTGTTGGTAACATTCCTTAGAATGACATACATAACACAGCCCTTCCTTAGACTTCCCCCAAGAGGATTTCTCTCCCCTTCTCCTCTAGCAGCAATGATGGTTACTTATACTTGGCAGGGAAGGCATGTGTTTGTGTAGATGAGGCCGAGACAAAACCTTAAGTCTTTTGCTGCCTGTTATGCTGTTTCTTTCCTTGAGCACAGGTGACTGAACAGCAAACCTGAGCTAGGTGTTCCTAACCTTGGCAGCAATCTCATGAGGTAAAAAAGCCAGGAGCTTATGGGTCCAAGTACTAGTTTTCTGGTAGGAGGTGATCTCCAGAAGAATTTCTCAAAGGAGAAGCTGACCACCAACAAAAGTATGAGACCAAGTCAAGACTGAGCTACATGTAGGGGCAGCTAGGTGGTGCAGTGGATAAAGCACCAGCCCTGGAGTCAGGAGGATCTGAGTTCAAATGTGACCTCAGACACTTGAGACTTACTAGCTGTGTGATCCTGGGCAAGTCACTTAGCCCCCATGGCCACACCAAAAAGAGTCTTTCATCATTTGTAAAATGAGGACAATAATAGTACCTAACTCCGAGGGTTGTTGTGAGGATAAGGAGGTAATATTTGTAAAGTCTCAAAGTGCTGCATGTCATTTATTTGTTTGTTTTTTAATTTATTGTGTCATAATTTAAATAGAGTAAATCGTTAACTTTTGTGGGGGTAATGTTCCTGGAAAATGTCAGGAATGTGAATGCTGATACATTGAAGCTATAGGAAATAGGGAGTTAGGTTCCCATGTTCCCATGACTACCTAAAACTAACCTTCTGCTAGAAGGTGTTGAAAATACACTCTTCCGCTTACAATTCTTTATAACCAAAAAAATTAATTCTGCGTTGCAGACATTCTGGCCTGAAGTTTATATAACACCTTTATTTTCTCACTAAGCCGTATCACTGACTTTGCACAGGGGGCTTAGAACCCAAAGGACTTGCACTACATTTATGCCGCCATGATTGCAACAAAAAAACTTAAGGCAGACAATGAAAATGTGCAAGGAATACAGCTGGGAGCTCTTTAAAAGAGCAGAGTAAACAAGACCAACAAAGTGCCTAGCAGGGTACCAGCCACTCCCAATTTGCATGTGTTGTGCGTGTCATTTTTTTCTCTCCTGTGCATAGCTGCATATGTGCATGGCTATCAATGTGAAAGTGAAAATGAGGTTACTTATAAAAATCACACAAAACAAATGCTGAGGAGCATCTGTAGGTCAATGTGCACTATGAATCATTTTTGTTTTAAGCATTTTTTTTTTTTTTGCGGGGCAATGGGAGTTAAGTGACTTGCCCAGGGTCACAAAGCTAGTACGTAAGTGTTAAGTATCTAAGGCTGGATTTGAACTCAGGTACTCCTGACTCCAGGACCAGTGCTTTATCCGCTATGCCACCTAGCTGCCCAAGCATTTTTTACTGGTACTAAGAAGAAATATATACCTGATCTGCTTTGTATACTGAGTTCACTTCTAGAATGTGCCATATTAATCCCTTTTAGGGAAACTCTAGACCCCAGCCATTCCTGAGCTTTGTTTAAGAGATTTTCCCAAAGTTCAGCTCTGAAGTGGGGGCACAATGAAGCTGTTTAAAGGTCAAGTTCTTCCAAGACTGGCCCTCATCTGTGTGATCCTCAAGCCAAAGCTCCTATGTAGGAGAAGTGGGAGCCCTTTCTACCAGTGCCTGAGGGTTTTTACACATATAACAAGAACCGTAAAAATCGTAAAAAATCATTCCCATTGATAGGGCACTTGGATGTCTGCCAAGCAAATTACATACATTATCTGTGAACAGCTCTCAACAACATACATTCAGATCAATAATCTAAACTTACCAACTGTTCTGCTCTTGCCTCTAAGTCATTGGCAAATGATAAAAGGTCCACTTTTGTTATACTCTTATTCACCTAAAAAAGGATGTCAGGAATCTCAGGTGAGAAAGGCAATACAAGTATCTGATTCAACAATAAACAAATGAGTGAATGAAAAACCCCATATTAAGCAATTACTGTGTGCCAGGCAAGCACTGATGATACAAAGCAAATACAAAAACCAGAAAGACACTCTCCTATATATGTTATCCCCATTTTAGAAACAGGAAACACAAGTTCAGAGAAGTTAAGTAACTTCTTCATTGTCGCCAAATCGGTAAAGCCTCACAACTAGGATTTTTAGCTGGATCTCTGGATCCCCAATTCTGAGCTCAGCAGCTGATTTTTGTTTGTTTGTTTGTTTTTGTTTTTTATCGGGGCAATGAGGGGTAAGTGACTTGTCCAGGGTCACACAGCTAAGTAAGTGTCAAGTGTCTGAGGCCAGATTTGAACTCAGGTCCTCCTGAATCCAGGGCCAGTGCTTTCTCCACTGCACCACCTAGCTGCCCCATAGCAGCTGTTTTTTAAAAAGTGACAGAATCCATATCATCGTCTGTAAAAGGCATAAATATTTTTCAAGTTTTAATTTTCTCTAAATAATAGATTCAAGAATATAGAAATCTTACCTCAGCCAAGTACTCTGCGAAATCAATCCCATCTATTCCTGAGAAACTGAAATTCCAGAGGTTCTCTTTTCCTACTTCATCCAGTAAAACTATGGTGCTAAGGTTGATTTTAATACTTTCAAACTGAATCGTTAGATCCTGGGTATACTGTATCAAAAAAACATGGAAAGTAAAAATGTGTTGTTTTTTTCTGCCGAGATTTGTACGCTGAATTTTTTAAGCCAAGAGAAAATATCATTAAATTGATTTCAATAGACATTTATTAAAAATCCCCTGTGTGAAAAAAAACCCCACTGTGTGCAAGGCTTCAAGATAAGAACCAGGGACACAAACACAAATGCAAAAAAAAAAAAAAAGTAAGCACAGTATGGTGGATTTGGAATCAGATGACTGATTCAAATCCTGCCTCTGTCAATTACTATCTTTGAGACCTCGGACAAATTACTTAACCTCTCTGAGCCTCAGTTTCCTCAACTGTAAATGGAGGGTGGGGTGGATTATAGATAACATCTAAGAATTCTTCCAAATCTAATTCTATAGTCTTATGATACTGTCCTCAACAAGCTTACATTCGACTTGGGTCAGGGGAACAACATAAACACAGATATGTACATTTAAGGTGTATTGGAGGAAGGAGACAAAGAATGGGAGAACCAGAGGGAGAGAAAAAGAAGGAAAAAGGGAGGGATGGAGAGAAGGGAGAGGAGAATCAACACTAAGAACTGGCAGGATGGGGGAAAGCAAACTATCTACTTGGATAATAAGGAGTATTAAGGTAAGAATCTTAAATTCCAGTCTGTAAATTCTATTTATCTATCTATCTCTTTATTTGTTTGTTTGTTTTGGGGTGAGGCAACTGGGGTTAAGTGACTTGCCCAGGGTCACACAACTAGTGTCAAGTGTCTGAGGCTGGATTTGAATTCAGGTTCTCCTGACTCCAGGGCAGGCGCTCTATCTATTGTGCTACCCAGCTGCCCCAGTCTGTAAACTCTAAAAAATATATATTTTTGATCACTGACTTTCAATATAAGTGGTTTCCTTTATAACCTTCTGTATTTTTATTTCATTCATTCAACACCATGACTGAGAAGGGGTCCAGAGGCTTCACCAGGCCGCCAAAGGGCTCCACAATACAGAAATTTAAAGACATGGGCACCAGCCTGTGAATATCCTTTCAATAGTTAGATCAAAATGATGACTGGAGTCTGCCTTACTGGTGGAGTCTCCCATCATGACAGCCCCAAATCAAGCAACAAGACAACCGAGCAACGAAGCTAGTCAATGCCTACAACTGTGCTCAGAACCTTTAGGGATGTAAAAGCATGGGCCCTGCCTTAAAGAAGTCAGAAAGTCGGGCACTGGACAGAAAAAACAAAGGGAAAATAAAATAATGTAGTATACAAGGTCCCCAAAGTCTTTTTTTTTAGGTGAGGCAATTGGAGTTAAGTGACTTGCCCAGGGTCACACAGCTAGTAAGTGTTAAGTGTCTGAGGCCGGATTTGAACTCAGGTCCTCCTGACTCCAGGGCCGGTGCTCTATCCACTGCACCACCTAGCTGCCCTTCCCCAAAGTCTTTTAAGTTTTTAAGCTATTAAACCACAAAGGTGCATGGAGTGATGAACTTTTTCCAAGGCCCCTCAGTAACTCCACCTACTCCATCACGACCCTTTGCACCATGGCTATTAAAGCTTCAAACTGCACTAAGACTTTGGGGATACCCTATATAACAAAATATTAAATGAAACAATTTGAAATATAAATATCCTAAGATTTCAGAGGACAGGGAGATTACTTCAAAATAAGGAAACTTTAAGAAAGGTTAGAAAGGTTAAGGGACTTCCCAAGGTCAATCAACAGAAGAGCCAGGACATGGACTCTAAATTTACTTATAACTGAGGGATCTTTCCAGTCTACTATTCGGTCTCCTAGTGGAAGTATGCCTTGAAGAACAGGCAAGATGTGGATGAATGGAAGGGATGGGCAAAATAGGGCTGGGCAGATGATACGGGTCAGGTAATAAAGAGTTATCTTGGGGCAACTAGGTGGCACAGTCAATAAAGTACCAGCCCTGGATTCAGGAGGACCTGAGTTCAAATACGGCCTCAGACACTTAACACTTACTAGCTGTGTGACCCTGGGCAAGTCACTTAACCCCCATTGGCCCAGGGGAGAAAAAAGTTATCTGACTGTATTTGAGATGACACACTCAATTTGAATGATGGTGAAGGTGGTAAAGTCGGCACGAGAGGTTTATGCTAATAATACTAATAGCTGGCAGCTACATAGAACTTTAAAACATACAAAGCAGTTTTCATTAGTTGACATGAACCTGTGAGGCAGGTACTACATGAATTTCACTGATAGAGAATCTGAGGCCCAAAGAGGTGATTTGCTGAGAGGTCTCACAACAAATAAGTCCCAGGACTAGTGTTTGGTTCTAGGCCTTCTAATCCCATTGTCAGGATTTTTTTCTACTTATCATGCTACCTTTCAAAAACCCCACATTACTAAAGAGACTGGGGCTTTAATAAGACTAACCGATGTTTACAAAGGGCTTTAAAGTTTGCAAAGCAATGTGTTTCCTCATTTGTGCCTCACAACAATCTTATGATATAAGTACTACAGATGTGATTATCCCCATTTCACAGATTATGAAACCTAGATGTAGATGGATTAAATGTCTTGTCCAAGCTCACACAGCTAGTAATTGTCAGAGATGGTTATCTGAACCAGGTCTTACCTACTCCAACTCCAGGAGAAAAATTCTGGTCCTTTGTCAGAAACATTGCTTCCAAAATAACAAACAACCCATTACATGATCAATCTCTCTCAAACCTGGGGAAGGCAGCATCATGTGCCAAGAGACTCCACTGTGGAGCAGCATATAGCTTTCCCAAGAAGTCTTGACTTGAGTACACCACATTAAGACCATTTATTACTGGTAAATCCACAAGGGAAGTTCTGCAGCATGAGAAATAACTTCGTTACATGGAGTAATGTGTCCATTACACACCGAGTTCTATTGACTTACCTGACTAATGGCCAGAAATTTGCTGATATTGTAGAATTTATCAAGCTGCAGAGAGGTATAAATGCCTTTATTTTCCTTGCAGTCACTATGGGAAATAAACACATCAATCATATTCAGAAAGGCCAAGTGTGTGCTATCTGTGTTCTTTGCTGATGATAAAGAGGAAAGTTATCTGAAATAACTGGGGTTTTTTTTTGTTTATTTGTTTTTGTTTTTTATCTGAAAAGGGAAAAGAGGTTCACAAAGCTGAAGCTATGTCAGGGGAACCAAGAGGTATATAATGAAGTACTTCCAAGGCTCACTGATAACCTTTCCCTCCACCCCCCAATCTTGCCTCTTAGTGCAGTCCAACCTTTGGAATCATCCCCATACATTCAGTAAATATTCCCTCCTGGATTTCGTCTGGTCTCTTTCCAACATAAATAAAAGCATTAAGTGGCCAAAGGAAAATATCTTAGGAAGCAAACCCCAATAACCCTATCGGGAAAGTGAATGGGATTAGAGACAGTATTTAAAGCAATAAGGAAATATGATTGGAAACAGGAGAAGACTAATTATATACCCAATGGGAAGGATAAAGAGGGGCATCCTGAGTAATAAAAGCTAGCTGTTATATAATGCCTTAAGGTTTGCCAAACACTTTGCTTACACTATCTCATTTGCCCCACACAACAACCCTGTGAGGTAGGTACTATTATCTCCATTTTATGGATGAGCAAACTGAAGATAAAAGAGAATGATACTTGCCCAAGGTGACACCTGTTATTAATTATATGGATAGAAGGAATACCCACATCAATGAGATGGCAGAACCACTAGAAGTTTACGTAGTTACCAAGGACTTCTCTCTACCTTCCCTTAGGACTGAATTTCTCCTTCTATTCTCCCTCTGCCCCTCCTGTGTTTTATTAGGGTCAACTACTAATAAGATTAAATTAGATGGATTGATTATAACCAGGGATAGCCATAAAGTCAGTATCAGCTTTCTAAATCAAAGGTAATGTTCAGTTACATGACTTTGCTAATCACCAAATTCTCTGTACTACATTTTCCTTATCTCTAAAGAAGAATGAAGCTGGCTAAAGATTTACTTCCCAACTGGACTCATCCACTGGAACTGCATTTCTCTCCCCTGCTGAGATACCCTCAACCTTACCCTTTCCACAGTCATCCTTCTCTATGGTCCTTGTGTCTTCTTCTGGAAGTCCCAACTTTGATGCTACCAGTGTTGGTGGACCGGGAGAGTGTCTTTTCAAAAGAGTGAACATGTTCTAGGGACCCTGAATTGGAACTTGTAATAAGTTTTGACATTGGATCCTTTTTACAATATATCGACTGGACTGAAGTAAATTCTGAGTTAAATATGTGGGATAGCCAAGGACCTTAACTACAATTGATAACATTATTTCTGTGGGAAAATAAGCCTTAAGTTGCAATCAAACGAACTTTTGCAATACCACCTGCTCATTCACTGGAAGCTGTTTACACATGTGAAAGCACTTTAGAAAGCAAAAAAGTACAGAGTATCATGTAATAATATTATATTATTATAAGTATAATGTAAATAAATCAGGTGGGAGCTGAGTCTAATGGTGATTGGTTCCATTAAATACATAATTTTTGTTCTCAAATGTGTATCATGGATAACCTTTTTTCTTTCTGATTAATCTACTAAGAACACCCACTATTCAGGATGATCTATGAATGAATGAATGAATGAATGAAATGGATGGATGGATGTATAATGAACAAAGTTATCCAGTATCTATGAGCAATGGTATTACATATAAAATACCCTCTATTATCTGATATTGAATTAACCTCAAAGACTTTCTCTCTTCCAATTAGTATTATATAATATTATGGTCCAGAGTTGGAAATATGCCCATTTGTAGATGTTTTGAATGAGCTGGATAAATAAGACCATGACATTTGTTAAAACACAATCCTTGTCAGTTGGGTCAGATTAATGCTGTGTTCAGTCAGGTCTGGTATTCTATTGCTGGCAATGGAACCGAAGGCTACTTAAAAATGAATCACCATGACATTCAGTGGGACATTGCATAATACTGCCTATAGCGATAATCAAAATGATGTCGTCAACCTATTTAATATTCTAATGGATTTGGAGGGGCACACAGAACAAAAGTATTATTGCTATTATGTTCAAATGAATATTAGCTATGTTTACTATCTGATTAGGAAGTAATGTTGGATGTTGGATAGAGAGCTAGCCTTAGGGTCAGTAAATAAGTCTTGACTCAGCCACACGCTAGCTCTGCAACTATGATCCCAGTTACATGATGCCTCAGTGCTCCTCAGGCAACTCTGAAACTTTTGATATCACCACCATCACCACCACCATTTATATAGGGCTCACAATGCACTAGGCACTGTGAGTTGCAGGACTGTATCATTAGAGAGAGTTTCTACAATGAGTGTACCCTAGTACTTTGAATTTTAGTTTTATCCTGAAAGTCAGTTAAACTAATGGATAGAAAGCAACATTCAGATTCAAGAAGACCTGCATCGTGCCACAAATCGACATGTGACCTGGAGCAAATCACTTGATCTCTCCGCGCTCTAGGCGATCCTACAAAACTAGTTTTCAGAGAGGTGCCAACCTGCTTTGGTAGAGAGAGATTCTCCTCATCATTGAAATCACAAGCAGTCTAGTACCATATCTATCCATATTTGAAGATTACACATTTGGTTTCTTTGCTTATTAGAATCTGTTGATTCTAAATTAACAAAAAAAAAATATTTACCAAACAGAAAATCAAACAGGCACTTCTCTGAGTAAAGTAAACAGTGGGATACCTTTGAGATTAATGTAATTAATATTTTAATGCATGAGCTACATGATAGAGCATACAATGAATACTCCCCAGTTTGCAGATGATGATAAACTTTTCCAGGTTGTTAAAATGCCCATTCAATGAATAAAAGTTGTAAGAGGGTGTTGCAAGGCCTTGTGAATAGGGAGAAAAAAAAGGGAAATGATTTTCAATGTGTACACTAATCATTTAAGGAAAAGAGATGCAAGACCGTGGATTTTAAAAGCTATTAGTTATGAATGACCCAGGAGAGAGCTCTAGGAATGCCTGCACACTGTTTTCCTGGCTAAAGAATGACTCCTCATATTTTTAAAGGGCGACCATGCACTTTCTTCAGAACAACACTGTATTATTGTTCCTACTTTACAAATGAGGAAGTTCAGAGAAATGAAATGATGTGCCCACAGTCACATAGTTGGGAAGTGAAAGAGCTGGACTCAAACCCAGATCTCTGGATGTCAAATCCAATTCCTTTTCTAGGCTAGAAGACGAAATGGAGCTGAAAGGGCATATTGCAGAAGAGCCACTAAAATTACCACGAATTGACCAGTGAAGACTTCTGAAGGCAATGCATTCAATGTTGAAAAATTAAAACCAAATAGAACCATCACCATATGTCATACTAAAGCTTTCATCGGTAATTTCTGTACCTGTAAACTTGTTTAAAGGTGAGATTAACATCAGGATTTTTAAACAGAAGACCCGAAAGGTAGTTTCTCCACTGTGGATTGAATAAATAAGGGGTATCCAAAACCTAGAAACCAAAAGGCCTTTTATTATATTCACGTTTCAAAGTATGTAAGTTATTAATTACATTAATCTTGTGAAAAATAACCTTGACATTTCCCCTTCCTCTTTACTTGCTTTATATGTGAAGAATTTAAAAAACAGCTTAATTTTCCCATTCTAATCTTGGCTTTCCAGTTAAAAAGTAGGAAATGGATCATAGGATTTACACTGGGAAAAGATGCTCACAAAGGATAAGCATCTCCCTATATCTCCCTATTCTCTACCCGGCAAAGTTTGGATTCAAGCCCAAGTTTAAATTGACTTTTCCTTCCCTTCCCCTATGGTATGAATTTTGAATGCCTGGGCTTTACCATGAAGTAGCATATGTAATACAATACCAAGTACCTTCTGTTCAGTAGAAGAAGATCCAGGCATGGGAGAACAATTGGATTGTTTTTAATTATAAAACCAAAAGGACTTAATAATTTGGCAAAATAGCGGGTTCAATCTAGTTTTCACTGGTACAACCAAATGACTAAAATATCTTCCCTACAAACAGCTCTCTTAATGGTCTTTACTAGTTGATTTGGTAGGTCTAAGACCAAATGAAAATAAATACTCTTCATTTCAATATTGCTTCTTCTGACAGCTGAAGACTTTTGGTATGGGATCTCTGCTTCACAAAACACTTTTTCAAATGCTATTTTATTTAAAGAATGATTTTACAAAAAATGCTGATTGTTTTAAAGTGTTGCTATTAACCTGAATAATAAATGCAGATTATCTTATTTACAACTAAGAATCTGAACTAATGTTTTTTTTTTTCATGATTCATTTGACCATTTCCTCCTATCCACCCCAGTATATTTTTTGCCTCTGCTGAACTTTCACACTAACACTGCCCCCCCATCCCCCCCTCCCCAGGCCACTCACTAATTATAGGAATTTAAAACTTTGGATTATGACCTCAAAATACACAGGCACACACACACACACAAAGCAAAAACACCTAAATAACCATTATTGACCATATCTTTACCTGAAATATACTCTTTTCTTTAAAGGGTTCACAGACCAATTTTTCTACATTGCCGCCCAAAACAAATGTAGAAACCACTATGATCATCAAAGCCCAGGAAAACAGGAAACTGAATCCAACTCCACTGGAGGGGAAAGAAAAAAAAAAACAACCAATATATTAAGACTCACTATGTTTGAAAACAGTATGTCGAAGTGATAGACCTAAAACTTATTGCTTTTTATAGGTGATAAGTCAACCCAAACCATTAAAGAAGGCAGCTTCCCTTTGTATGGAATAAGCTCATCTTTGTTCTCCACCTGGCCCTAAAATGTGGTTGGTGAATTATGCCCATTCTATCATATAGTGTGTAATGGGCCTAATACCTCTGATGTATATGTGTTATCAGATGATATTTCATATAACTACATCAAAGGTCTCATTAAAAAGTAACAAACAGAACATGTTGTTGGTTTCATTTGTGGATAACTCATTGGCACTCATTAACGTCCAACAGAAAACTAGCCCTGAAAGCTAATGGTAGCAATAGAGTAGGCTGGACGAAGGGTATGAGCCAAGGCTGGTCTCTTCTACCCTGAGATAAACTGGAAACATCTGGAAGAGTAAAAGAAACCAGGGACTGACTGAAGAAGAAAAAGGGGAACAAAGGTGGAACTATCAGTAACTTGAGAAGTTGTTTCAATGGCTAAATTAGGTTCATTTCAATCCAATGGTGTTAAAGTGGGGCACTATGAAGAACTGTTTACACAGCACCAAAATGGAGGCCAGATAAGGGGTGGAAATGCTTTCTTCTGTCCTCATCCCCAAACAATTCTGGGTCTATATATGCTGTCAATGTTTATATTATTAACAATAATTTGCCATTTTCACTAGGCTCAACTGACATAGTTTTCAGCTGCAGCTGATCCTTTTTTTTTTTTTTTTTGCAAGGCAATGAGGGTTAAGTGACTTGCTCAGGGTCACACAGCTAATAAGTGTCAGGTGTCTGAGGCCGGATTTGAACTCAAGTACTCCTGAATCCAGGGCCGGTGCTTTACCACTGCACTATCTAGCTGCCCCACAGCTGATCCATTTTTAAAGGTACCTTTTTATTCTTTCTCTACCCTTCCAGGCTGAATTTTATGGGAAGTCATATCACCATCTCTCATCCTACTCCTTCCAAAAGCTCGAAGAAGCTACAGCTTAAATGTTGTCACAACTAAATTCACTTCTTCCTTCCAGGCTTCAAAGATCATTTAAAGAATTTTCCAAAGGAAATAACACACTCCTTTAACAACTCTAATTAGTGTGATTATCCTCATTGTGCTTACCATATTTTCTACTCCTGCAATTCTCTGGTTATTTACCAGATGTCTTCCCAAGATGCATTATGTCTATAAAATGACTGAAAGCATGAGTTGTGCTGGGGAAACCAACAGGAAAGACATGAGACCCCCACCAAAAACTTGGGATCACCTAAAGTAAACTTGAAATCAATTGGGGTTAAAACTCACTATGGGCAATGAATGAATTAAACCTAAATAAAAATACATCTCTTCTGAGATTAAATATCTCCCTATTCGGGGGCAGCTAGGTGGCACAGTGGATAAAGCACCGGCCCTGGATTCAGGAGTACCTGAGTTCAAATCTGGCCTCAGACACTTGACACTTACTAGCTGTGTGACCCTGGGCAAGTCACTTTCACTTAACCCCCAATGCCCCACAAAAAAAAAAAATTCCCTATTCTCTATCAATCACAATATATTATACAAACTGTAGGGATAAGATATTGCATTTAAGCAGAAGAGGAGTGTGGAGGGGCAGGGGGAGTTTGAGACAACTAATGAAAGGTACACTCAGTGACTACACAGCAACTTAATTTCCTCTCTTCAAGCCACTCACCAAAACGGAAGATCTAACTCCAATGGTACCTTGGGGATAAGGTGTCTCAGGGTTCAAAATGCTGGCATTTTGAATAGTAAACTCACAATCAACAGCTCTCTAAGACAGTTTCAATTTCGAATACAATGAATACACAAGTGGACCTTTTCCTTGAGAATCCAACATCTTGGGCTTAAACACATGAATGCATGTCTTTGCTCTCAGTTTCTACTGTAAGGTGACAGAGAAAGACCAGTTTCTTCCTCAGCTGGACTCTGATAAGAGTCTGGTTCACAGGCAGTTTATAAGACAAGATTCTGCGGTTACTCTCAGTTTTCCTTCATCTCTTTCATTCCCCATATGCAATCAGCTGCTAAGACCTGTTATTCCTATCCTTGTTACATCTATCATATTTGCCTTCCTTTTCCTCTCCTGGTACTGCCAGGTACTCATCACCTCACACCTAGATTGCCATTAACAACAAGTTGAATGGTCTTATAAATCAAGTCTCTCTCTACCCCAGTCCCTCCTCTACTTGGTTGTCGAATTTATCTTACTGGGGAGGAGTCAGGAGGGCAGAGAGGTAGGGATCAGTAGAGTGAGACCTCTACCAAAAACCTTTTCAAAATATCTTAAAAATGCTCCATACCCACTCCTGAAAGGGAAATTCAGAGAAAAAAAAATCATAGTCTTTTGTGCCGACCAGCTCAGCATAAGAAGATAAGACAGGGAGCTCTTGGGACACTGGGGATAGGACTGGGGCAGAAGGACAGAAAGTCTCTGTGCCACAGATTGATAAAAGGTACCCTCAAGCCCATACTGAAGCACTTTGATGTGGTTAAGTGTGAACTGGCCACTTTGTCACCTACCACTGAGTTTTGGGTCATAGATCCAGCAAGAACTGAAGAGACTTGTGCAGGGAAGTAGAAGAACTGTCACCCATCTCCCAGATGGTGAGAGATGAAAGACTAAAAGAGTGAAGAATGAGAATCTTTTTTTTTTTTTTTTTGATATGGCCAATGCGAAAAGTTGTCCTGATTGATTCTCAATTGAGTGATGGGGAGGTTGTAGTGAAAAGGTGAGAAGGCAGATTTTACTAAAGCCATAGATATATAATGAGATTTAGAAATAGATCTATAGATTTAAAAACTAATCAGTTTTTCTAAAATGCAGATCTGAACACATTACCCTCCACATTTAATAAGCCCCAGTAGCTCCTTATTTAATGTCCTTCATCACCAGCCTGGGTAGATTTTATGGCCCTCCACTGATTCTGCAATCCAGTGACACCAGCCTCCTTGCTGTTCCTCACACAATACTACATTTCTCAACTTTGCATTTTCACTGGTTGGCAAAAGAACTCTCTTCTTTCCTCATCTCCATGTCCCTGGCTTGCTTCAAGTCTCAGGTACATAAAGCAGACTTAGTACATGACGTTTGAATCACTAATGCAAATTGTTAAACCAAGATTTGTAAAAATGACAAAGCACGTACAGTCACATTGAACTCACTATGTTTTAGTGAATACAAAAAGGGGTTTTCTTACTATTACTACAGAAAATTTTTATGGCTGCTAGGGTTGATAAAGATATCTTTCAAATATACATAACTTCAAATGGAAGAAACACATCTTTGGTCAAGCTCGCTAAATTATGACACTTTCAATCCTATCTACCAATTATTCAAAGATTTTTGTCAAAATTCAGCTAGTGAATTTTTTTCTACCTTAATGTTCTTATATTTTTACATTTGCAACAAATGACTTCAGAACCTCTGAAACTATTCAGTGAGAAGAAGCTTCAACGTGTTAGAAAATTGTCTCCAAATTTTCAAAGTGTGCAGATAGTGAATTTTTAGAAGTGACAAACAGTTATCATTTTTGGCACTAAATAAACACAATTTTTAAACATCTTCCCATTAGCTAATACCTTGAGGAACAATGTGTACTTGAGGTGAGGTTGAGCATCAATGACAGTGAATATCAATGCATGTTTCAAATGAACTTACTGATCATTTCAAATTATTTTGATCGATTGCTTATAGATAGAATTAGTGATTATTGCTTTGATCTTGAAATGTCACTGACCAAGAATCATGCTTACAAGTAGAAGCAGCATCAGTTCAGACATCTTTTTTGGTTTGCTTACTATTACCCTCAACCAGTGACTTCTTTGAAGGAATCATCTTAAGCGATTTGAATGTTTTGTAATGGTTAATTAAGCTAAAACCAGATAATGTGATCCATAAATCCAATTAACCAAGCCCCATAAACTACAATATACTGAAAGTAAATGAATGAATGAAAGTGCAAGGGTCAACCTCTCCTCTTTGTGCCACCATTTCCCTTGAATGCAATACAAAGATATAAAGAACTCACGCCATGAGGAAGTTGCCTCCAGTATTTGATACACAGCCACGGTTGGTGGGAGTCTTGTGTTTCTTATAACCGCAGGTACCACACATTAATCCCAGGTAGTAAAAGACCAGAATCAGGATCAGCAAACAGCAGGCGATTAAACAACATAGCCATCTAATGAAAATGACAATGAACACACGAGTAATATAATATCTGCACATTTTGGAACAAATTCTAGAAATTTCAATGGGAGAGGCCAAACATTCTTGATAAAACTCCTCCTTTAGTCAAAAAAGCCAAAGATGTCCCCCTATATTAAAATGCACTTCTTTCTTCAACAATATCTAATAAACCCTCAAAGCATAGCTTTAACACCACACCCTTCGAGTGTTCTTTGTGATTATCCAGTTGTTAGTATTCTCCTTCCCAAAATTGCTTTGTACTGACTTCTTTGAAATTGCTTATTTGTGTACATGTTGTATTCCCCCAGCAGAGTATGTGAGCGCTTTGAGAAGAGGGTATATTTCATTTTTATCTTTGAATCTCTAGCCTCTTAGATGTCAAAGGTATTTAATACAAGTTTATTGACTTGAATTGGATTGTACTGGTAATGGTGCTGTAAACAAGGCCTAGGGTGAGAAGCAGAAACACTTGTTTTGGTGTTGGAGGATTAGAAAGTATTAGGTTAGTAAATGCAACACATTTTAGATGCCAATTGTTTTTTGTCTAGACTTGTAACCACATCAGTATAGGGGGCTTCTAGTAAAGAGGAAGACTAATCCATCAATGGCAATCAGCAACTGTCCCCCAATTTATTGCCATCAAGAGTTGTCTAGAGCTCTAATAGGACAAGTGACTTGTCTAGAGCCAGAGTCAATGTGGCAATGGCAGATCTTGAACCAAAATCTACCCTGACTCCTAGGCTGGAACTATTATTCACCGTACCATGCTGCCTCTCAATCAATCAACTGAGCATCAATTAAGTGCTGGGGATACAAAGAAAGGCAAAAATAGTCCTTACTCTCATGGGATGGGAAGGAGGATCTAAATTAAAATCCAACCTCAGACATTTACTGGCTAAATGACCTATACAAGACACTCCCTCTTTGCCTCAGTTTCCTGAGCTGTAGAAGAAAATGGCAAACCACTCTAGTTTCTTTGCCAAGAAAACCTCCAATGGGGTCATAAAGAGTCTGCCATGATTGAAACAATTCAACAGCAACAAAAACAACAACAAACTCTCAAGGAGCTTGGTCTCACCAGGGAGACATGTCAGTGTTTGTAACTATTGCGATTTTATAGATGGGAAAGCAAGGCTTGGAGAGGTCAAGCAACATAGCCAAAGTCAAAGTATTAGAGCAAAAACTTGAACCCAGGCCCTGTGATTCCAATTCTAACATGCTTTCCACTATTGCTTTCTAATTAAGCAACATGTAAATAAGCCGCCTTTGGACCCTATTAATAAACATTTCTATAAAGCTTGTCAAGTCTTTTCAAGGTTTATTATTAATGTTTTATTATAATTATGTCTATTATAATGGTGAGGAGAAGTGAAAGAAGAATAATTAAGAGACATTTGGCTTTTCCCCAAGTGCTTTACCTATTAATACACTGATGTTAGAGGAAAAAAAAAAGGAGCCAGATGCATTAAATATTTAGAAATGTTATGAGCATCCTAAATCAGGTGTCCAAAGAACGTCCATCTCCATTTTACAGAGATGCTGTCAGTTTGCCTAGGCATTCTAGAATAATGGATGTTCAATTAGTTTTAACTGGCATGCCCACAAGCTCTAACAGTCTGTCCCAGCAGCTGAGGAGTCTTCAAGAATGGGAGATACACAATCAAATATTTGAAAATAACAAAATAAAACCAAATGAAATCACTTTCACTCTATACTGCCTCACAAAACAACTCACTGAATTATTTAGAGTATTGCAGAGAGTCTAGAGTGCTGGTAGCAGAGTTAGAAATATATGGATTCATAACTGGGTAACCATAGCTGAGTCACAACTTCACCGAACCTCATTTTCCTTGTGATCATTAATATTAATAACAATTAACAACAATAACGTAGTAGTAGTGGTGGTGGTAGTAGTAGTGGTGGTGGTGGTGGTAGTAGTAGCTAACCTATATGAATACCTGTTCCAGGTTCTGTGGTAAGCGTTTTACAATTATTATGTCATTTGATCCTCACAACAACCCTGTAAGGTAGGTGCTATTATTATCCCCATTTCAAAGTCGAGGAAACTGAGATATACACAGGTTAAGTGATTTGCTAAAGGCACAGCTAGTAAGTTGTCTGAGGGCAGATTTGAACTCAGGTCTTCCAGACTCCAGACTTGGTACTGCCCCACCCAGATGATTAAGAGGAGGAGTCACATTAGACCAGTATGTGCCCTAGTCTAGGGCTTCTTAAACTTTTTCCACTCATGACCCCTTTTTGCCCAAGATATTTTTACACAAGCCCAGATATGTAGGTATATAAAATACCAATTGTTTTACGATCCCCACATTCAATTATACATCCTCACATGGGGTCACAATCCAGTTTAAGAAGAATCCTGCCTCAGCTGGGCAACCCTGGAAGCAAATCACTTAAGTTTTCTAAGCCTCAGTTTGTTATCTATAAAATGGGGATAATAATAACACCTACTTCACAGAGTTGTAAGAATTCAATTAGATAACAAATGTAAAGTGGTTTATAAACTTTGAAGGGTAATATGAATGTTACCTCCTCCTCCTCCAGCTACTCCTATTCCTACTGTGAGTGCTCAATAAATGCTTGTTGTTATTATCTCTCTGAACTGTATACATCGAGGAGAGGAGTAGGAATTATTATCATAGGGCTGGGAAGGTCCTTAGAGATCACTGGAGGTAAAGCCCTCATTTGACAGAGAAGGAAGCTGAAAACTAAAGGCCTCCACTCAGTATTCGTTCAACACCACCATGGTTCCTTTCTCATGTGCTACAGAAAAATAGCACAGAAGATAAAATCTAAGAAGACTAGATAATCCAGGAACATTAGCAGTTAATCAACACCTATTAAGAGCCTACAGATGTGCTGGACACTGTCAGTTCACCAGGGAATGACTGACTAGCAGTAACCCTGGGCCAAAGGACCTATCCTAGCAGGTGACATAGAGGTGAGACAATCACCTGTACCTGTTTATGAATTTTTCTTTTCAAGGTACCACCTTTCTCCTGACAACTTACAATGGAAACTTCAGCCATCCTTGCCGCTTCCCCTTCCCTACGTGTCTAGTAAATCACCAAATTTTCCTGCCTCTACCTTGAAAATGTTGCATTTTTAGAGCTGAAGGGGCCTTCAGAGTCCCCCATTTTATACATGAGGAAACAGAAGGCCAGCGAGAACTGATGGTCTATCCAGCATTATATGTATAGCTCAATTATCTGACTCCCAGTTAGAGTTTCTTCCATTCCACCATAAAGCCCCTTCTCATCTTCTTTCCCATAGCCATTGCTCTTATTCTAGTTCAGGCCCTCATTATCGTGCAGCTCCATTATTACAAATCTCAACTAGCTTCCTCCTCTCTCTTCAGAGAATCAAAGTAGGAGTTGGAAGGGAGTAGGAACTGGCCATCTACTCTGACCTGTAGAGAAGAGAATCTCCACCTCTTCCATATCCAGCATATGATCATCTAGACCCTGGGGGAAGACCATACAGTCTTCTTGTTCCACTTCTGAACAGCTAAGAAGGCTAGGAAGTATTCCCTGACATTGAGTCACAATTGGACTGTATGGTTTTCAAACTCTGCTACCTGCTCTACCTGTGGGGCTGAAGAGAACATCTAATCCCTCTTGCCCATGTCATGTTGCTGCTCTTGAATCATGTTCAGTTGTATCTGACTCCTCATGACCCCATTTGGGGTTTTCTTGGCAAAGATAGTAGAGTGGTTTGCTATTTCCTTCTCTAGTTCATTCTACAGATAAGGAAACTGAGGCAAAAAGGTTTAAATGACTTGCCCAGGGTAACACAGCTAATAAGTGTCTGAGGATGAATCTGAACTGAGGTCTTCCTGATTCTAGGCCTTGTGCTTTATGTACTGCACCACCTATTCAAGCGCAGGCTGAACCAAATGGCCTCTGAGGTTGCTAAAATTCTGTAAAAATGTGAAATTGTGAAGATTTTGCCCATCTTTACTCCAGAACGGTTCTACAATTAATTCTGACCATACAGACTTAGCAACCACCAGCCTGAACTCATTATAGGATTTCCTTACACAACACTATCCAAAAAATCTAGAATTAGGGCCATCTACTTTACCATATCTAAAACAAGTACTCACCTGTAAAAGTCATATTGTTCAACTAAGGGGAAATAATTGTCAATATATGTCTCAGTCTGAGTAAGATAAATAACGAAATCTGTTATCATCTTCTGAATAGGAAGCATTTTGATGACAACAGTGATGTTTGTACCAATGGAATCCAAAACACTTTTGACATCTGAAAATAAACACATCTCTGTTATAAAATTACCAATCTGAGGGAGGTAACCCGCAAAAACATCTCTGAAGTGAAATGAAAGGCACGTACCAATACTGTCCCCCTTACCCTCCCCACTTATTTATATGCTCAAAACAAAGCCAGGTGCTCAGGCAAGCATGGATATAGCCAAACCACTAAAAAGCCGTTATTAACAAAATAACACTATGTTTGCGCTGAACTGAAGGATGCTGAATGTGGAATCAAGCCAGAGTTTTCTTTTCCTATTTAATTGAGCAAAAACGAAAAGGCTCTTGACTTGGAAATAATGAAACTGTATGCTGTATTTCTAGCACTGAGCTAATGCCCCAACAGAGGCAGGTAATTTTCAAGGACATTTCTGGATGCCCACCAGGTGACTTAATTCTCAGATCAAACATAGTCCCTGGAGTCTGTGATCTTTCTCAGGGTGCAAAATGAAGCGTTTCACATTCCATTCCATTTTTACCACACAGCCAAAAAGCATCAGCCATGCCTCTCAATCGAAATGGACCTTCTAGCTGAACAAATGCTGTTTTTTGGAAACTGGAATGAATTAAAGATATAGGGGCAGCTAGGTGGCACAGTGGATAGAGCACCGGCCCTGGAATCAGGAGTACCTGAGTTCAAATCCGGCCTCAGACACTTAACACTTACTAGCTGTGTGACCCTGGGCAAGTCACTTAACCCCAATTGCCTCACTAAAAAACAAAAAACAAACAAAAAAACAAAGATGTATCAGAACCATGCATCCCAGTAATGGGCTTGGCCAATTATGCTGTATCACAGAAGCATGAGCTTTTAGAGGGGAAGGTATCTCCAAAGTTGATTCATCCATCCATCTTCTCCCCAGGGGGCTTTTTAGGATGCCCCAGGTTTCACCAAGTGTACTCAGAATAGCTAAGAATTCATTGATCTCTGACATAAAGGTCAGACATGGGACAGAGCTCATTTCAGTAGTCCTGGGTACAGGGGCTTCTTGGTAAGTCTTGGCAGTCTACTATCTGTTTCAAAAATCTAAGTACTGGGGCAGCTAGGTGGCGCAGTGGATAGAGCACCGGCCCTGGAGTCAGGAGTACCTGGGTTCAAATCCGGCCTCAGACACTTAACACTTACTAGCTGTGTGACAATTGATTGCATAGGAAAGCCTTGAATTGTACTACTCTAATCTCCAGTGACCTAACTCTATCCTTGGTTCTTTAGCTCAGAAGCCACGTCTGTAGACAGACATTAATCCAAAAATTTTTTCATTCAAAGATTTTCATTTCAGCTATTTTAACAACTTCTTTTCCCTGTATGACAGTATGACGACTGACGATTCAGTTCCACTTTTAGTAAGACGGTCTTTATTATCTCATCCATTAGTGTCTTTCACCAGAATCCAATTGCCCAAGATTTCCAGGGAAAGTGAGTAAATTACAGGTGGAACCAACTCAATTAAATGTAAAATGGCCTTCTGAGAAAACTCTGGCTTTTTTTAGGCAACTCCACCCCATATGTAAGCCCAGTAACACTTCTCCCATACTGTGGATACGATTTACCAAACTTACAAGGAAGGGCTGCATATATGGGCAGAACACATCCACAAAGAGGAAGCAAAAATTAAATAGAGATTAGTAAGAAAGATTATATGAGAAATATACTTCACATTAGCCACTGCTTTACACTATACAGCACATTAACAATAACATTGTTGGTAAAATCTTGGGGAGAAAGGGTGAGGAAAGACCTCATTAAAAAAAATACCACAATTCATCTAAGAATACAGACAATGGGAGAAAAATGTTTTAATAAAGAGTGCTCCTTAAATAGTGATAATAAATAATAATAAAGGCAACTTTATAAAAACTATGAATAAAACAGTTTATAATAGAAATATACCCATGAACTTAGGCCAGTTCCCCCAACTAGATTGTAAAGTCTTTGAGGGCATATACTAGGTATTTATCTTGGCATCTTTCCTAGTCTCTGGCACAAGACTTTACACACAACAAGCATTTAATATTTGTTGAAATAACCCATGTTTTAAAGGTGCTTTGACAGTATGCTTAATAAAGGAGGCATTGAAAACATGGTTTATGATGTTAGTAATCAGACAGATTCATGTATCTGTTGGGATTACCTCTGTGAAATGATCAACCTCGGATTGTCTATATATGTATAGACTATATATGTGTGTGTGTGTGTACACATATATATACACATATGTGTGCCTATATTTTATATATATATTTCTATATAAAACACTGTAATACCAAAAGAAATTAATTATAATGTACTTTCATTCTTATAGTGGCAAATAACCATATTGTACTAGAATAGATGTTCAACTTTTATGACCTATGAAATTGTTTCAAAATCTCAACTGAAACTATGGAATCTAAAGAATTTTGTGCACTTCAAATACCATTTCATTAGGAGTGTAGAAAACTTCAGTTTTTCTTTAAAAGCTTATGGGAGGGGGTGGCTGGGTGGCGCAGCGGATGAAGCACCGGCCCTGGATTCAGGAGTACCTGAGTTCAAATATGGCCTCAGACACTTGACACTTACTAGCTGTGTGACCCTCATTGCCCTGCAAAAATAAATAAAATTTTAAAAAAATATTTAGGAAAAAAAAAAGCTTATTGGAGGGGAAGCTAGGTGGCACAGTGGATAAAGCACCAGCCCTGGATTCAAGAGAACCTGAGTTCAAATTGGGCCTCAGACACTTGACACTTACTAGCTGTGTGACCCTGGGCAAGTCACTTAACCCCAACTCACCAAAAAAAAAAAAAAAAGCTTATGGGGAAAAAATACATGCATAACCTAAGAGTTAGTCGGTGCTGTGAAAACACAATGCCAGATGAAAAACATGGCAGAGGGGAAGGGGAAGGGGCAGTGAGGTACATAGGAAAAATAATCTAAATAGGACGGAGTAATAATGGTGGAATTTAATGCCACTTGGGTTCAAATGTTGACTTAGATTGTCACGAGTTAAATAATGTGCCCTGTGGTGAATCCAAATGGTATTACCATTAGTTATGACATAATGGTAGAATTCAATCATGAAGTCACTGCATCGTGGCACTAGTTGAGTAAATACATGGTGTACTCCTTAACAATGTTAAACTAGAAGAAAAAGTGAAGCATCTCATCAATTTTTATATTGCATGTTATAGCTATCATTCAAGTGAAAGAAGGTTAACCTACAAAAAATGTCATTTCCCAGGGGCAGCTAGGTGGCACAGCAAATAAAGCACCGGCCCTGGATTCAGGAGGACCCGAGTTCAAATCCGGCCTCAGACACTTGGCACTTATTGGCTGTGTGACCCTGGGCAACTCACTTAACCCTCACTGCCCCACCCAACCCCCAAAAGTCATTTCCCAAGGATTCAAGGGTACCCTCTTTCTAAGTAGTTTTTTAATTAGCAGACCTGAACAAAAGCATGTTTCAGGTATTGTACTGCAAGCATCAGTCACAGAGCTGAAAAATGACACTGTCCTTTATCAGTCTCACCTGATATAATATTCTTGGTTTGATTCTGCACCATATTAGGCGTATCATTAAATGCCGCATATCCCTAAAATACATTTGGAAAAAAATGGATTCATAAAATAATGGAAAAGCAGTTCATACTTAATTTTTCAGCCTTGACAACATAAACATAATATCTGAATCACAGACAAAAATCACACTAAAAACAACAAACTCCCCCTGTGCCCTTTTAGATTTTTTGAAGTCACTTTCTAACAAAGAACTTGAATATTCTTCAATAAGAAATTCAAAGCTAATATTAACTTACAAATCTTCATGAAATCTTAAGAAGAAGGAGTGATTTAATTCACATAGAGGTTGGGCACAAAATGTATTTATGGAAATGTGTTCCTGAAAATTTGGCTGTAAAGTGAATTTCTGAAACATGTCTTCCAATTTATTTCCATTGTAAAACTGGAGATCTGTTCCCACAGGTAGCTGTGGGAGAGGGGCTACCCTTAAAAAAAATAATGAAATTTACTAGTCACAAAATATATATAATGTAGTAACATTTGAGATTTGAGAAACAGAATTTTTTAAAAATCTTTTTCAGATGTCTCTATTAAAAGTGGGTATAAATATTGGCTGGATTTCTCATTTATTTATTCAGTCTCTTTGGGTCTATTATTGGAGGTTCAAGTGTTCATTTAGTATCTTGGGAAGTTTTTCAATTATATAAGCTATGTTATTGTTCTGCCCATAGGGATATCACTGAGTAACAAAAAGGATTACTATGATTTATCTTTTCCACTGTGTAAATTTCCATATATTAGGTTTGCCTTAAGCTAAACATAATCAGTGTTTGGCCAGATTTTTCTGTGTGTTAATATCGTTTTTCAGTCTTGTCAGTTTTAAATTATAGGTCATAAATGTTAAGAGTTAGAAGGACCTTAACATAACATCTTCCATGACACTCCAAATTCTTGTGTTTGTTCCTAGCTGCTACCAATCTTCATTCTCCTATGCTGGATCATCTCCTACATATAGCCATACGCTGAGCCTCTATAAGGAGTGATCTCTTCTCTCTCTACTTTCTCTCCCTTGATGAACTCATCTGCTCCCCCACTGGTTCAAGTATGATGTATATTCAGAAAACTCCTGAAATCTATATACTCTGCTGGAGTTTCTGTCCTGAATTCCATACCTCTGCCACCAATTGCTCTTTAGGACCCACTCTTCAGCTTATCAGACAGGATACATGCAAAATCAACACCATCCCCCAGATACCCCCCATTCCAAACCTCTGCATTTCTACCAATGATAACACCATCAATTACAGTTACTTAAGTCCTCAACTTTGGTGGGATCCTTAACCACTCCTTTTGTTCTTCACCTTCACATGCAACCTGTTGCCAAGTCTTTTCCTTCATTACATCTCTTGCATCTATCCCCTTATCACTGCTCACACAAACACAATACAAATTTGAGCTCTTAGCTTAACTTCACTTGCCACTATAGTAAATCTAATTGCTTCCAGTCTCTCCTCACTCCAATCTATCATCCATATGACTGCCCAAAACTTGAAAAATCTAATAATGGCACCTCCTTTGCTCAACAATCTTGAGTTGCTCCCTATTGACTCTGAGGTAACAAGCAACTACTCAGCCTATAATTTGGTTCTAGCCTGCTATAATGACTTATTTAATATCCATATTTTTATACAGTTTTATGAACCAGCCAACTCTACTAACAGACTATTCTCGCTGTTCTATAAATTTTGTGCCATATTTCTCATACCCATCCCTTTGTACTGACTGTCCTTTAAGTCTGAAATTTACTCTGGCATCCCTTCTGACTCTTAGAATCCTATTTCCTTCATGGCTCTCACCTTCTGTGGAAAACCTTTCTTGATTGCCCAAGCCCCTGCTACCACGTTACTGCTCTCTACCTCTTGAGATTACATGAAATTGTGTTATCTATAGGGTCTACACATTACATGTCTCCTAATAATAATTATAACTGGCCCTGGATTCAGGAGGACCTGAGTTCAAATCTGGCCTCAGATACTTGACACTTACTAGCTGTGTGACTCTGGGCAAGTCACTTAACCCTCACTTCCCCATAATATTATTATTATTATTATTATTATTATTGCTGCTGTTGTTGTTGTTATAAATACCTGATATTTACTTATATAGTGCTTTGCAAAGGTAGTCTCATGTGATCCCAAGTAGGTGCTATTATTATCACCATTTTAAAGATAAGGAAAATGCAGGGAAAATAAGTTAAGACGTGTGCCAGAGTCATATGGCTTTTAACTGTCTTAGATAATAATGGAACACAGGTCTTCTCAACTAAAGGTCCAGTCATTTATCCACTTAACAACACAGTTTTTCTTTAAAGGCAGCAAATATTTCCTTGGTGTCTTCCTATTTATTACCAGTGCAGAACAGATAAGTGAATGTTGTTTGAAGTGAATTAATGAACTTATTTATACAGCTACCTCATAGTGTAGAAGTAACTAAGATTACGTATGGAAAGGAAGAGGGCTTGGAGGAAAAGAAGCACATTCTATAGATGTGGAAAAGCTAGTGCAAAGGCCTAGAGATGGAATCTGTGTGTGCATGAGACACAGAGAGAGAGAGAAGAGGTGATAGTTCAGATAGACTGCAAAGTGCAATCACCCTCATTTTATTACATATGTTAAATATATATGCACTAAGCTAATTTTTCATAGGTATACACATACATACACACATATATATTTGTCATGTATGTGTATGCAGAATGTCCCATACTTTAATGAATCTTAGATTTCATCCATATGGACTCCCCACCAATGCAAATCACAATCTATCCCTGTCATCTCATCTGTGAAATTCCTGTCCATGTTTCTACAAAGTTGGTCTACCCAACGGACTTCAGGTCCAATCTCTGGTTCTTTGAATATTTTCTGGGCATCAGTTCAGCAGTTGAGCTCTCTCTTCTTCCAGTCAATATAACAATTCCTCTTCCTTTTCCCTTATCATGTATTTCCTCCATAATATCCTTGGATACATAGTTAATATTTTTTCCGTCTTAAAATGAAACTAGGGGGGCAACTAGGTGGTGCAGTGGATAGAACACAGGCCCTGGATTCAGGAGGACCTGAGTTCATATCCAACCTCAGAAACTTGATACTTACTAGCTGTGTGACCCTGGGCAAGTCACTTAACCCCAATTGCCTCAACAAAATTTTTAAAAAATAAATAAATTTTTTAAAAAGTAAAATGAAACTAAAATGTTTATACTGGAAATTAATTAGAAAATGATTCCATCCACAGAAATTACCTTGACAGCTTTCAAATGAAGCCCCATTCTAATGCAAGGAGAGTACCTTACTTTTTCAAAGTCTATAACACAGGAGCCTAATCTCTGGAAGGTTCTCCCAGGCTGCAAGGGTTTCAAGTACAGTCCTAGCAACAGAATACGTCTGTTTTCCAAGGACCTGACTGATTAGATAGTGAGAGGCTCATCACTAGTAGGCTGATTACTTGATGATAAATTTTCTGGTCACGGCAACCCCAGAAACAAAACCTAGAACAGTCATGTTCTGGATTACACAGCGTTTATCTATATATTTTGCATCTATGGCATACAGAATATGTGTATTTTTATAAAGAGGACTGTAGCCTATTAGAAAGGAGGGCTTAAGGGGCAGCTAGGTGGTGCAGTGGATAAAGCACCGGCCCTGGAGTCAGGAGGACCTGAGTTCAAATCTGGCCTCAGACACTTGACACTTACTAGCTGTGTGACCCTGGGCAAGTCACTTAACCCCAATTGCCTTACCGGAAAAAAACAAAAAAACAAAAAAAAACAAAGAAAGGAGGGCTTATATATAGTAAGAGGTATATAAGACACTGACAAGCATCTATGAGAAGAAAAAAATGGTGGGCCAATCTTAGGGGAAGTGCTAGCAGGTGAACATCCCGAGTCTAGCAGTAATGCTTATGAAATATTAAAAGCCCTAGGGGAAGTCCCCTAGCATACTGGGAAGATTCTAAATGTCAGATTTATGAAATGACATCGATAAGAGTAGCTAAAAATAAGGTAATGCTTAGCCTCATTGGGCACCCGTGGGAAAGAATATCTACCAGGAAGAGATCACAGATGAAATGCAGTATATAAGTATACAGACATCCACTCAGTTAACATTAAGGAATGAAATTATCTTGGAGAAAATACCCTCTTACCATTTCCTCCATGATCATATCTTCCCAACATTTCGCTGTTTCCTTTCTTGCTTTACCATGTCCAGCCCCTCACCCCAAATACATTTCGACCACTCTAAATGAATAAGGATAACATACAGTAATTTCTAATAACATACCTTTTGGACTAATCTGGCTAAATCAATTTTAAGAACTTCATTGACTTTGGCAAGCTGTGAGGTCACTGGCGGAAGCTAAAAAGGAAGCAGACCCCCCCACGATACCCCCCCAAAAATGTCAAAACATGTAACAATATTGGTAATCAATCATTCAGACAATCAACAAGCATTTACTACGAGTTGGACACTATACTAAGGGTTGGGAAAAAGGAAACAGAAAGACAATCATTGCCCTTCCTAGGGTAGACGTTCCCTCTGTTAATGTATCAACAACTTGTCCCTAACTTGAGAGTTTTCTTCAGTTACTTGAAGCCACTGAGAGTTAAAGGCCTTGCTCACAATCATATAGTTAGTACATGTTAGACACAGAAATTAAAGCCAGGATTTGTTGGCTCCAAGGCTGACTCTATCCAGCTCTTTTAAAAATTACATATGGACAAGTGTGGGTAGAGGGTAGTGGCATACTCCTATAATCTGTGCTACTAGAGAGGCTGAGGCTAGGGAGGTTCCCCTGAGCCTTGGGAATTCTGAGCTCCCACAGGGCTGAAGTTGAGAGGGTGTCAGCATTAAATTGGGCATCAATAAGTTGAGCCCCGAAGAGGTTCCTGACTGCCCATGGAGAGGTAAAGAAATGTAACGGTGACATAGGAACAGAGAGTAACTGGGCAAGACTCAATCTTTAAACCAAAACAAAACATAAACATTTATGTAAAACGTCCTTATAATCTACAAAAAAGTCCTCATCTATGAACTGTTGAGTTTTCTCTTGGCCATGTTCATGTTACACACTGCACTGAATTTTAATGCAAGGTCTGCTTTCATCTTACTTTCCCTTGCTGCCAACCCAAAAGGAGCAGCAGCCTATAAGCCAGCCTCCTCTTAGAATCATAAGGCTACGTTTGAGCAATGAAGCTCTACCCTAACAGATGCAAGAGCTCTTCTTACCCGGCTGAAGTTGGCGTTGATACTCAGCTGGTTTAAAGAATTCTTGATAACATTGCAGGTGGAACTGGCTTGAGCCTCCGAGCAAGCAGCATCATTGAGGGTATTTTTCAGGTTCTCTTTGGCATTGGTCAGGTTGGCGCTGAGTTTGTTGGTCCCCTCCTGCAGGATCTCCATAGAGGCACTCACATTCTCTAATGCCTCTCTGGTTTCTCTGATTGCTGTGGGCATGATGGAACACTTTTTAGAATACAGGAAGCCATTTAGGTGGTGAATGACTTATCAGTCATGTTGCTGACACCAACGAAGGAAGGGTACAGCTAAAGGGACAATTATGAATTTGGATGGCCATTTTATTTCAAGAGGCAAGCAGAAATATATGCTGGGAGCTGAGGGCAAGGAGAAGCAAAGAAACCATAAAGAAGCGGCTTCTCTTCAACCCTGGCATGCCAGGGACTTCCTCTCAGACCCCCAGTTTTGGTTTAAACCAGGAGATAATGACTAGTACTGGTAACAACTATAGGCACACTGGGCATTACAGAACAAAAATGGCATCCTCACTGCTCCGAATGAGTCTGGATGGGTTGGAAAATATGGGAGATGGGTAAGAGTCACCATGAAAGGGACGACAATGTCATGTTCCTTCACATCAAGGAAATCTTACCAATCCTTCAGTGTTCAAGGCTCAGGGTGAATGTTACCTTCACTCGCTAGCCCTTCTTTATACCCCTCAGACAGAAGTAATCCATTTCCTTCCACCACCCCAGGAGACTATACGTTCCTAAGGACAAACGGTTGATACCTTATTTACTTTGATCAACTCTCAGTACCTAACAAATAACAAGAACTCCATAAAATGTATGCCTAATTGGATCGAGACCCTGACAAGCCCTACAAATTCCGGATGGTTTGGGTCAAAATTTATAATTAGAAATATTCAACTTAAACCTATTCAAAAGAGTCAAATGCCTATGCTTATAGTATAATATACAACTCTTTTATTTGCTTTCCCACCTTCCTGGCCCAATAATTAGACCACAGTGGTCAGATTCCTGACTCTAGACCTACTTTGAAATGAACGGAGGAGGAGAAATCCTAGGCAGAGACAGGCACTGAGGGCAATGACTCTTCTGTGAACATGGAAATTCCTGGTGGTGTTTGTACATAGAAAAATATTGCATAGTTAAAATCAATCCAATTTTCTCTCCTTTTGGGGTTCACTTTGCTTTGGGAAAATATGAGAAATGGAAAAGGGTTTCTACTACAACTATATGATGAATGAGAGAAAACAGGCAAGATGCTAATATCATGGCAAATTTCTACATAAAAAATGTTTCAGAAATCTTTCTTAGAATTAACTACAGTGTAAACTCAATTATACAAGTTAAGACTCTCATTTTAAAAAGTGATATTTTGATGGACATGGGAGTCAAAACATTATGGTAACTGAAAATTCAAGTAAAACTGTATTTATTAACCACCAGGAATTGGCTCCAAAGGAGGCCAATGTTGTATGGCCTTCCCTGATGGATATTGAAGCTAGGCCAAAGCATACAATGGAAATATGTTAAAATGCTCACTCAGCGAGTGAAAGAACACCAACACCTATATTCTTTGAGCAAGCTTGTTTATATAATGTTCCACTTGGGTATGGAGTTGTATCTCTGGACGTGACCTAATAATTCACATTTTGATAACACTTTGACGTTCACAAAGTACTTTTCTCCCAACTGTCCTATATAGGAGATTTTCAAAAGCATTATTATGCTCATTTTAAAGATGAGGACTCTGAGCCTAAGAGAACTTTACTGACTTGCCCAAGGTTATCCAGCTACTAAGAAAAATGGACTGCTAAGTCATTTGTCAAACACTTAATATGTGCCACACACTAGTGAGCACATAAAGATGACCCAGGTCTCTTCTACTCTTTCCAGAAGTTAGGTCCTATTGGACTGGCAATCAGAAGACTTAGATTTGAGTCTAAGTTGTGCCACTTGCCAGCTGTGACCTAGGGGAAGTCACTTCTTCTCTTTGGACCTCAGTATCTCTCATCTGTGAAATGACAGTAATACATCCATTACTGAGCTCATAGGGTTGGTTACTCTAAAAGAATTTCTTTCTAAACCTTTCTTTTTATTTTTTAAAAACCTTTCTAAAGCCACAGAAATGTCAGCTTTTTTGTACCCAGTCCACATAATAGTATCAAAAGCACTGTAGGGGCAGCTAGGTGGCGCAGTGGATAGAGTACCAGCCCTGGATTCAGGAGGACTTGAGTTCAAATCCAGCCTCAGACACTTAACACTTACTAGCTGTATGACCCTGGGCAAGTCACTTAACCCCAATTGCCTCACAAAAGAAAAAAAAAAGCATTGGGAAATTCTGGAATAACTAAGACCTACTGCTGGCTGGAGGTTAACTAGTAGACTCAACGAACTAAGTCTTAAGTTGCATGGGACTGTACTCATCAACTCAATCCCACACTCAACCAGAAATATTTTTTTCAAACACCCTTTTCCCCTGAGGCTTGAGCCAACTGTTACCATAGAGACCAAAGGTCAAGATTTCACTGTGTTACCCAAGAAAACACAGCACATATATAACTAGGCACACACAAGGAGAAAATACAACAAAATAAGGAACAGTATATACTAGATTAGACTCCACACCACAGAGCACACATTTTAACTTAGGGTTTGGGGTTTTGGGTTTTTTTTACCTTTGGTAGCCCTTTCCACTTTGACTACAAGTCAAAAAAAAAAAAAGGCAAAAGAATGATGGATAATGAGGAAAATGATGATCTGGACAAAGACTTTTTGTGTATGGACATAATCAGATACACTAGACACTTTAGAATCAGGACCAACATCTTCCCTCCTATCTCACATGGTCCCCTACAGCAATAAATACATACTTGTGGGGCAGCTAGGTGGTGCAGTGGATAAAGCACCAGCCCTGGATTCAGGAGGACCTGAGTTCAAATCCGACCTCAGACCCTTGACACTTACTAGCTGTGTGACCCTGGAAAATCACTTAACCCCCATTGCCCAGCAATACATACATACATACATACATACATACTTGCGGGTGTTGTTGTTTTTTCTGAACTACATGATTCATGGACCCAATCCCACCTCACCCCAAACAAAAACACATACAAGTTTTCTCACTACTCTACACCTACCAGAGTCATAGAAAGGAAGCTTTGAAAGTGCCTGTGCATCACAGAACACAGTACAAAAGATTCTAGACCCAATTTCCAATTTTCACTCAAGGCCTCCTTAGCCCATAGCATGATTAAAGCATTTTTCAATGTCCAGCACATGTGGGCAGCCAGGTGGTACAGTGCTGGGCCTGGAGTCAGGAAAACTCATCCTCTCAGAGTTAAAATTCAGCATCAGACACACAGTAGCTATGTGACCCTAGGCAACTCACTTATCTCTGTTTGCCTTAGTTTCTTCATCTGTAAAATCAGATGAAGAAGGAAATGGTAACCCACTCCAGAATCTTTGCCCAGGAAATATCAAATGGGGTCATAAAGAGTCAGAGTGGACTGAAAAAAGTAACCCACACTCAATCACTGCTCTCCTTCATCTAACAATTGTTCAAATTTCACTTCAAAAACACACTAGTTGTGTAACCCTGAGCAAGTCACCTATTCATTCTCCTGTGGCCTCCATTTTCTCATCTATTAAGTGAGGACCAAAACAGCAGGATGTTTATGAGAATCAAATGAAATGATTTATGTAAAGCACTATATAAATGTTATGTGTGTAAATATATAACCACATAATTCAGAGAGGAAAGAAAAGGTAATAGAGAGAAAGAAAGGGAAAGAGAGAGTGAAAGGAAAAGAAGAAAGAAACGGAAAGGAGAAGAGAGAGTGGGTGTCTTTGGTAGAAAAGAGGTTAAGTGACTTTTCCACAGTCATACAATCTAAGGAGTCTAAGGGAAGATTTGAACCTGGGTTCTTATTCCAAATCCAACACTTTCTCAAATCCCTCCAATTTTCTGGATGAACTACTTTGCAGAGCCTGAAAAATTGAAGACTAAACTTCAATCAGAGGGGTTATTTTGTAGGTGTAAAATAAAGGATAATACCATAACTTTTTTTTTTTTAGCACAAGGCAGAGACTGAATGTGTGATTATTGTCATGTCACTAACAGAAAGGGGGAAAAACACCTCAGGAAGCTTCAGATTTCATAAACTTAAAAGAGTAAAATTTTTTAAAGTGGAACATTTAAATTCATATAGACATCAAATTCTTAGTGTTATAAAAGACCTTAGAGCTTTTTAGTCCAATTCCCTAAGTTTACAGGGGAGGACACTAATGCCCACAGAAGTCAAGTGATTTGTGAAGAGCCATTAAAGCTGATTATTAGGAGAATCAAGACTCTAACCCTGGTGTCTTGACCTTCCATGCTGCCTTGGGATGGATTTGAAAACATTTTGGTAAAAATCTGCCTTTTCTTAATAGGAAGCTCTTCAATTCAACAGTAGCCACCTAAAACTTAGAAATAAGACACCTAAAACAGAGTTATTCTTTCCCCTAGTAAACACTGTACTGTTTACTAGGGGGAAAACCTCAGCACAATGGAGAGGCAAGAAGGGCAAATAACTGGAGTTTTACTTGTGGTGATCACCAATCACTTCTAGCCAGAAGAAGGGATACCAGATTGGAGATAAAAGAATGTATCTTGGGCAGCTAGGTGGCACAGTGAATAAAGCACTGGCCTTGGATTCAGGAGGACCTGAGTTCAAATGCAGCCTCAGACACTTGACACTTACTAGCTGTGTGACCCTGGGCAAGTCACTTAACCCTCATTGCCTCACAAAACAAAACAAAAAACAAAAGAATGTATCTTTCACCCATTAGCCATCTGAAGAACCCAGAGCTTTATTAACGACTCATACTTCTATATCATAAAATCACAAAATTCAGAACTTTTAATGGTCATTGGAGATCCCCTTGTCCAACCTCTTTATTTTACAGATGAGAAAAGCAAGGAGCAGAAATGCTAAGTGATTTCATAGGATCACATACTTACAGTTTAAAAGGAGCTTAGAAGTCCTTGAGTATAATCCCTTTCTGGATTTGAGATCCAGAAATAGGAATTGATTTCATAGGATAACAGATTTATGAGCTAGAAAGGATCTTAGAGAATTGCACTTGAGTAAACTGAGGCATGGAGCATTCAGTGACTTCTTGGTAGTCACACAGGTAGTCTGTCTGACACAAGTCTTGAGCTTAGGTCTTCTTGACTCCAAATCCATTTTCCCAAGCTGACTTTCATATCCAAAGTCACTCATAATTGCTAATAGAGTATATAAGTAAGACTTAAGAACCCAGGTCTTCCTTTCTTCCACATCTATAATCCCATCACACCCAATTCATTATCCCAGGTCAACACCCCCACTATTGTTTCACAACTGACAAGTAGTGCCAATGGTAGCTAAGAGATAGCAAGTGACTAGCCTAGAGTCACACCACAGAGATAGCATCTACTGAGATTAGGCTTCTACTTCATTATATGCAAACTTGGACACTTCTCATTTTTGGCCTTTTGCCCCGGAACCAGTAGGAAGCATGATTCTTATTCCAAGTGAGAGATATTCACTCTCCTCAAAATTTGGAGTTGCCCTTGAGGCCCAGACACCTCAGCAGTAAAACAAACAAACAAACAAACAGTAAGGTACCAAATGATAAAAACTATGAGATAAGAGTCTGGGAAGGCTGACTTCCCAATTGTAGATGTCCTCAAAGAGCTTGTTTGCTTCAGGGGAGGATGGATTTCAAAACAACCAGAAGTTAGAGCCACTAAATGGAAAAACTAGTAGGTAAAACCTCAAGTTTTCTGATGCCAAGTACAGTGTTTACAATTCATCAAGGACACCTACTCTGTGGGAGGTACTGCAGCCATATCTGTCAACAAGAACAAGCCAATAAAGCTACTTGTTAGAACCCCTCCCTGCACTAAAATATTATTCAGTTTTGAATAAAGTAGAGCTCACATAGCTTGTTAACAAGATCTCTGTCCCCATCATGAATTACTCATTTCTGCCCTGCCAACTGAGGCAAAATAGATAAAGTCCCTGGCCTGGAGTCAGGAAGATTCATCTTTGTGAGTTCAAATCTGGCCTCAAATACTTATTAACTCTGTCTAAGTCATGTTACCCTGTTTGCCTCAGCTTCCTCATCTGTAAAATGAGCCAGAAAAGGAAATAGCAAACTACTCTAGTATCTTTGCCAAGAAAACCTCAAATTGGGTCAACATGTCGGACAAGACTGAAATCAGTGAACAACAAGAAAAAAAAAATGCAACATTTGCATTTCAGTTTCTTCGTAGTTCTGCAAGAAAAAGAAGTCAAATGTCACTAAAACAAAGTAAAAGCACTTTCATATTAAATCATTTGTAGTATTAAGCAGATAATCTTTACTCTTCTTTAAGGTTAGCTCAGGGAACTTCTTCCTATAGTCAGTCAACAAGCATTTATAAACACACTACTAGGCAGTGTGCTAAACTCCTGACACAATTCTTCCCTCATTCCTTTAGTTTTTTAAGCACTCTCTCTCTATTCCCTCAAATGATCTTATCTGGCAATAGGTGACATCCTTCAGAAGAATGCAAATACGAAGCCTTACACATATAGTAACTTACACATAGTAGGTGCTTCCAAAATCCTTGCTAAATTGAAAACACTGGACTTAACATCAGAAGACCTGGGGACTTACTGGCTATGAGACTCTGGACAAAGCACTTAACTTTGCAGAGCTCTCAGTTTCCTCATTCTTAACATGGGCCCATTAGGACTTAAAAGTAAGCAGTTGGGGCAGCTAGGTGAAGCAGTGGATAAAGCACCAGCCCTGGATTCAGGAGGACTTGAGTTCAAATCCGGCCTCAGCCACTTGACACTTAGTAGCTGTGTGACCCTGGGCAAGTCACTTAACCCTCACTGCCCTGACCAAAAAAAAAAAAAAAAGTAAGCAGTAAAAGTTACCTACTATGGTAATGGGGATACAATGTTGAAAATAGAACAGTATCTGACCTCAAGGAGCTTGCATTCTATTGGGAAAGATAACATGTCCCCATAAAAGGATATGAAAAGTAAATACAAAGTAAGCTCTTTTACTTTAATAATAAATTCAAGATCTTCAAACACTAACAGTTTATGCAAAGAAATGGAAACTGATCTAAAATGGATCCACACAACTTTCTATCTTTTTAAACAGAGTGTATTAAGAATTTGGATCATTAAAAAAAAAAAGAATTTGGATCATCTTCATTAACATCAATGATCATATCATGATAGCCCCATAATGTAAAACTGTCATTTGGGTGTGATCCTTTATGATATAATAATTCCCCTATACAATCAATAGTTCTAGCTAACCTGGACAACTCTTTGCCCCTCAGAAAATATCCTGAGCTCTTCCTCTCCCATGCCGATTTACACCCACTGTTCCCTATGCCTAGAATGGGCTCTCGTTGAATCTCCACCTGCTAAATTCCTATGCATCCTTCAGAGCCTTAATCAAATGTTATTTCTTCTAGCAAACCTTCCAAAATGTCCCCTTCAGTAACGACCATCTCTTGGAAGCTTCATATAGCATTATACATCATGCTTCTCTAATACATGTATCATGGGGAGCAGCTAGGTGGTGCAGTGGATTAAAGCACCAGCCCCAGATTCAGGAGGATCTGAGTTCAAATCTGACCTCAGACACTTGTCACTTACTAACTGTGTGACCCTGGGCAAGTCACTTAACCCCCACTGCCCTGCAAAAATAAATAAATAAAATAAATACATGTACCACGTATGCATATGTTGATTATCTATGATTATCTTATCTTCCCCACCCCACCAGACTGTATGCAGAGACTATCTTGACTAACTTCTGCATCTCTTCTAGACCTGGAACAATTCCCTGCTTACAAGGGAGACTCAAAAATTATTAGGTGAATGAAGGATACACTTCCAGACAACTGAATCAGGGTAGTGTAAGGAAATGTAAACTTAAACACATAAGTTAGTAGGTGGCTATACAGTTATAAAAAGGACATCACTTGATAGAAAGATTCTGTATAGGATCCTCTCAAATACTGATTTCCAAGCACATAGTTAGAATAATTAATTTTATAACCGTTACTTTTACATATAATATCAGGAATATGCCTACAACATAAACAAAATCACTGTGTGCTATGAATACACATCAGAGGTAATGTAGCAGAACAGAAAAAGATCAAGCCTTGGAGACGGTAAAAGCAGAGTTCAAATACTGTCTTTGACACATACTATGTGACCATGGGCAAGTCCTTTCCCATATCACTATACCCCCGACAACTCCCTTAGTATTACCAATTACTGGGGGCAGCTAAGTGGCTCAGTGGATAAAGCACTGGCCCTGGATTCAGGAGGACCTGAGTTAAAATCCAGCCTCAGACACTTGACACTTACTAGCTGTGTGACCCTGGGCAAGTCACTTAACCCCTGTTGCCCCATCCCCTTCCCCCCCAGAAAGAAGTAAAAAGATAAATATAATCGTGTAAGAGCATAATTAAGGGAAAGTTCTAATGCCACAAAAGTCATCAGGAGATGGGAAACTTGGTTAAGAAAGAGGGGCCATATCAGTAGAATGCATTCCAACTACTACAAAAATTCTTCACGTACCACATGTCATACACCATCTGTATATGAGACACAGTTATGACGATTACTAATATGTAACATCAGGCTTACCTCCTGCCATAGTGAGAACTGCATCAAGGGCCGGGAGGACTCGTTTCCCTAACTGAGCTTGGACTCGGCGTCCGAGCAATGGTCCAATATCTGCATTAGAGAGAAACCGAACTGAACATGAGGGGAAACTTCTGTGCATTTCCTTCTTGTCCCCTTGTGGGCATGATGACACTCAAGAGATCTTCACTGAAGACTCTCAGCATAGTACCGTGGACTGAAGTATGAAATAGATGGATGGCTGACTTCCAGACAAGTGAAAACCACAAGGAATTTTCCTTAGGTAGAAGCAGGTATCAGTTATGTGTACACTCATGGTTCCTCTTGATAACCAATGAACAGCAAGGATTTCAGTCTTTGGGACCATGATTGTAAGGCATGTTTCAGTCACGTACACAAAGTGTTTGTGACAGCTAGACAGAAGCATCCACCAGTATTTATATAAATTTTAAAAAATAAACAACAACTGTGTTCTTCTAAATTAGACAAAGAAAAGATTTGGAGAAGGAAAAAAAAAGATTTAAATAAATCTCCCAGAATTGGAAATTACTCATTTAAAATCTATGATCGCTTGAATTGAGCTTCAGATATTTAACAGAAGCATCAAAAGATTCCTACTGAGAACAATTTCTACCACTACCATCTCTCTCCTCTGGCAGGACTAGCAATGAGAAGAACCAGAAGCAGTAAAAGCTTCCTCTGCTTTTAAGTTACCAGGGTTCCAGAAAGAGTTGACCCAACTGCAACTAAAGCATCAACATCAATGACTACAGAGCAACTAAAAAGGCAAAACTATACTCAAAAGTTTTGGGGGCAACTAGATGGTGCAGTGGATAGAGCACCGGCCCTGGAGTCAGCAGGACCTGAGTTCAAATCCAGCCTCAGACACTTAACACTTACTAGCTGTGTGACCCTGGCCAAGTCACTTAACCCCAATTGCCTAAAAAAACAAAACAAAACAAAAAAGAGCAGCTAAAAGTTTTGCAAGACAAAAACCCCAACCCATTAGAATGTATGTTAGCAATTACACTTGGAAATAAACTCTAGTTCTTTCCTCGGACTCTGAAACTTAGAATCAGATTACTGGTACTAGAAGGGACTTTTGAGACGATCCAATCCAATCGTCTTATTTTATAGGTGAGGAAGGGTTTTCTCCCCCTCCCCCAATTCCCACAGGCAGCTAACCTTGAAGTCAGGAAGTCTCATCCATTGTACAAATTGACTTCTGGACCCTGAGAATGTTCTTATTCTTTCAGTTGTTCTAGGCAACTATCTGTGATTAAGTTTCCCAAAAAGGTAGTGATAAACAATGGGAAAGTGGATTTCCTCATAGGAAGAGTTTCTGATACCAGTGAAATCACACTTACTGTTTTGAAAAAATCCTCTCAATACAAAAAGCAAAACAACATAAAACAATCAGGGTGACACCTAGCACACTGAAAGGACACCTAGAACACCCTATAGCAAACCTATGACTGAGAATTACACAATATATGCAGGTACGAATGCAGTTCTAGAGGAAATACGAACATGAATGAGAACATAGACCCAATGGAATATTGCCTTGTGTTGTGTATATTAACAGTATGCCTTATATTTGACTTTCCATCCTTTGTGGGAGATTCTCACAGTACTTAGAAAAACAGAAATGAAATGACTAGTTTTTTTAAAAAATTACTTACTAAAAATTTTTTTTTAATTTAAACTTAAATTTTAAAATTTTAAAATTCTGGGGGCAGCCAGGTGGCACAGTGGATAAAGCATCAGCCCTGGATTCAGGAGGACCTAAGTTCAAATCCAGCCTCAGATACTTGACATGTACTAGCTGTGTGACCCTGGGCAAGTCACTTAACCCTCATTTTGCCCATCCAAAAGAAAAAAAATTTTTTAAATTACTTACTGTCAAGATCTAACAGTGCTTGATTCTTTGGGGCATCAAACTGGCTCACGAGATAATTGATTTGCTGAAAACAAAAGTATTGAAAAAGATTAAACATTGCTCATAAAAATATTTTTAAATGGTAGAAATATTTCTTACCTCCAAAAGGGTCACCTTCTACATGAAGCTGATCTCCTCCAGGTATTAGCGCACCTCTTCCCCAAACTCCCTTGTATTCATTTTGTATCTATTCTGCGTATAACTGCATGTGTATATGGTGTCTCTACTATTGGAAGTTAATCTCCATGAGGGAGAAGAAAGTGTTTCAATTTTGTCTCTGTATTCTCAAGGCTTAGTACTGTGCCCAGCACACAGGAATACTTAATAAATCCTTACTGGTTGATTGTGAGTTCTACCTAGCATCTATGCTTTTAGCAAAACTTGGATAGTTTAATTTTGGCACATTTTTTTAAGTGAAAAAAAACCATCACTTACAAATCTTGAAAATGGTTAAAATAGCAAGGTAAATATGGAGAAAATATTACAATCCTTATTAAGAGTAGCAAAAATGAAACGGACAGTTAACTAGGAATAAAATTCTTCTCTCCTGGCTCTCTGTTCTGAACAAGAAGATCTAGACTCCCTCTCTCTTATTAGATGGCTTCTAATAAACCCAGTGCAATGTTTAATATTCATCGTTTGTCAGAACACAAGTCTTGGGTGCTTAGGGAGCAGTCAGGACCTGGGGATGATCTAATAATAATCTAATAGTGAATCAAACAGTGCCAGGTCTTTACCCCTCTGGTATCTGTGGGCTCTGCCCCCCCCCACATATATATCAACTGTCACAGCTCATCATTTATAAATGGCTTTATACTTTACATAGCAATCATATAGGAAGTGCACATTTTAGAAATGATTACTCTCAAAACTAGGGCTCTTTCTACCACACCGTCATGCGTAAATAATACAAAGAAGAAAAACTGACATACTACAAGTAAATAATTTACTCAGGGGTTACACAGGCATTACTTCTCACTTTGCTGTGTGATACGTTCCTTGTAAGGAAGTAAGAGAAAAGCCAGAAAAAGGAGATAACAACATCTACCCTACTTAAACCACAGGTTTACTATGAGAAACAAATTATTTGATTCATCTTAATAGTTAATTGCATTTATCCTCGATGTCCCAAAAGACTTGGTGCAGTTCCAAGGTTTTTTTTTTTCATGATTTGGGGTTTTTTTTAACTAGCTTTATTAAAAGTTTTTAAGCGTTAATAACTTGAAACACACAGGATAGTACACTCTCCTTCATTACTCTGTGAGGTAGAGCAATGCTATTATTCCCATTTTGCAAAGGAGCAGACCAAGGACCAGTGAGAGGTTTGTGTGCACCACAGTCACATGGATGGGCAACATTAAGATTCAAAATTAAGTTTTCTGGTTTCTAATCCAGTGCTCTTCCCACTAAACCCCACTCCCTCCTTTTAAAGTCAGTACTTCCTCTCCCAAAAAAAGAGTCAGAAAATCATACAACTGCAGGACTTTTGTCATCGTATACTAAGAAATTATGTCATTACCTCTGGAGTATCCGTCAGAAGAGTTCTCAGATCCTTAAAATTGCTCTTTATTAGTGGCCGCATTCCTTGAACTTGAGTTGTAAGGTGCTGGTTTGTGACAAACGCACAAAAAACACCGATACTGCAGAGACAAGAAAGGAGGGGCGGTTCTGTGTGATGGGAGACCCTCTGGCAAATACACAGACCTAACATGGTTGACATGAACTATCCCCCAACACCCTCCCTGCAGTCATAAAGAGGAGGCAAGTTGCTCTCACCATCCTCTTGTAAACCATTAGAAGTCTTCTGGAACAGGGGACAGCTAGGTGGCGCAGTGGATAAAGAACTGGCTCTGGATTCAGGAGAACCTGAGTTCAAGTCCGGCCTCAGACACTTGATACTTACTAGCTGTGTGACCCTGGGCAAGTCACTTAACCCTCAAAAAACAAAAACAAAAAACAAAACAAGTCTTCTGGAACAGAGTTCACAGAAATTCTAATGCTGACCTATGGTCTAGAGACTTAAATATTCTCCAGAACACATTTCCTGTGCCTTTGTGTCTCATCACCAGATCATCCTCCCTGCCCCCAACCCCTTCTTTCCAGGTCCATCTCAGGAGCCCCTCACCTTCCATAAAGCCTTCTCTGACCGCTCATTCTCTCCTGTTACTGATCTCTCCCCATGGAATTTCTCAGATCACTTTGGCTCTGACCCCATGTGACCATCTGACCATTGTTTCTCTTTTTTTTTTTTTTTTAAATTTTAGTGAGGCAATTGGGGTTAAGTGACTTGCCCAGGGTCACACAGCTAGTAAGTGTTAAGTGTCTGAGGCCAGATTTGAACTCAGGTACTCCTGACTCCAGTGCCGGTGCTCTATCCACTGCGCCACCTAGCTGCCCCTGACCATTGTTTCTCAAGATGAGACAACTTTGTTTAAAGAAATGACAGAAAACCTGGGTTCAAATTCTGCCTCTGTCCTTAGAAAGACACCTAACCTCAATGGGCCTCACTTTCCTCATCTGTAAAAAAGAGGAGGTTAGACTAGATAGCCTCTGAGGTCCCTTCCTGTTCTGGATTTATGGTCTCATGTGCTTGCTAAGAACTCAAACTTATTTCTTAAAAATTTTAACTAGTCTTTAAGTCACCAGTTCATTTTTATACCAAAAAGTTCATTCAGCCACTAGGTGGAGGTATGGAGCTAAATACATTTTAACGAAACTACCAATGGTACATTTTCCCATAAGTCTTACTATGAGAATCCTGCCCGCTGGAATTCAGTTGGAAGGTGTGCTCCCCTCTGAGGCTCTCAAAAACTACTAGGGAGAATGTTTTCTAAGTTCCCAATTCTGAACAAACAGAATTATCTATTACTCTTTTTTTGGACAAAAGCTGCAGCTGAGATTTGCACTAAATTTACAAGCAGTTCTCACCTTACACAAGGATTGTGTTGCAAAAGTTAATTTGCAAATCATTTGTTTTGAACATCAAGCTGCATTTCCCAATTTAAAAACAGACAAAAACAATGCTCTCCATGGTGGCCAGACAAGCCAGACAAAAATCTATTTCATCCATAAAATACTTGAAGCTCTAGGGGAGGAAAAAAAAAAAATCATGTGGTAACTATGGTTACCAGAACTTCTTATCATGTATGACACTTTCCATTGGGGAAAAATGCTTGCAGATTTTCAGCTTGGGAGACCCAAATCCCAGCTTCTCCTAGTATGGCCTGTGATTTTGCAATCAATGATTCTCCCTGCCTACCTATGATCAGGGCTTAGAAATGAGACTTCCAGGGGGTAGCTAGGCGGCACAGTGGATAAAGCACTGGCCCTGGATTCAGGAGGACCTGAGTTCAAATCCAGCCTCAGACACTCGATACTTACTAGCTGTATGACCCTGGGCAAGTCACTTAACCCTCATTGTCCCACCAAAATAAAAAGAAAAAAGAAAAAAAGAAAGGAGACTTCTCCAAGGCAAAAGGGCAACTATACTTCCTTCTCTCTACTCTAGAATCCAATTTTAGATATATTAGAGTCCTAGAGATCTTTTTCTCAAATTCATTTTATAAAAAAAAAAGTAAAAGGTTGTAGATTTTTGTGGAAGACCTCTGCACAGGTAGGAAATGGCAAAGCTGGAATATGACCAAGGTTTTTGTACAACCAATGCAGTTTTGTTTCTAGCTGCATCTCTTTTGATTCAGGATAGCGTCACCACCAAACCTTTCACCATTGCCCCAGACTAAGCCGCCTAGAGCTGAAAAATGGAGAAGGGTGGTGGGGGACGGACACTAAATGACTCTGTGGAATGGAGGGGATGCTGCTGTTGGGAGTAAAGTGGATTTCCTGTAATGGGCTATTACTGGGCACTCATTTATATGTAAGTCATGGGCTGCCTTTTTTTTCTTTTTCTAACTCCTACAACATGAAGATGAGCAATTGACAAAGGAACTCAGCTGCTGCATATTGAGTGCTAGACACGTCCAAGTCCCTGCTGATCCAGAAAGATCTCAATCAAGAAAAAAACAACAGTGTGAGAAATAGTACACAACTAAATGGCACCTTTAGTGCTAAATTTCAGACCAAATTTCAAGATGTTATGAAATTTTATATTTGAACTTTTCATGTGAACCTGTTGAAGTGCCTACCGCGTGCAAGGAGCTGGAGATTAAAAAGATCAAAATGATATAAGCCCAGGGGGTGGCTAGGTGGCGCAGTGGATAAAGCACTGGCCCTGGATTCAGGAGTACCTGAGTTCAAATTCGACCTAAGACACCTGACATTTACTAGCTGTGTGACCCTGGGCAAGTCACTTAACCCCCATGGCCCCGCCAAAAAAAAAAAAAATTATATAAGCCCTCACTCCAAGGAATTTACAGTGTAATGTGGAGCCTGATAATAAAGAGCTTCAACAAAGTAAATGAAATAGGTTTCTGTGCATGGGGCAGTCAGGATGCTGATGACTCTGCATAGAAGTCCATAAGCATGCAGCCAAATGGATAATTCAAACACAGTAACTTATCAAGTGAATAAGAAAAAATGTTACATTTTCTTTTCATATTGTCAAATGAATTTTACTGTACTAACTAAATAATAAAAGATTTTTTTTTAATTAAGGGCTTCTAATTATGTATTTTCTTCCCACTTTGACATAAGTGCTTTTGTACCACTCCATATCTGATCTTATTATCAAGGATTACCTGAGTGAATGTTTTGACAGAAAAGGCTGCTCTACATATATTTGTTTCCTCAGAAATGCAAGCATTTCGAGAAAAATCCATTTTTCAAATATATAAAAGTACAGTTAAAACTCTTAAAATTTTACTCTTTTAAAGAGTTACATTGATAAAGCATTACTTTTTGTGCTTACAAAGAACTAGAAACAAAGTGGGTGTTCTATAGTATGTATGCAATTATTATGCACCAAGAAATTATGACCACAAGAAATTCACAAAAAATGAAAAAATCTGCCCAATTGTTGTTGTTGTTCAACTCTTGTCCAACTCTTCATGACACCATTTTGGGGTTTCTTAGCAAAGATGCTAGAATGGTTTGTCATTTCCTTCTCCAGCTCATTTTACAGATGAGGAAACTGAGACTAACAAAATTGAGTAACTTGCCCAAGGTCACACAGCTAGTAAATGTCTGAGGCCAGATTTGAACTCAGGAAGATGCCTTCCTAACTCCAGGACCAGCACTCTATCTACTGTACCATCTAGCTGCCCATCTGCCAAACTAAGGGCTCTTATTGTGGAGTTACTTTAAGAAATAGTTTGTTAACTATAATTGGTTTCTTTTTCATTCCCATGTATTTTATGTTTTGCATTTAAAAGCATTTTTCTTAGAAAGGGGTCTGTGGGATTTACCAAGCTGTCAGGGGAAGGGGAGGCACTCAACACAAAAAATATTACATACTAATTCACAGTGAATATACACAATGGTTAAAGCAATGTAGAATTTAAGAATACATGAAGGAGGGGGTGGCTAGGTGGCACAGTGGATAAAGCACCAGCCCTGGATTCAGGAGTACCTAAGTTCAAATCCGGCCTCAGACACTTAACACTCACTAGCTGTGTGACCCTGGGCAAGTCACTTAACCCCCATTGCCCTGCAAAAAAAAAAAAAAAAGAATACCTGAAGGAAGCTAACCTCTGGATTAACTAATTTTGGTCTCAGAGAAAAAGATATTTAAAAATACCTTCCCCACCTCTCAGCAAAGCCAAGGGATTATATATGTTGTACATATTGTCATGAAGTCCTTGTAGCTATTTTTGCTTAACTTCTTTTTCCCCTCTTATTATACAGGTTTACTTCAGAATAAAGAGGCAGGGGGAAGAGACCTTGTGCCCTTCTATACAAAAATGCCTGTTATGCTAAAAAAATTAAGGCACCAACAAAACTTTCTTTTTAAAAAGTCAAAAAATTAAAAACAATTTGATAACAAGGACAAGACCTGTCATTAGATTAGTACAGGGAAGTCTTGGGTGAGGACATTTCTCTTACACATGCATGTCAGCACCTCCACAGGAACAGAAGTCTTACTTACCAGGCCTGGAGTAGGAGGGATTGATTTGCCCAGGATCACAATAGAGCCAAGGCAGAAACAGACCTTGAGCCCAGGTCTTCCATCTAATCTACTAAACCACAATGCATCAATGACATAGTTAGCTCCCTCTTGATCTGAAGACATTTCACATTGGCTACCCAAAAACCATATTGTCCTTTGTCAGGGAACTTAGGAAATAAGACCCAGTGTTGAAACAAAACCTCAAATGAGCCTTTTGTTCCTTCATACAAATCCTTCATTTTGGGAAAACTTGCTTCATTATGGAAATTAAGAATTGAAAGTTAGATTTGGTTTCTCCAAGTTAGCCAGTTATTAAGGAAAACCACTTTGAACAAAGGCTTTTTTAAAAAACAATTTAAGGATCTAAACGCTGTGATAAGAAATAATGAAAAACCCACATATCTGACAAAACTGAGAAAGATTTTGGATGAATCACCTGGCTAAGCAATTTAAAGAAATAATAAAGGAAAATTTCAGTCTCCTATTTGATAAAAAGAAATCTTGTGTGTGTGTATACACTATAAATAATTTTACCACATTAGTGAGGTGACATACCATATCTATATGCCCTTCATATCTATGAGTAAATCTCACTATTAATGAATAAAACTAAAAGTATTCCTTAAGTACTATGTACTTAGCACTGAGTATACAAATGACAAAACGAGATACATCTGTAGATGGATACCTCTCTCTCCCCCTCTCTGTCTCTCTACCTATATTTCTGTCTCTGTGGACAGAATGACTAATCTTTGCAGACAAGCTCACAAAAGTTCTTCAGTTTTTAAGGTTGCTCTTTCTCTATCCCTAAGTGGTTGTGTTCCCCAAGGCAGGAATCAATAATTACATCCTCTCAAGAATGAACTCAGTTTTCTGAAAAGGACCAGGATTCAAATTTCACTGATGTTGAATTACTGAAACTCATTTACTTGACTCAAATCTGGAAACCTCATTCATTCAGCTTAGTAACTTGGACAAGTCAAGGGAATATCTGGTTTTTCATCACCTTATAAAAGCTCAGTAAAAATGCAGTGATGAAAGTGTAAGGAAAGAAAGGGTGGGAGAAGAGAGAAGGAAAACTTGACATTTTCTAGGATAGAAAAAAGAGAGTTGCATCTGTTTAAATAGTTAACTCAGAGAAGGAAAGGTATTCCATCTTCCAGAGATGGTCAGACAGATTACATGAACAGATGTTGGCCATACCAATCTGGCGGAATTCTAGCTACCTCTAAATCTGCAGCTGGAAAAGGGCTCAAAGAGAAGGCAAGATAGAAGATTCCCCAGTGTAAAACTATTTCTTCCTCAAGTACTGTTCATTTATATAAAGGGGGGGAAAAAAAGGACAAGAAAAATTGGACCAGAACTTTCACAATGAAATTACCAATCAATTTCTTTCAAATGTGATCAATGGTGAAGGGTCCTGCAATTGGATTCAATAACTTCTTGCTGAACCAAATAATGGGGCGAGCTACAAGTTTTGAGCTTTTAAAAAGAAAGCTGTCAAGTAAAAAAGTAGTGTCATCACTAGAAAATACACACCAACTCACTGAAATACTTCTTTGAGTGGTATAAATTCAAAAGCCTCAAAATTGTATTTCTGTGACTAATTCAATGACTAAATGACTAATTCAAATAATCAGAGACAGAATTTTTAGGGCTCAAAAGGCTATTTAAGATTATTCTGTCTGATACTCTCTCTTTTTTTTTTAATTTTCCCTAGATCTCTTTTTCATCACTATGGGGAACCTTGGAAATGCCATCCACCAATGCAGGTTGACAACTGCACTACAATTTGGGGTCCTAGAGAGTTGGCAGATACAAGAAGAGGTTGCCCATGATCACAGCCAGTCTTAAGTATTAGGACCCAAATTCAGGTTTTCCTGATTAGTTCTAGGTCACTATATACTATATCGCACTGTCCCTCATTTTTATTTTATGGATAAAAGAAACTGAAGCCCAGTGTGAATGATTTGCCCAAATGAATAAGAAGTGTTCACATTTTATCACATTAATTTTTACAAGGCACTTTCCTCAAAATCACTTATTACTCCCATTTTATAGACTGTGGATTTTATTTGGGGGGAAAGAGGGAGCTCTCCAAAAAATGTATATGTGGCACTTTTATGCTTAATCTGCATTATTAACACTTAACAATTAATATGAGGTGTCTCCAGCACATCCCTGGTTGGAAGGGATCTATGATATCATTCAACCCAAACCCCTCATTTTAAGGATGAGAAACCAGAGGCCCTCAGACAGTAAAGGAAGCGATAGAGCCACAATTGCACTACCTGTCAGTTTCAGAGCAAGACCTAGAACCAGAACTCATGGTTCCTGATTCTCAAGTTTCATTCTATTCAATGAGCACTGATTAAAATATTGGTATTTTACCAAACATTATATTGTGCACTCATAGTACAAAGATGAAAGCCAAAATACCAAAAAATCAGACACCAAAACAGGCCTGGCTTATATCTGGGGAAGGTGGTGGAAGGAGAGCCTCAGCATGAACATTGTTCTGTTTCTTTTAACTGATCCAAGCTCTTTTCTCCAATGTTCACTCAATATCAGCAACGCCTACTCTGCATTTCTATTTTCCTTCTTTACAACATTTGAACATCTAAGACATCCTTTTCTGTGTGCTGACATCAACTTCTCCTTTCTAACAGATCTTTTCTAACTACTCTGATAGAAGAAATCCTGTTTTTCCTTTAGTTCTCATCTTTTAGACCTGCTTCCAAAACCTGTAGTGATTAAATACTGGGCAACAGACACTTGAAGAAATGCCTAAGGAGACCAGGAAGTAATCAAGAAGGAAGGATACAAATTCTAAACCCTATGTTGGGTGCCCACCCTTCCCCCCCACACCCATTTAAGAAAAAAGTAAAGAGATTAACTGTTAGGATGAATTCATGCTGAGAAAACTCCCTCAAAGGTCAAGCTCACATAGATGTAATTATAATAATCATAGTTCACATTTTTACAGAGGCAGTGAGGTGTGGTGGAGAGAGCACTGAATCTCAAAGCAGGAATCCTGACTCAGTAATTTACCAGCCGTGCAACAAAGCCTGTCCAAATCATTAACCATTTTAGTCTTAAGCTGCTCACTGATAAAGGTGGAGATAACATCTGTGGCATTTAATTCACAGAAGGGAGTACAAAAATCCAAGGAAATATATATAAAAAGTTTGTATATAAAATATATATAAATATATAAAATTATAATGTATATTAAAAGTTTGGCAAACCCCAAAATGATATATAAAATATCATATGTATAGTAATTATTTCTACACATATATGTATAGACATACAAGTATACAAGCACATACTTTTGTGTAGTATCATCTAGTCCAATAGACTCACTTTACAATTAAGGAACTTGAGGCCCAAACTGTCACTTGCCCAAAGTAGTAAGGAAAAAAAGCTAAGAGTCAAAACCAGTTCTTCTGACTCCTATACTCTTTGATCTATATCATATACACTGCCTCTTTTTGCCTTAAACTCTGTTCAAATATATATGCGTGTGTATATACACATAAACACATTCAGCACATGTATACACACATGTGTACAGACACGTGTGTATATACACATGCATCTATGAGCGTGTGTTCACAGTATTTTATAATTATAAAGTGTTTTCACAACCCTTATCACAAGAAGAGGCACCTGTGGCATTGTGGAGAAAGAGCTGGGTTTACATTCAGGAAGGCCTTGGGCTCAAGACCAAACTCTAAAACATAATGGCTGAGTTTCTCTGAGCCAATTGCTTAACCTCTCAGTGCTTTAGATAACTCTAAAAACTAGGAGAATCAAAGAAAACCCCAATGAAGTGGGAATTTTCTCTGGTAGATCCTGATATCAATGAAATCACAAGGAATCCCCATCCTATCTTAGGCAACACATTGGGGGGGGGGGTAATGGGGGTTAAGTGACTTGCCCAGGGTCACACAGCTAGTAAGTGTCAAGTGTCTAAGACCAGATTTGACCTCAGGTACTCCTGAATCCAGGGCTGGTGCTTTATCCACTGTGCTGCCTAGCTGCCTCCAGGCAACACATTTTTAAATATAAAGTCATAGATGAATTCAAGAACTTATTAAGATAAAATTATTTTCCATTTTCTCCTTTAATAAGAGATTCAATGAACCCAAATAGTTAATTAGCTTTGGAGTGATTTTATAATTTTGGGTTATAATATGGCATCAAATTAATTATTTTAGCCTCCTAAGAAGTCCTCATTTCGGCTTTCTTTCCCTTCCAACCCAGCCTTCAGGCTGTTTATGCACAGATATGGATGGGTCCTTCCTTGGATCAAAACCCTTCAGTGGCTCTCTATTAGCCAAGTATCAGTTAAAGTCCTGAGCCTATTATTCTAGATTCCTCAAAATATATGTCTGAAAAGGTACAATGGTGCTTTATCATATGTTACTCTCCCCTCGGTAAAGAATCACAGCCCTGGAGCTAATAGGGACCTCAGAGACCATCTACTCCAATTGGCTTACTTTACAGTTAAGGAAACTGTGGCCCAAAATATGTCACTTGGGCAAGATCACAGTTCATTTTTTTTAAAAAGCCAAGAATCAGAGGCAGAGCCAAGATAGTGGAGAGAAGCCAGCAAGCGGCCTGAGCTATCCTTCAGTTCCCTCAAAAGTAACATTAGATCAAGCCTCTAAACAGATTCTGAAACTACAGAACCTACAAAAAGACAGAGAGACAGAATCTTCAAACCTGAGATAATTTAGAAGACTAATTTAGAAAGGTCATCTCACTCAGGCAAAAGGGGAACACAGCGCACCTCAGCACAGCGCAGTGTTGGAGGGCATCTGGGCAAGTCAGCAGGAAGCTCTAGGCCACAGCCGAGCAACCGAGGCCCCTTGATCCTGACTCATCAAGCTGGTGGTGCAGGCCAGTGGTGAGATCCACCAGCACCAGCTGAGAGAGCAGGCTGCCAGCTAGAGGGCCACCCACAGGACAGGAGCGACCAGGCTTGGCCATCCCAGCACACTGGGAGCAAGCCCAGGGCGGTGAGAAATCCACAAGCCACAGAGGCCTCAGAGTAGAAAGCCAGTGACACAGCCCCTATCTCTCAGCACAAGAAGCTTGAAACAGTGACCCTGGGGCCCCAGGAGCAGACCTCAACTTTAAAAAAAATAAGCTGCAATATGAGTAAGAAACAAAAAAGAGCTCTTAAGCAGCTTGGAAAAGGAAGCACAAAGATTGACTGAAGAAAACAATTCCTTAAAAAATTCATTTGGCCAAATGAAAAAGGAGGTGCATAATCTCACTGAAGAAAACAATGCCTTAAAAATTTGAATTGGACAGTTGGAAGCTAATGACTTCATGAAACACCAGGAATCAGTCAAACAGAATAAAACAATGAAAAAATAGATGAAAATGTGAAATACCTCATTGGAAAGACAACTAACCTGGAAAATAGATCCAGGAGACATAATCTGAGAATTATTGGACTGCCTGAAAGCCATGATCAGAAAAGAGTCTAGGGGGAAGCTAGGTGGCGCAGTGGATAAAGCACTGGCCTCGGATTCAGGAGGACCTGAGTTCAAATCCAGCCTCAGACACTTGACACTTAACTAGCTGTGTGACCCTGGGCAAGTCACTTAACCTTCAGTGCCCTGCCCCCCCCCCCAAAAGAAAAGAAAAGAAAAGAAAAGAGTCTAGACACCACGTTCCAGGAAATTATCAAGGAGAACTGCTCTGATATTATAGAATCAGAGGATAAAATCATCACTGAAAGAATCCACCAATCACCTCCTGAAAGAGACCCCAAAAGGAAAACTCCAAAGAATATTGTAGCCAAATTCCAGAATTATCAAGTGAAGGAGAAAATACTCCAAACAGCCAGAAAGAAGCCATTTAAATATAATGGAGTCACAGTCAGGATTGCACAGGACCTGGCAGATTAAACATTAAACGATTGCAAGGCTTGGAATATGATATTCCAGAAGGCAAAGGAGCTTGGATTGCAGCCAAGAATCTATTACCCAGCAAAACTGCATTATCTTTCAGGGGAAAAGATGGACATTCAATGAAATAGGGGACTTTCAAGGTTTCCTGATGAAAAGACCAGAACTGAATAGTAAATTTGATCTTAACATACAAGACTCAAGAGAAATTTAAAAAGGTAAAGGTGGTGGGGGGGGGAGTCATTCAGTAAGGTTAAACTACATCCCTACATGGGAAAATAATACTTCTAACTCTTGAGAACTGTATCTCTATTTGGCAGGCAGAAGGATTATACACAGAAGGTATTGTGACAATTGGAGTGATGCCACCTGCTGGAGAGTTGCTGTAGGAAAGCTCTGCCATGAGGAGAAGGCATCTGAGGGCAAACCATGTGGCTTGGAAGGCCAGTTCCTTGGCTTCAGGAAGTGGTTTGCTCGTGGGTACTGTCGATCAAAGCTACCAGACAATTAGCTTGGAGCTGTGTGTGTGTGGATGGGATGTTCCCAGTTTCACAGGAGGCTTGTGGGACAAAGAAGGGGCGAGGTTGGCTTTCTCACTCTCTTTCGCTAGGGGGGAGTGGAGCAGGAGCTGCTGGCTCCCAAAGATAGATAGATAGGCCTCTTTCTTTCTTCACCAAATTCTTATGCTCCTTAATGAATGCTTAGAAGTCTAAACTCTTGCTAAAGCTTCTAATTTATTGGCGACCGCTCATTAGATTTTTAGACAGTATAGCTAGAATCTTAGCCACCATATACATAGCAACTTTACAGTATAAACATAAATTGTATTGTATTGTACAGTATAAATATAAATTTTGGTGTGATGATATGAAGAAAATTAAGGGGTAAAAAAAGGAGTTTGTGGGGAGAAGAGGAAAGGGGAGGTGGAATGGGGTTAATTACATCATATGAAGAGGTGCAAAAAAATCTATTACAATAGAGGGAAAGAAGGGAGGGGTGAACATTGTTTCAACCTTACTCTCATTAGATTTGATTCAAAGAGGGAATAACATATATGTTCATTTGTATAAAAAAATTTAGCTTATTCTTTAGGGAATTAAAAGGGTAAGGGGAAAAAGGAGGGACTGATAGAAGGGAGGGCAGCAGCAGGGGAGAACAGGGTAAAGAAAACAGAGAGGGGCTGATAAAAGGGAGGGCAGATTGGGGGAGGCAGGGATAAGAAGAAAAAGCCAAGAATCACACCTAGTTCTTCTGAATCTGACTCCTGTACCCTTCCTCTGAACCATAGGTTGGCCTTTCTTTGCCCTATGCTCTGTCCAAATCGAGCTACTTAGAGTTAATTCATACACTCTATAGTCTCCTTCAGTGTCTATGTTCTCATCATTCATAGAATTGAAATGCCTGTATCTGCTCTCCCACCTAGACCCTAGACTGTAGACTTCCTGCCAATACCTTGAAAGATCAAAGCAAACTCTATACAGAACATAATCCCTTCGCTAGTTTCCTAAATCAATTAATCAATAAACCTTTATTAAGTGTCAAATATTAAGCACAAAGGATACCCCCCAAAAAGGCAAAATACAGTCACTGCCCAAGATATTTGTACAGTTATCATATTCCCCTACTAGACTATAGACTCTATGAGAGCAGGGACCATGTCTACCATGTCTTTTTAAACTTCCTCTCCCCTTATAGCCTAAGCACAGTACTCTGCATAAAGGAAACAGTTAAGAAATGTTGGTCAAATTGATTTGAGGTTGAATTTCAATTGGAGGCTGGAGAGGAGTGAAAAACTACCATAGATTGGATGCAAATGACATAATAAAGAATTCTATAGACAAAAAAAAATCCTGTTTGATGCTAATGAGTTCTCAAGAACAAAAGAGAAAAAAAAGGAAGATAAATTTAGCCTCATTATTTGCATGAATGGAAGTCAAGCCTATTTCTGGGTTGAGGACTTTAACAGGTTTATAAATTTTATATATTTTGACATTTTAAATATGATGTAAATAATTCAGCCACTTAGGAAAGAATGTCTAAGAGATCTGGCCACTATGGGTTTGAAGTCCAGGAAAAGGAAAAACCCAAAATAGGAAAAAAAAGCTAATCTTTTTGCAAATAAAAGTCACTATTTTATACATATATTTAGATATAGATATATGTTGAATGATAGACACCAGGTAAAACATGCTCCCATAATTATCTCAAATATCTTAAGTAGGAATGAAACAGGCAGCTGCTGTTTATCTAAAACAATTTTTTAAAAAAGGTTTGGGGAAAACCAACCTATTTCTAGGCTTTTCAGAATGACACTTTCTCAGTTAAAGCTTATTAGTAAGGACATGTCTACAGAATCAGCAACACTACGCCATATGTCTGCAAATGAAGTTGAATTCCATGGCTTACAGGAAATGCTCAGGGCTCCTTGCTGGGGATGACAAGTATTCTGGCCTTAATTGACATTTTTTCTCTTGTAGCTGGGGAGGTGGCAGATCTCCCACAGCTCCAGGAGCTGTTCATTCCTAAGGACACTTTAGAGGAAGAATTGACAGTGAGGCATCTGGCATTAACACTGACTCTATCCTAGACTGCCATAAGCAGCAAGTGTGAAGGGAATTCAGATCTTGAACATGATGCTACACTATGAACTTTTATGCTATCCTAACCCCAAAGCTCACTGAGAAACATCCAAGCACAAAGTAAAATTTAGCCCTTCCCCACTGTGATTAAAGAGAACAGAATTTATAATTAGGACTCAGACTTTGAATCATCAAAACCAATGTTTTGTTTATTTCTTAAATAATGCTGCTATCTAATATCATTATTTTTGTCCAGAACAGATTACCCATGATCATCAACTTGCAATTTTAGTTTTTAAAAATATATTTTTTGAAATTTATATTTTAAGCATTCTTTTCTTTTTAAATTTTGAATTCCAAATTCTCTACCTGCCTTTCACCCAGTCTCCTACCACTGAGAAGGAAATCAATATATCAATTTTACTTGGTAAATCATAGAAACATATTTCCTTATTAACCATTATCTTTTTTTAATGGGCAAGAAAAAGAAAATGAGAAAATTATTCTTCAATTTGCAGAGTTCATCAGTGCCCTCTATGGGGGGGGGAGAGAGAAGCATTTTTTTTTTTAAATCACAAATCCTTTAGAATTATCTTGGATCATTGTATTGATCAGAGGAGCCAAGGTTTTCATAGTAAATTATCATTACAACATTGCTCTCACTGGGCACAATGATCTCCCAGTTCTCACTTCTCTTTGCATCAGTTTACATAGGTCTTGGAATATTTGTCTGAAACCCCACCCCCCATCATTTCCCCAACAGCAAAATAGCACTCCAGCACAATCATATGCCACAACTTGTTCAGCCATTCCCAAGTTGATGAGCATCTCTTTGATTTCCAATTCTTTGCCACCATAAAAAGAGCTGCTATAAATATTTTTGTATGTATAGGTCCATTTCTGTTTTCTTTGATCTCTCTGGGATAGAGACAAAAGTAGTGGTTATGCATAATTTTATAGTTCTTTTGACCTAGTTTCAAATTATTCTCCAGAATGGTTAGAACAGTTCACTACTCCACTGACAGTTCATTAGAGTACCTATTCTTCTCTCATCCCCTCCAGTGTTTAACATTTCTGATAAGTGTGAGGTTGTACATGAGGGTTGCTTTAATTTGCCTTTCTCTAACAGAGTATTTTTTTTTCATAAGATTATAGATAGCTTTGATATCTATTTCTGAAAACTGCCTATTTGTATCTTTGGACCATTTAACAACTGGGGAATGGCACTTTATTTTGTAAATTTCTTAGTTCTATACTCTATATATTTGAGAAATCTTTTGTAAATTTGTTTTATATTACTTCATCATCTATGGTACCTTTTATCAAAATTTAGTTTCCCTAATTATCTCTTTTAGTCTATTTTCCCATACTTTGTCTGAGATCATAATTGCTACCCTTGTCTTTTTTTCCAGTTCAAATGAAGCATATTAGATTCTGTTCCAGCCCTTTATTTTAATTCTGTGTGTCTTTCTATTTCAAGTGCATCTCTCTCTTGTAAAGAACATATTGTTGGATTCTGTTTTCTAATTCATTCTGCTATTTGCTTCCATTTTATGGGTAAGCTCATCCCATTCACATTCACAGTTATGATTACTGTGTATTGCTCTCTATCCCATTCTCTTCTGTGGCTTTTTCTCTCTTTTTATCCTGTCAGTCCTCAAAAGTATTTTGTTTATAATCACTGCTTCCCTTATATCATCCCACCACCCCACTTCAATTCCTTTTCCTTCCTATTTCCCTGTTGGATAAGTTACAATTCTATACACAACTGAGTGTGTGCTACATACAAACACACATATACATACAAATGATATACATTTATATAAATGTGTGTATATTCTTCCCTGTTTCTGAACCAATTAAGAGTGAGGTTCAAGCACTGCCCACCCTACTACCCATTGTTACCTCTATGGTAAAAGTTCTTCCTTGCATACCTCTTTTATGTGAGAAAATTTCCCTAGTTTACCTCTCTCATCCCCCTTCTTCCATAGCTTTTTTTCTCACCCCCTTGTTTTGGAAATCACTGCAACTCATACCCATGCCCTCTATGTAAACTCCTTTTAACTACTTTAATAATAATGATGTTCTTAAGAGTTATATATATCTTCCCATACAGAAATGTAAACAGTTTAACTTTAGAGACCCTTATGATTGCTCTTTCATGTCTAACTTTTTATGCTTTTCAAGGCTTGTCAAAATTTTCAAGGAATGTCAAATTTTCTACCCAGCTCTGGGCTTTTCATCAAGAATGCTTGAAAGTGCTCTATTTCATTAAATAGTCATTTCCCCCCTGAAGGACTATACTCAGATTCTTGGTTGTAATCCTATCTTTTTTGCCCTCCAGAGTATCATTTTTCAAACTACCTTATCACTTAAAATGGAAACTACTAAATCTTCTTTGATGCTAACTGTGTTCCTTTGACGTGGGAACTCTAGAATTTGACTATTATATTCCTGGGAGTTTTCATTTTTGGATCCCTTTTAACAGGTAATTGGTAGATTCTTTCATTTTCTATTTTGCTTGCTGATTCTAGATTATCAGGGCAGTTTTCCTTTCTTTAAAGATGATGCCTAGGCTCTTTTTTTTATCATGGCTTTCAGGCAATCCAGTTATTATTATTGTTATTATTATTGTTGTTGTTGTTATTGTTATTATTGTTATTGGTGGGGCAATGAGGGTTAAGTGACTTGCCCAGGGTTACATAGCTAGTGTCAAGTTTCTGAGGCTGAATTTGAACTCAGGTCCTTCTGAATCCAGGGCCGGTGTTTTATTTACTCTGCCACCTAGCTGCCCCCTCAGTCCAATAATTCTTAAATTATGTCTCTTCTATTTTCCAAATGTGTTTTTCCAATGAGATAATTCACATTTTCTTCTAATTTTTTCATTCTTTTGACTTTGTTTTATTGTTTCTTGATTTCTCATGGAGTCATTAACCATATGACCAATTCTATATGCCCAATTCATATAACCAATTCTAATTTTCAAAAAATTATTTTCTTCAGTGAAATTTTGTACCTCTTTTTTACATTTAGCCAATTCTGTTTTTTTTTAAGGAGTTCCTTTCTTGGGTGAATTTTTTATACCTCCTTTTCCATTTGACCTATTCCATTTTAAAAGGAGTCCTTTTAGTGAATTTTTATGCCTCTTTTACCATTGGGACAATTCTATTTTTTTGTTTGTTTGTTTTTGTTTTTTGGTGAGGCAATTGGGGTTAAGTGACTTGCCCAGAGTCACACAGCTACTGAGGCCGGATTTGAACTCAGGACATCCTGAATCCAGGTCCAGTGCTCTATCCACTGCACCACCTAGCTGCCCCTTAATTCTATTTTTTTAAGGTGTTATTTTCTTCAGTATTTTTTGTGCCTCTTTTACCAAAGTGTTCTCTTTTCATAATTTTCTTGCAGCACTCTCATTCCTTTTCTCAATTTTTCCTGTACCATTCATTTCTTTAAGACTTTCAAGGATTCCTATGCTTGGATCCAATTAGCATTTTCCTTGCAAGTTTTGTTTGAACTGATTTTTCACATTGCCATCTTCTGATTTTATGTCTTGGTTTTCCCTGCCACTGTAATAGATTTTGATGGTCAAGTTCTTTTTTTTTGTTGTTTGCTCATTTTCCCACCTTATTTCTTGACTTTGAACTTTAGGTTAAAGTTGAACTCTGCTCACCTCTAAGTGGGAAGGCATTTTTTCAATCTTTAGGCTTCTTTATGCCTTGTTTTCAGACCTAGTTTGGGGTTTTTCTAGTTTTTGGTGCTTCCAAGGTGGTGTGATGCAGGGAAAGGAATAATCACTGCTCTCTTAGTTTGCCCTCTGGCTTTATCAAGGAAGAGCCCCATGTCCCTTGTAACCATAAGTCCTCACACCTTTTTGCTTTGGAAATGTGACCAGGGTCCTTGCTCCCTTGTGACTGGCCCCCAGCACTCTTCTCTGCCCTGGAATTGCAATTCAGAAGTGCATATGGACAAGAGTTGCAATCAGGTGGCTATCTTGCGGAAGAAGGGAGAGGGAAGGGAAGGAGGGAGCAAAATTTGGAATTCAAAATCTTATAAAAATGAATGTTGAAAACTATCTTTACATGTAACTGGAAAAATAGAATAATATTAAGATTGAAAAAAAAGGGTTGTTATCAGTGCCAGCTGTACCTGGTGCCAGCAAAAGGCTCCTTATAATCCTTTTCTCACAAGTTTTGTGATCTCCTTACCATCTCTGGGCTGAGTTTCTTAAGCTGCTACAGCTGCTGTTACTACCACGGTATGTGTGGGCTCCAGACAGGCTTCCACCTGGTGTCACAAGCTTCTACTGCTAACCTCCCAATTTTCCTTAGGCCGGAAAAATGTCTCACCCTGACCTTTTGTTGGTTTCTGTCACTCCAAAATCTAATTTGAGGCATTTTTTTCAAAAGTTGTTCAGAGGGCAATTTTGAAAGAATTCACCTTTCTCTGAATATTGTCATTTTAACTAAGATTCTGCCTTCATGAAGATATACCAGTGTTAATAATAGTCTAGCAGGAGTCCATGAATTTCCAAGATCTTGCATTTCACATGAGGAGCACTTATGCAAATGACAGCTAAGTTCTTTTCATAAGGAAATGTATATAGAATCACGATTCTTTCATTTCCTAAATGACCTTTTTCCTTCAAGACCGAATGTACAGTCTAACATATGGCATACCACTATTAAGGTTAGAAAGATACATATGTATATAGGTATATTTATATTCAGGTAGTCTTTCTTGATCCTCCCAACTGAAAATACCCTCTCCCTTCTCAAACTCTCCTAGAGCCTTTTATTTGGATCTCTTTCATGTTCCTCTCACATTCTGTCTTATGTTATACTTATTGCATATGTGCCATGTCTTGGACACCCTGTTTCAGGGCAAGGGTTACCATTTTTCACCTATGGTTACTCATATCCTTAGTATATAGGATGTTGAGCGTGGAGTCAGGGAGACCTGGTTTCAATTCCTGCTTCTGACATTAACTAGATGAGTGAGCCTGGGCAAAATCAGTCTCTCAGTCTGAGAGAAAGAGCAAGTGAGAATCAAGGCTTCCATGAGCCAACAGAAGAGAAGCTGGGCTGTGTCTTCCTGAACTAAGAGAGCATGTCTTAGTGTCCCACCCTCCTACCATCTCCTAAGGACCTCGCCTTCTCATCCCCACCACTATTGCCAGAAAGTGCTACTCTACCCCAAAACTGACCATCTAGCTACCTGGCTTAAACCCACCCCACCAAAAGATGTAGAACCTTCCATTCCTTAGAACTAGTAGCTTCGGGGCAGCTAGGTGGTGCAGTAGATAAAGCACTGGCCCTGAATTCAGGAGGACATGAGTTCAAATCCGGCTTCAGATACTTGACACTTACTAGCTGTGTGACGCTGGGTAAGTCACTTAACCCTCATTGCCCAGCAAAAAGAAAAAAAGAACTAGTAGCTTACTGCACTCTACTCCCTTCCACCACCATCATCCCCAAAGAAAATACCAGCAGAACTGAGATGCCCTTCCTGATGAGAAGGGTGGGCAAATTCATCAAAATTCAGTCCCTCACATTCAAGGTGGGCCATTGCTAAAAGACCTCCCGTCATCTGACAATGAATGACCAACCCAGGACCACAGCCCTGTTAAAAAGAGAAAAAAAAATGCAACTAATATCTGAGCTAGGACTCAGGAACATATCCTATCTATGGTCCTATGGCTAGCAAACTTTGTTTTCCTTCTCTCTGAATCTCTGTCAATGAGCATTGAAAGCTCCCTGGATGCAAACTTCCTCACTCTACTACTATGCTTTGCTCCCTCATCACAGTCACCTCCATCTTATCTCATGTGTGCCTATATGCTGCTCTGCCAGCCCCTTCCATTGTATACTCTATTATTAGCAAGCTGCCATTTGTATTGGGTCTCTTCCTGTCACATTCCTTCCATCTCCTTCTTTTTTGGGGGGGATTGGGGCAATGAGGGTTAAGTGACTTGCCCAGGGTCACACAGCTAGTAAGTGTCAAGTGTCTGGGGCCAGATTTGAAGTCATGTCCTCCTAAATCCAAGGCTGGTGCTTTATCCACTGCACTACCTAGCTGCCCCTGCATCTCCTTCTAATCATGAAAATCTGAATGACCCCTTCCAGAAGACTCTGTGTTCCCAACCACCCTCTGTAGTAGCAGGTGTGCCTTCACTAATGTCCTCTCTGCCGTACCCAAATACACTGAACCAAGATCAGGAAGAGGCATACTCTTTGTTCTTTGCTGTGACTTCTAAAACTCTCCCTGTTGTCATCACTCATTCACCTTTCCTCCCAGTTTCACTCTGTCTAGACATATCACCAAATCGGATCCTGGTGGCAGTGTTCTACCAGCTTCTGGGTAATTTTTCTTCCTTGAGATGTCTAGCTCATGATCTTCCTTTCAGCTCTCATACTTGGAAATTCCAATACATATATTGTTATCCCCTCAAATACTTTTAAAAACTTCCCATTTCATCAACTTCTTCAACTCACATGACTTGTACCATCATTCCAACTCAACACACAGGGACACTAATTCTCTCAACTACATTATCACTCGCAAATTTTTCTTGTCCATGATCCAGAACTCAGAAATTCCTCTTTCTGAACACAACTTCCTATTTTCTCCTGCACCTACATATTCATCCACGCCACAACTTTTTTTTGTTTTGTTTTGGTATTTTTTTTTTCAGGGCAATGAGGGTTAAGTGATTTACCCAGGGTCATACAGCCAGTAAGTGTCAAGTGTCTGAGGCCACATTTGAACTCAGGTCCTCCTGAATCGAGGGCTGGTGCTTTATCCACTGCGCCACCTAGCTGCCCCCTACACACCACAACTTTAAAGTACTCTACTTCTCTTCCAGAATCACCCTGGTCTTTCAACTCTGCTTCCATCTATCTTACTTTCCTCTCTTTGACAGTTTGTCTAATACTCTGCTATCTTATGCTGACAACTGCTCATTTTTTTCTATACCCCAACTCTGGATACCTCCTCTACCACTTACCTTCTCTGGTCTTATTTGTGTGGTATTGGAAGAAGGCACATTGACAGCTGGATCATCTACAAGTTTTCTGTTTCTATCAATAGCACCGATATTTGTAATCTAACATGTTCATAAACTTGTTCATATCCTAGACTCCTCACATTCCTCCTCCTGCATATCTACATCAATTGCCAAATCAAGCCACTTCCACCTTCGCAGCATCTTTCACATCTGATCCCTTCTTTCTATTCATGTAGCTGCCACCTTATGTCACGTCCCCATCACTTAGATTATTGAAACAGCCTTCTAATGGGTCTCTCAGACGCAAATGTCTTACAACTCTAGTTCACCTGCATAAACTGCTGCTAAAGTATTTTTCATTAAGCACAGTTTTGGCATGTTAGTTCCTTACTCAACCAACCCCAGTGGCTTCCTACTGTTTCTAATCAAAATGTAAACTCACAGGGGCAGCTAGATGGTGCAGTGGATAAGCACCGGCCCTGGATTCAGGAGTACCTGAGTTCAAATCCAGCCTCAGACACTTACTAGCTGTGTGACCCTGGGCAAGTCACTTAACCCCAATTGCCTCACCAAAAAAAAAAAAAAATGTAAACTTACCACACACCCAACTCACCTTTCCAGGCTTATTAGACACAACTCTCCCTCTTGTACTCTTTGACTAAGCCTAACCAGCCTTTTCCCTTTTCTTCACACACAATACCCCTTTCTTCATCTCAGTGATTTCGCACTGACTATACCATGTACTCTCTCTTTACATCTATCTCAGAATCCTTATATTATTTTAAGATGCATTTCAAGGACCATAATCTGCCTGGTCTTTTCTACTCAAATCCTAGTGAACTCCCCCCCACACAATCTTGTAAATAATTACTTGGTACCTATTTGTATTATTCACTTCATATATATGTTATATATTAATGTGTGCATATCTTCTCATTGGAATGTGAGCTCCTTAGAAGTAGGGGTTGTTTCATTCTTTGTACATACTTATATCTCCAACATCTCATACATATTAGATGAAATACTTAGGAAACTACACTGACAATCTTGCCCACAGTGGAGCTTAATAAATATGAACAATAGACTTTGACCATCTTCCACTTTGTTTGTTTATAAGGAGAGCCACTTGATGAAGAAGCTTAGGGTCCTGTCAGCAGTAAACCCTATGATCCTAAATGAAGGTACAACCTGTAGTTATTGCTCATAAGGCTCTAGATAGATAGATGGATAGATGGATGGATGGATGGATGGATGGATGGATGGATGGATGGATGGATGGATAGATGGATAGATGGATAGACAGATAAAGGCAGGCTATACATACATACATACATACATATATAAATTGAGACGGAAAAGAAAGGAGGGAGATAAGAGAAACTATATTTTAATAATATACATAATATGTGTTATATATAAACATACTATCAGTATAGCCACTTTATAAAGGAGATAAGGGGCCCTTCTAGCTCTAAATTCTGTGTTCCTCCATGTAGGTACAATCTGTCATACCTCTAATCTGAGACTGCATATTAACAGATAGAAAACAATAAGTTTAATGAAACCAAACAAACATATTACTTATAAAGAGGAGAAATCAAGTAATAAGGAGCTATCAAACCTTGTATCTGAAGCTATGTCCTTAGAATATTATATGTAACTGCATTCACTGAGAGATTGCATTTGGGCTCAACAAATTCCACGAGCCTAAAATAGCATGTTTATGATGGAACACAATTGGGGGGAGAGGGGGTTGTTAGAACTGAAGGGGAAAAAAAAAAAAGGTAGTAGACTCTTTGGTATATTTCTATTCCAAAAATCAAAAGCATCAGCCCGAACTCCTTCAAGATCTTTCATGTCACATCCATCTCCAAAACTCTTTTTTGTTGTTTTGATTTTAAATCAAAAGCATAATTATTTTATGTTTGCATAACTATTTCTAGTTATGCACCAAAAAACAGATATCCGGTTATTATTAAGATCATTATCATTAAAATTCAATTAGGTAGAACTAATGGACAGAAATTACTTGGCAGAAGATTTTGGCTCCATGTAAGAAGTTCCCAAAAGTTCTGAAACCTTGATTCTATGAAAGGGACATTATCCCCAAATGAAATATAGTGCATCATAAATCAGTGAGTTCCATATCACTTCAAGTGTTCAGTCAGAGGTGCTATGGACACTTTCCAAGATATTTACCAAGAGGCAGGAGACTAAATTTAGATGATTTCTAATATCCTTTTCAATGCCAAAATTTTTAAACGATGGGAGATATTGAACATTAAACAAGTTATTGAAAGAGACCACACACACACACAACCATAACGTTCAAAGGGCTTGAATAAAAACTGACACTGACACAATGATTTAAGACATGCAAAGCATTTTGATTATTTTATCTCATGGGTTCCTCACAGACAACCCTGTGATGCCAAGTGCTACAGGCAGAATTATCCCATTTTGCAGAGGATGAAATAGGTTCAGAGAGATTAAATGACTTGACTAGGGTCTCACAACAAGTGAGTGTCAGAGGGAAGATTTGAACCCAGGTTTCTCCTAGCTCTAGAGTCCAGAGTACCTTTATCTGCATTATACTTGCTGCTCTGGAAAAAGACAGACATCGAAAGACATTTCTTTTTATTTTTCAGTTTTCTAAACATGCTTCCGAGCCAGGGGCATCAACTCTGTAGAAGCATAAACAAGAGTGAGAGCTATACATTATCTTACTTGCCTCATTATCAAGGAAACCACAAAGAGTGATGTGGCAAAACAGCGCCTGCGACAATCCCCATTCTTCTTCTGCCTCTGGTGCATCTCCCCTCCACAGTTGTTGCAGCAACGGCACATGCAAAAGCACAGGCCCACGAGAGGTATAAGCACAACAAACAGCAATCCCAGGCCAGCCAAAAGAATAAAACCGATTTCATAGTGGGCAACCTGGCAGTCAAACAGAAGGAACAGGAGGTGTTAGGGCACGCCCCACGGCTCTCGTGTCATAGACCACCACTCTACCATCCCATGATTGAGTCTCTTCAAAATCCATAAGAGAGCAGATAAAAACGAGTTCTCTGAAAGATGGCAAAGGGAACAGGGGAGGCTGGAACTTCTTTGTGGCTTCTGTTCTCTTGGGACATAGGAGAGATCAGAATGCTCAGTTCTAGATCCAAAGCAAATGGTTTGACTTTCGCGAATAGGAGAGGGCTTGTCTTGTTTTTGAGGCCTCCTGAGATGCTTAGGTTAACACAAATAAAGGAAAATACTGCTTCCCACAGTGGGGAGCAAACTTACAGAACGTGTTCAACCAAGGAATGGTACAAATGGAATCAAAAAAGGGACTGGAGAATTTTTAAATGAGGAATCCAAAAATTGCTACTCAGAAAGGCTAGAAGTCATTGAGAAAATGGATGAACTCTAGGTGAAAACTGAAGCCTATTTTTTCATTTTATTTTTCTTCCTTTTTTACAACATAGCTAATAGCGAAATATATTTTACATGACTTCCCACATATAATTGGCATCATATTACTTGCCTTTTCAATGGGCTGGGGAGAGAGAAAATTTGGAACTGATGATAATTTTTTTTTTGTTAAAAAAATAATTCAATTAAAAAAACAAAAACAAGAAAAGACCTCATCTTTAACATTGACAGCAGGGAATATAATCATCCCCACCTTCCCTTCCTCCACAGCACACTTTTAAGGGTTTCTGCTGACAATAATAGCAGAGACTATAGGTATGACCCAATATGGCTGCTCATGTATGACTACTTTCCTAAGAGCCAAGATGACTTGGCAAGTAATTAAGTGACCCAGTAATATCTTTCCTGAGCCCAGGCTCATCTTGCCTTAAACCCAGAGAACAGGATCCCAAAATATAGTATGAAAAGAAAGTAACTAGATTCAGAAAATTCATCTCTTTTCTGGAGTGTATGCAGATAATTACTTATATTTGCTCAAAGCAATGCATTTGCATAATAAGAGAAACTAGGAACTTTGCAGTATACGTTTGACGGGCAACTCAATATAACAATGTTTTCTGCAGCAAGGCGAATAAAAATGAGGGGAGTTCTGTGTGAGGTTTTCTTTTTTTTGTTTTGCTTTGGGTTGGTTTTTTTTCTGATAAAGCCTTCCCATGGCAATTTGAGAGAAAACTCCAAACAAAACTGAGTCAGGAGGAATGTAATACTTGAAGTTGTCTCCCTTCAAGCAGAAAAAGGTAAAAAAAAATCACCAAACAAAATGGACTGAACAATGATCAACATCACCCGTCACTCATCTGGGGACAACTTTAAAACAATATGTGGTTTCTTGAAGTACCCTTTAAATTTATTGCATCACAAAGCTTTTGTAACTTGACTTCTAGAGTTACCACACTGGCAGAAATCCAGTCATATACACTCAGTTCTTACATTAATATTATATTGTAAATTCTCACTGAATACTCATAATTGTTTTTCTAGTTCTTTAAAAAACATTTTTTTTTATCCTTAATTGTATACACAGATACAAACAGGTAGTTTTCACTTTATTCGAGTGGCTCTTAAAAATAATGTTATTTCTTAATACATTGAAAAACTTTAACTTTCTAGGGAATAATTTCTAATTGTGTATGTATGACCAAAATCCACATTATAAAAATACATACACACATAACATACATACATAGATGAATTCACAAAAGTTTAAAATCCTAATGGTTTAGGCATGGTTTAGGCATTAGAGAAGATATCAAGGTAGAATAGAAACCATGCATATTTCTTTGAAATCATCACAACAAATACTACATCATAGAACATTTGACAATGAGTATAACAGAGAATAATAGCGAGAGGGTCAATTACCTTCAGTGTCAAGACTATAAATTCTGGCTGTGGAAACCAAAGCAGATGAAGCGTGCAGCAAAAAACAAAACAAACAAAATACACACAAATGAAAAGTCATGGAAATAGTTAATGCCTAACTAAAACTAAGTTATCTTTAACAGAAGGTATACATGACAGACATGTAAAAGAGGGAAGCGGAAATATAACAATGCCTTTTTCTCTCTTGGGGTAGTCTTGTTTTTCTCCACTCAAACCCAATTTTATTTCATTCCTCATCATCGAGTGGAGTTGTCCATTCTGAGCTCTCAAAAACTCTGTCTGCAGAGAGCTGAAGGAGTCCAGGGTTCTCCCAAGTCAATGGGCTTCCAGAATGGGCCTAGCAAGGGAAGCTTATCCAAGAACAAGCCTTATCAAAGTTCAGAAACTGATCACCAGAAAACTGGTCACCAGTTAATGAATTTTTTTGACCATGATAAATCATAAAACCATATATATGTTAAAAATATGGAATAGTATGCAATATATGACAGAAGAAATGGAGCCCACAATGAAGAAGTTACAAATCTTTAAAAGTATTGGTACTTCTGGCATTTGTATTTAGGTTTTAATTTCTCTTAATGCTATCAGTAAGTGATTTTCTGCCACTCATAGACTGTGCAAGTAAGGCTATCAGACTCTAAATTAAGACTTCTTAAGTCTTTTTTTGTGTTGTGTACATAGTTGGGAGTCTGGTGAAGACTATGGACCCCTTTTTCAGCATAATTTTCTTAGATGCATATAATACACAATCTTATGTTGAAAACCAACCATATAATAATAAAGGTTTAATTTTTTTCATATCTAAATTCATGGACACGCCTAAAATCTAGCCACAGATTCCTGTAGGGTCTGCAGACTCCATCAACAACATGGGTTTATGAAACACTTAGCATGTACCAGGCATTGTGCTAAGGGATGAGACACAAAGAAAAAAAACCCATAATCTCTGCCCCCAAGGAGCTAACTTTCTAATAAGAGGAAAAACATGAAAAAACTATGAACACACAAGATATATACAACATAAATTGGGGATATTCTTGAAGGGAATGCACTAGCAGTAGAGGAATTAAGAAAGGCCCCTTAAGGAAGCTGGAAATCTAAGTTGAGTCTTGAAGGATGCCAGGAGGTAGGGATAAAGGGGAAGAACATTCTAGGGATGGTGGACAGCTAGTGAAAAGCAAGAAGACAGGAGGTGGGAGTGCCACAGGCCTGGAACACAAAGAACCAATTAAAACTTCCTGGTCTAAATCTCTCTTCAGTAGTACTTTAAGCAACCATGACCATGAGGATATCCCCTGCCCCCAATTCAGACGGCAACTCCTCTAAGGCATAACTCTGGTTAACTCTGAGAGCTGCTGTAACCAAAAATTCCTCACCCTCTGACTGACCTGGTGACGACTGCCTCTGAACTTTAGCTAGGCTTATCCTTTGTCAACAAACCCAATCGATCTATCACCAGGCTTGTGATCCAGACTTCTCCAGACTGGTGGGACCTGTCACACTGTTTGCTCTGCTAGAACCGTTGAGAATCTAGGATCATCTCCACCTCAGGATATAAGGCCATTAATGTCTTGTCAAACTAGAAGAACCTTTTACCCTCTCAATTTCCTATTCCTGTGAAAAAGTAGGAGGTGTTGGTGGGGGAGAGTCTTTAGGGGACAAAAAAAGAGACATTAAAAAGTAGATGTGCTAAAACTCAACTCTGTTCTTAGCCCAGCAGAAGATAATAAAATAATGATAATGATAATAATAATAATAATAATAATAATAATAGCAACTTAGTACCCAAAAACATGAAATAAAGGGGAAAGCAAAGAACACCCTATGTCTTCCCCAGGCTTCCAGTCATAATAGATTGGAAAAGGCAATATCTCCAATTTTAATGAAACCTGTTTAAGATATCTAAACTCCTGGTATGTTCTCATTTTAATAATACAGTGAGCACTGGTTCATGGAATTAGGGGAAAGCCAGAAGGCCAGCAAATCAAGTGCTAAAGCTGGCCATATCTTTTAATGTACCAACACAGCCCACAAAATCCCCCGGCCTTATGCCTTATGCAGACCAGGGTGTAGGTCCTGCTATGTCCAGTTTCCAGGTGTCACATAGTCTGCTCTGGCCACATCTAAGCTTTCAAAAGAAAATCTATAAAGTTTCAAAAACAGCATCTGCAAATGATAGTTACATAGCAAAATTAAGTTGTTTCTACCAACTGAACCAAACAAACCCTTTTGGGGTTTTTAATTTTTGTTTCTTTGGTTTTAAAGGTGAACTGGTTATGCCACATAAAAGAACAACAGAAACACTGAAGCAGTGGTCTGCTTTGGCACTTTTCCTCCTTTTTGGGTTTATAGACACAACTCCTTGAAGTTGGGAACTATAACTTAAATCACTATGGGGGGGGGGGGAGGAGAAGAGACAGGCAATCAGGGTTAAGTGACTTGCCCAGGGTCACATAGCTAGGGTCAAGTGTCTGAAGTCACATTTGAACTCAGGTCCTCCTGAATCCGCTTTATCCACTGCGCCACCTAGCTGCCCCCTGGGAACTATAACTATAATTTCTTTGATTCCTCCCTCCATATCACGAAAAGCCAAGCTGAACCAGGCACACAATGGGTACTCAGTAATTGCTAGGAGGGCTAGCAATTCCACATGTCTGATGATCTTCATTTAATAAACATTTTCTGAGGTACCCCTCATTCTGAGTGCACCTTCTTTATCCTTTATGGAGTCCCAGAATGTGTTGTTCTCAGTGGAAGGTAGAGAGAGGGGTATATCAAAGGCTAGGGTGGATCATCTTTACCTGAGAAAGAACAATTAAGCCAGACTTACCTTGTACAGATATGGGTAACCAATTATTGGAAACCCCATCACAACTGTGATGAATATTAAAGAAGCCCTCATGTTGATCAAAATAAAACAAAAGAGCCCAATTAAAGGCAGTGGTAGGTAACTCAAACAAGACTGCACCTGGTCCAAGAAGAAACTTCAAGAAAGAAAAAGTCATAAAGTGATTAAATGAACAAGGAGAACTTAAGAATTAAGCACAGGTCAAGGTAAAAATTAAGGTGAATAGAGAGATGATCAGTGGAGATTGTCACAGGCTGTTAAGGGGTCCCCTGAACTTGTCTTTTTGAGTTTCTTTGTTTTCCAGAAACTCTGGACTCAGAGCATGCAGGAGGCAAGGACGAACCTCCCCCTGAGCTGACATAATGTGCTGTTTGTAGTACCCCAGGCTGGACTCCCTGTGCAGCCTTGTGGGGTAAGAGAGGCTCCAGCTGGTCTGTGATGATGCTTGTGCTGCTGGGCTCCTTTGCAGACAAGCAGACCCTCCTTATCTTCATAGTAAGTAGAGCAATTGCCAAGGGAAAAGAATGAGGCTTTTGCTATCACCTTGCTCATCCCCATGGGCATCCTTTCCCACCTTTGCAGCATCTTTGCCCCTCCCATGTCACACCCCTTTCTGGTATCCCCTCCTTTTGTCCTGCTACTATAAAAATGTAAACTTCTGTGGAATCAAGGAACCCCATAGGGTTCCCATACATCATTTCTCTTCTAATAAACCTGGTTTTCACACAAGTCTGGTGACATGACTGCCTGTTGACAAAACAAACTATACAAAGCTCTTACATTCAGTAATGAATGGAATTAACTACAAGGCAACTCAAGACTTTGGATGAAAATGATCAAATCAAAGAATGAAAATGAAGATGAGGACAGCACTCGCCTTGGACCTGATTCATTTGTAAGTTAGTCAAAAAGGCTTAAAGACCAGTTATTTTAGGATTTGCCAACAAAATCCAAAAGATGATACGTTTCCTTACTGTAACCCTTTCAGGGTGTGACTATAAGGTAATGATGCTGAATTTGAAAAAAGAAAAATCAAAACTTATGCAGAAAAGTGAGTGCTGTCCCTGCCTTAAAAATTGTTGTCATTCAATTATTCAGTCCTGTGTGACTCTCTGTGACCGCATTTGGGATTTTCTTGACAAAAGATACTGGAGTGGTTTGCCATTTCTTCTCCAGTTCATTTGACAGATAAGGAAACAAAGGCAAACAAGGCAGCTCAGTAAGCATCTGAGGCTGGCTTTGAACTCAAATCTTCCTAATTCCAGGCCCCATACTCTATCCACTGTCACCTAACTGCTCAATATACCTATTGCAGAGGAGGTGGCTAGGTGTCACAGTGGATAAAGCACCGGCCCTGGATTCAGGAGTACCTGAGTTCAAATCCAGCCTCAGACACTTGACACTTACTAGCTGTGTGACCCTGGGCAAGTCACTTAATCCTCGTTGCCCCACAAAAAACCCCCCACAAAACAAAACAAAACAAACTATTGCAGAGGCATGGATTACCCTGAAAGACAAGTTTTCCTAGCTTCCTAGTTGGGATATCCTGTGGAACCAGAAGCAGGAATTTTTGGCTAACTTCAGTGGTAGCAAAATTTCCTCCTTATTTTGAAATGGCTCAAAGGCAAGTAAAATCAAATCTAATCACTAAGAAGGGTGTTCAAGCTGGACCCCAGCATTTCTGTTAAACAGGTCCTGCTTTTCCACCCCTACCAAAGGTCCTTTCACACACTCTCCATCCCTCCATTCTTAAGGCTGCCCTGCTCCAATTGGTAAGTTCCTACCCAAACCTCCATTTAACAAAGTATCCATCTCAGTCACGTTTACTTCTAAACTGGCTCAGGCCTGAAACTCCAGGCTACTTTTCCATCTTCCCTCTTCAGGTCTCCCTCTTGACTCCTTTTATGCTTTTATGACCTTACCCCCATTAGAATATAAGCACCTTAGGGGCAGCTAGATGGCGCAGTGGATAGAGCACCGGCCCTGGAGTCAGGAGGACCTGAGTTCAAATCCAGCCTCAGACACTTGACACTAGCTGTGTGATCCTGGGCAAGTCACTTAACCCCAATTGCCTCACTTAAAAAAAAAAAAAAAGAAGAAGAAGAATGTAAGCACCTTAAGGGTAGGGCCTTTTGAAGGGTTTTTCTTTTTTCTTTTATTTATATTTTCAACTTAGCACAGTGTCTGGCACATAGTAAATGTATAAGAAAGATAATAAGGTGCAAGGTCAGGTGGAAAGGACCCCATCACCCCAAGTGGGATTGGAGGGGAAGGAAGAGTTACCTATTAATTTGCTATACACATTTAGCAGTGACAAACAGGAAAAGACAGAGGACAGCCCTTAAAGAGCCCTTGCCCACATAACCCAGAAGGAAAATTATTTAAAAGAAAATAAGCCACATTTAGGAATGATGGGTCATGCATTAATGTGCCTTCAGATGTAATAATTAATCTTGGTTCCAGAAGACTGCTAATGACACATATTTACCTCCTATTGCTCAAAGGTCTCAGATTATATAAGCAGAAAATATGTCAGCTTATTTTCCTAACACTACTTTCTGGTATAAAGGAGGGGTTGTATGGGGGCAGGCTATTTTGAAGTGGCAATGATTTTTTTACAAGTATCAATAATATATTACATGTAATATAAAAACATACATGTGTGCATACATGATGTTAAATCATGAATGCCACCATGGGGTAGTGGATGGAGAGTGGGTCTCAAATTTAGAAAGACTTGGGTTCACATCTTACCTCTAACACATCCTGGCTGTGTGACTCTGAGCCAGTCACTTAACCTCTCAATGCTCTCTGAGAGTATAAATTGGAGAGAGGGAGACCATCTGCATTGGCAAAGGGAAATTTTTTCTTCTGGGAGAGTTCCCACCACACCAGTCCCAAACCTTATCTTTATGTTAAGTCACAAGTCCCAAGAAATATAAGGAAAAATAAATAGAGTAGATCTTCTCCAACATCATTTTCCATTTGAGGAAACTGAGACCCAGGAAGGGAAATGATTTGCCTAAGGGGTTCAAACTTGGGCTTCCTGACTCCAAACCTGTCCTTCTTTATACCAGACCACACTTGGGTGAGGGTAATAATACTAAGACACTCCCTAGGGGGGCAGCTAGGTGGTGCAGTGGATAAAGCACCAGCCCTGGATTCAGGAGTACCTGAGTTCAAATCTGGCCTCAGACACTTGACACTTACTAGCTATGTGACCCTGGGCAAGTCACTTAACCCCCATTGCCCCGCAAAAAAAAAAAAAAAAAGGCACTCCCTGGATGAAGGGACAGTAGACCCCAAAGCAGCCAGTGAATATACTGCTGCTACCCATCAACACTAAAGTCTTCAGTCATCCTCTGATCATACCCATGGGGTTTCCTGGTAAATTATCTAGTTCTATACCTTCTCTCAAGCTCAGCTCCTGTGCTGCTAGCATACCCACCCTATTCATGGTTCTGATCCATCTGGGGGTGGACTCAGAAAGAGCCAGGCACCCTGGCTTTTCTTGAAGACAAGCAGAGACTCTGCTCTATCACCCCAATCACATGTTTCATGTTTTTCTAGCTCAGAAGTTAACTGCTGTCCTTTTCTAAAATCTTGGCCCCAAGGCTACTCAGGGCCAATTCCATGGTTTTAGAACTATCTCCTAGACAGGGTCTCTTAACTTAGGGCTGTGAACTTGCTTTAAAAATATTTTGATTGATTACTTGCTGTCTTGGGGAAGGGGTAGGGAAGGGAGAGAGAGAAAAAAATTTGAAACCATAAATCTTATAAAAACAAATGTTGAAAACTATCTCTAAATGTAACTGGAAAATAATAAAATATTTATATGGAAAAATATTCTGATTACTCTATTTCAATATAACTGGTTTCCCTTATAATCTTATGTATTTTTTTCATGTATTTGAAAATATTAGTCTGAGAGGGGGTCCATAGTCTTCACCAGGCTACCAAAGGAGTTCGTAGTACAAAAAACATGGAAAAATCCCCTGCCCTAGAATCTCAGGGTATGGTGCAAGTATTTTCTCAAAACCCAGAACCATTGCTAGTAGACATATTATTTATTGTACTCAAACCACATTGCAGGTTGCAGTTACTAGACCAATTAATTCTATAAGAGAGAAAACAGTGTCTTCCCTTCCCAGGGGTGAGGGGTTGAGGTTGGTCCTGTCGTACACGAGATATATAAACAAAACTAGGTGGGCTTAAAGAACTAAGCATACCTCCCTAAGTACAGACCCACTTTACTGTCAGAAAAGGGGTTAAAATCCTGGGGAGAATCTGATTTATGGCATCTTCAATCTCCCTTTTGCATAATGCAGGCATCCTGTGAGCTTCTCCAAGGAGTTTCTGAGTGTGTGTTTTCCTGAGTATCACTGTTCACTAACTGAGCATGCCTCATCTGAGGTCTCCAGGGTGCTGTGCCTTTAGAATATCTGCACTCATGGGACACAGGAGTCATCTAAATAAGTCAATGCCTCCCTTAGTTAAAGTTCCTTGATGCCTTCCAAGAAGTACCGGGTCAATTTCCTTCTCCAGGGGGCATTGCTCAAATATTATGCCGATATTTAAAGTCACATAAGGGGAAAAAAGAACTCACAAGTAGGACATGACAGCTGGTTAGCGACCTTACTACCCAGGACACCTTTGGTGCTTCTCTCTCCTCTCTGCCCCATGCCACCCTCCCAACCCCAACATACACTGAACAACCAACCTAAGATTAAAGGAACAGAAGCGTTCATTGTGAGGCTTAGTCTTAGAGAGAATAGGGGTTACAACTGGCTGAGTGACGTCAACTCCATACCTATGGAATTTCAATCTGAAATGAATCCACTCTGAACAAAGTTTTGCTTTTAGGTCCTGCTTTTAAAATATTTTATTAGTTTGGGAAATGTAACATATTCCACTAATGGAATTTTGACTACAAGGCCATAAACTCAACTTTCCCACAAACAGGTTAAGTCCAAATGGGCATCACACACAAATCTAGTAAGGAGTCATCGACATGATCAGCTCTGATTTCAGCTGAGACAAAGCACATTCCAACTTTGAAAAAAACACAAAGGACACAGAGAGACTGAAAAGAATATTACCTTCTGATAGTCATTCTTTGTGTGCTCAAACCTTTGCTGAACAGCCTTTCGGATGAGGTCTACAAATAAAAACACACACACACACAAAGAGACACAAAGAACCATCAGAACAATGACAGTTAGCAATAACAAGGTCAGTAAAGTATTGAGAATAACAAATGTTTGCATTCTGAAATTAGGATCCCGAAAATTTGAATCACTTTATATTTGATGGTATATGGATAACAACAATTGGCATAGTCAACCATTATCTAGCACTTGATAGTTTACTGTTAAGTCATAGAAATAAATGACATAGATTTGCGAATTGCTACATATAACTCTCTCACTAGAAACTTCCCAACAACTCTGTGAGGCAGAGACTTACTACAGGAGCCCCAAGGACAATCTTTCTGTAAAATGAAGCTTCTCATACTTTGCTTTCAAGCATTTGGTCAATAAGCATTAAGCATCCATGCACTGTGCTAAGAACTGGAAAAATTTAGCCTTTCATATAAGGTAAAATGAAATAATGATGCATTTTTTAGACTTTCCAGAAAATATTTTCCCATCTATAAAAGGGCAATTATTATTCTTTTTTCAACACTGAGTATCTCCATATTCCAACGTACAAAGCTTGCTGCCAAGGAAGGTACATTAAGCTAGTAGAATTTTACAAAGTGACTGCCTTAACTTTCTGATCTGAACACCCAAACTCAAACACAACACACTACACTCTTTTGCAACTATAACCCATTTCACAGGCTCATTCATTCTTTTAAGTCGTGTGTGTGTGTGTGTGTGTGTGTGTGTGTGTGTGTGTGTGTGTGTGTGTGTGTGTGTCAAATACTCCACGGGATAAGATGAAGCAAGCCTGGGTTCAGTCTCCTTTATATATTTAGCACTGATGAGGAATGAAGGAATCCACAGAAATGATTTTTTTCAGATAGCTGAAGATTACCTGATCATACCACCAACCTTGGTTATTTTTTTTAATTTTAATAGTTTTTTTTTTCTAAAATATATAACATGGTGCCAGCCACTGAACCTGCCAAATACTAGGTGCTAAATAAATGTTTATTTATTGATTGAAATGGGTGACACAGTGGATGGGGCACTAGACTTTAGATGACCCGAGTTCAAATCCTGCCTCAGGCACTTACTAGCTTGTGAGACCCTGGGCAAATCACTTAAGCTTGTCTCAGACTCAGTTTCTATACCATGAAGATAACAATAAGATCTAATTCACAGAGCTATTGTGAGGATCAAATGAGATAATATATATTAAGTGCTAAGACATTTGTAGAAAGGGTCTGATAGATTAGGATAATAGAGAGTGTAAGGTGTGACATATCCAGAAAGTATCCTCAGAACATCTGAGAAGGGAGAGAACACTTTCAGCTGGAAGGATTGGGTAAGACTTCTTAGAGAAGGAAGCCACCAAGCAGAGAGCCTGGAAGGAAGACAAAGATTCTGAAAGCTGAAGAGGAATAGGTTCTGAGAGAGAGTTCTAAAATGTATTTCATGTATTCATTGAACAAATATTGGTGAAGTGCTCAGGGAATATATAGAGATCACTGAACTAGGCAATGTTTAGCTAGGACACAATCCCTATCCTCATTGAGTTTAAAGGCTACCAAAACAGAAGAGTATATATAGATGGCTTTCATGCATGAGCTTTTTGACCTTTAGCTCACAGACTATGTTTTGTTTTTACTTTTTCCCCCGGGCTTCTCAATAGTGATTCAAAAGACCAAGGTCCGGGAAGTCCTGACTCCTTCTAAGTGGGGCCTACACTTACCTGTCATTTCACTGCTGCAGAAACCCGTAGATCATTAATAAGGAAAGGAAATGCCATGCATGTAACTGAAATAAGCCCCAAGATCTTACATAGAGCGTCACGAGATGCTAGTTAAGATCTCTCCTTCACTTCTCTTCCTCATCGCTGTTTAATAAAGCATTAAGTCATTGAGGAATCACCAGGCTATCCCCACTCCACAGCCATCCCAGCCCAATTCCGAATCCCACAGAAACAGTTTTCCAAAGGAAAGCTTCCCAGGTGAAATGCACATTTGGGTTGAAAAACTTAGAAATGTATTCTGAAAGTTCATTACGCAAACGCCGAATATCATTCTTTCAGTAGGACCCAGAAAGCTTGGCAACTGCTTGTCTGAGATCCTGGGCAATAATCATAGAGCTTTTTATAACCTAGAACTAGTTAGATCCCAAGGTCTGGTTGTCTCCCTTTTGATATACCTCAATAGCCCAATACAGTCAACTTTCAATTATCCATACTCTTAATGGCAGGGTGGCTCAGTGTTGTGGAGATAACATCATATTTCAATGTAGCTTTCAATTTGGGAACTCAGGGCAAAGAAATCCAAGTTTTTGGAATTATCTACACTCTAATAAAGTTAGTTATGAACCTCAGAGCTATCAACCTTTGGGGAAGAAGGTGAGGGCTGCAGTTATTGTGAAAGATTTAAGAATACATATACAAACCAATAAACAAGCAAAAATCTTATGTATACACATATGCATGTGTATATGTATACACACACACATGCTCAATGAATAAATGGAAAAGTGTTCAGTAAGAGCTTACTCTGTGCTAAGCCTGGTACTAAATGCCAGAGATACAAAGAGAAAAAGGAACATGGTCCCTTGCCTTCAAGGAGCTCACAGTCCAATCTGTGGAGGAAGCATATTTTTTAAAGTTCTATTACAGGGCAGCTAGGTGGCACAGTGCATAAAGCACCGGCCCTGGATTCAGGAGGACCTGAGTTCAAATCTGGCCTCAGACATTTGACATTTACTAGCTGTGTGACCTTGGGCAAGTCACGTAACCCTCATTGCCCCGCCCACCCCCCCCAAAAAAAATTCTATTGCAGAGCAGATGGAAAGGCCCAGAGATTCTCAGGTTATATAACTAGGTTCATAACAGTATTAGGGTATAGAGAGGCAGGGCATATGGCAAGGTTTACAGGTTCAATGTGATACCAGCCCTGGAGTCACAAAGACCTGAATCCAAATTTGGCCTCAGACTCATACCACCACCTATGTGTCCATGAACAAGTTACTTAGCCTCTGACTGCCTCAGTTTTTTCAATTATAAAATGGGGATAATAATTGCACCTCCCTCCTAAGGTTGCTATGAAGATCAAAAGAAACACTTGCAAAAGCACTTAACACAGGGTCTGATATACAGGAGATGTTTAATAAATGTTTATTCCCTTCCTCCATTCCTTCTTAGAAAGCAGAGTAAAAGCATATGATAAGGCCTGGTGGTGCTCAGTTTCATCAGAAGGCATGAAATTTTTGACTCCCATCTCATCTAAGTCTTAGCTTGACTGGTCAAGCAGCCTGGCAACGACAATCAATGGAGGGTGTGGTAATTGGCGGTAAGCCTTCCTGTCACTCATATGTCCCACATGGGTTTATGTACAGATTACTATTTTATACACACGTGTAAATGCTATTGTAATTAGCAAAATACAAGTTCGTTTTTGAAAGGCTGCTTCTTTCTCCATCCTCACTCATACCTGTGGTCAGAATGAGCACTGAGTGAAGCTATCACTGTCTAGTTAATATAGTCCAGAGATCGAAGTTCCCTTAAGTCAAATGCTGTAGTAAATGGAGACTAAGAATCCAGCCTAGCTCGACACTCATTGACCACAAAGGAATTAAGAAGGATATCATCACTCATCATTATCAAACATTTATAAAACTACAAATGCCTTACATAAAACACAATGTGTGTGTGTGTTGTTAAGGGTTAAAATTCTAGCTAAACTGTCTAAAATATCTAATGAGTGGTCGCCAGTAAATTATAGCAAGAGTTAGACTTTTAAGCATTTATTAAGGAGAATAAAGAATTTGGTAAAGAGAGAGAGAAAGGCCTAGATTTCTATCTATTAAGGGGAGAGCGCATTTCTAGCTCCACTCTCCACCAGCGTCCTCAGGAAAGAGAGCGAGACCGAGCGCCAGTCTCTTCCTTCCTCCTCCCACTAGCCCGCGTCACTTCCTGACGCCAAAGAAAAGACTCCTGGTCTTGCCCTCAAAGACCTGCGCTTCATGGGCGGAACTCTTCTATAGTAAATCTCCAGCAGGTGGCATCATTCCAATTGTTACAGTGTGTGTGTGTGTGTGTGTGTGTGTGTGTGTGTGTGTGTGTGTGTGTATATATATATATATATTTTTTTTTTTTTAATGTTCTGAAATATAGTATCACTTGCCATTACCAGGGTCAAGCAATGACCCATGATCATCTGATTGTCAACACAACTCCTATATTCCCTTCCTGGAAAACACAGCTTAATTGTGCAGAAAGATTATAATATCTAAAAATAAATTATCTCGGCTACATGAGGAGTTAACATAAAAGCCTCTCCTCCCCTTAAGAAAAAAAAAGGGTGGGGAGATGCTCCCTGAATCTGAGTACAAAGAAAATATCATCCTCTGAAAGAGGCTGGCACAAATAGATAGGTAGTGATAGAGGAGGCCAGAAGGGTTAACAGAGAAACTAACACCGTCCTTATCAACAACTGAAACTGATGCTCAGCACATGCAGAAATCCGCCCTCAAAGCAGTCCACTCTAAGAGTCCTAATTGTACAGGTTTTTGGGAAGGCCACAGCTGTCTCCTAAATCCCATCAAGGAGCTACCAATCTAAATTTAAATTATGTAAGGTAAGTTTTGACATCATGAAACATAAAGCGAATGGTGGATGAGTGGCACACTTCAGAAAACTGGTCAAAATGACTGGTATAGGAAGACTGGAAATAAGAATGCCACCAGTGTAGCTACCAAGGCTGCCCCAACCAGCAGTACAGAAAGCTTTTGAAGTGCAAATGTGGCAATGCAGTAAAGAGTATTCTATTCACTTTAATAGGTACATCCAGATAATGGAGATAAGGACATTAGGCTCACAGAATTTGAGGAAAATTTCCCCTCAGGCCATCCCTTTCCTATAAATCTAGTCAAAGATGATGACCCTCAGATGACTTTGAATAAAATAAAACGAACAAAACAAAATAAAACCTAAAGTCCACAAGAGAGAAGATATAGTTCAAGGCTGAATGTAGGGAAGAAGTGCTGAGTCCTGGGGCAATGTGTGGAAAGGGAAAGGAACTGAGTAGAAACTAGGGATGGAGGGGCAGGGCAATCATTGCTATAGTCATGGAACATCAATGACTATAGAGAGAACATATACATAGATTCCATTTCCAGCAATGTATGGGGAAAGGAAATCTCACCTTTTTTGGAGGGGGGGGGGTTGGAAATGGAGTTGAAAAAATAAATGTCATTCTATGAACTATATCTGTGAACTCCATTTATCAGAGGGTTGTATGGAAAGTCACAGTATGATGACCTACAGAACCTGGGCTAAATCAGAAGTTCCAGAAGCTAAAAACACCTATGAAATTTGTTTCAAATCTGTTTCAAATTTTTAAAAAATTAAACTGTTTTCTTTTCTTCTCCTAAAGCCACTAGGTAGCAAATAACACTGACAAACACCCACACACCCACACACCTCTCTCTCTCTCTCTCTCTCTCTCTCTCTCTCTAGTTGCTTGCTATAGGTAACGAAAATAGGGTAGACATATACAGTCTCACCTTCATTCTCATGTCTATGTGCCATGGGCATTTCTTTGCCCCCCACTATGCCAACCAATAAGAACAATAATAAAATTGATAGAAATCAGAAACTACAGGGAATATAAGGGAAGCTGGCACCTAATATGGCAGAGAAATAAACAAGAAAAAGGAAGGACCAATCCTAGCTGCCCACGGGACATACTCAGGTTCATTCTTTGCTGCCACAATAAAAAGGGTAGAAGGCTATGTGGCGGGGAAAGGCATGATTTTTCCCCTGAAAAGTTCTACCTTTGAACTTATCCTCATTGTTTCTAGAGTGCTCGTTTTTCCTTTTTAATATACTACGATTTACTATCATTCATAGATTCACTGATTATTTATTAAGTGCTTTCCATGTAGCAAGCACATGGAGTCAATAAAGTTTAGATAGGTAGTGATAGAGGAGGCCAGAAGGGTTAACAGAGAAACTAACACTGTCCTTATCAACAAACACTATCAACAGAAGTTTAAGGAAACAGTAGCCAGGGATTTCATAATTCTGGATGACAGGAAACAGAAACTGTACCTAGAAACCAGGTCTTTTGGATAAAGCACCGGCCCTGGATTCAGGAGTGCCTGAGTTCAAATCTGGCTTCGGACACTTGACACTAGGACCCTGGGCAAGTCACTTAACCTCCACTGCCCCGCAAAAAAAAAAAAAAAAAAAGAGAGAGAGGAAACCAGGTCTTAAAGTAAAGAAATATCCCAAACAGAGAGACCCTTGGGGTCTCACAAGTTTAAACAGGTTTTATGAGCATGCGCAGAAAGACCAAATGTGTCCTTAGGTTTACCTTATGACATTTAAACCCCAAAAACACACCCCTAGGGAAAAAGTACCTGCCTGAGGGCATGTCTTAGCACCCTAAAAATTCCAAAATAGGATATGAACCTCCCACAAGGAGGAGATTAGGATAATGAGGAAATAACCTACATTTCTCACTATAAATATAACCATTTCCATCTCCCAAACCAAGACACCTTTCTCCTTTGGTGTTCTCCCTGTGGCAATCTTTTAATAAAACTTAGGAACTGAGTCACTGAGTCTTGTAATTCTTTGGGACACCTCACGATCAATTTGATCAATTAAATCCATCCCTATATCAGTAGTACCTGTCTTTCTGAGACTTATAGTCTTTTAGCTCACATCTAGATCATTCTACTTTGTGTATAATTCAGCAAGAATTCTGGAGTGTAAACAATATAAATTTCTTTTACAAAGATCTCTTACAGAGAGATCTTGATATGAATAGACATTCTGCAATAGAAGTGATCAAAGGATACAACCTGGAAATTTGTTGTTGAAAAAATGTAAAGCATTAAGTAGGTGGTACAGTGGACAGAGTGCTGGACCTAGAGTAAGGAAGACTCATCTTCCTGAGTTCAAATACAGCCACAAGCATTTAAGAACTGTATGACCCTGGGAAGGTCACTTCACCCTGTTTGCCTCAAGTTTCTTCATCTGTAAAATGAGCTAGAGAAGGAAGCGGCAAACCATTCCAGTATCTTTGCCAAGAAAAATCCAAATGGGGTCACGAAGAGTTAAAACATGACAGAAAAAAACAACTACAAAACTATTAAGAGCCATGTGAAAAATTCTCACAATTGCTAGTAAGAGATATGCAAAGTTGAGCAACTCACAGATGACAAGCGGAAAATTGTTATTGTTTGAAGGTCTTAGGGAGGACAGGGAAATTACTGCACAGTTGGCAAAGCTGTGGGTTTTTTTCAACCACTCTGGAAAGCAATTTGGAACTACAACTAATACTACCTCTGGGTTTATATCCCAAAGAGATTGAGGACAGAGAGAAAGTACCCATAATACAAAAATATCTAGAGCAGCATCTTTTATTTTTTAGCAAAAAAGAAAAAGAAGAAGCAAAGTGGGCATCCATGACCTGGGAAGTAGTTAGATCCATTGTGATGTTAGCGTCATGAATTCAGAGAAACCCAGCAGGACTTGTATGAACTGATCCAAAGTGAAACAAGCAGAACTAGAAAAACCATTTTCAGGATGATTACAATAATGTAAAACAAAACAAAACAATCAACTTTGAAAAACATGAGGGTTCTGACTGATGTAGTGACCAACCACGACTTTCAAAGTCTGATGACAATCTTTTGGCGGGGCAGGCAGAGGTTAACTGACCACAGGTACAGAACGAAAACTATTTCAGGACCCCTTTACACTGGGGGGGGGGGGCAGCTAGGTGGCAGTGGATAGAGCACCGGCCCTGGATCCAGGAGGACCTGAGTTCAAATCTGGCCTCAGACACTTGACACTTAACTAGCTGTGTGACCCTGGGCAAGTCACTTAACCCCTATTGCCCCACCCAAAAAAAAAATCACTGAGGACCCCCTCTCCCCAAGAGCTTTTAGTTTGTGATTCTCTTAATAGTTACCATATTCAAAATTAAAACATCTTAGTATTATTACTATAGTTTTGAATTTCCAAACCCCCTGAATTGGTGGGTCTAAGGCACCCCTTGGATGTCCCTGCACCCATCAAGAAATAAAAAATGTTTTCCTCATTAAGCTGTCGTGTCTCCCTATTGATAATTTTAAAGTCCTTTATGGGTTTTAACTTTCCTTCCTTTGATTTACAGAAATGCACCTAGAGTAGTCCCTGATATCAAGTTGCATGCACTATTTCCCTGGGTTCCCCTCCAAACCTCTCCCAATAGTTATTCTTTGGTCTCCTTCATTTGGAGGCCCAGGATGCAGGGTGCTGATAACTGAATATTCTTTCCAGAAAAAAAAAAGGGAACGTTTACCCTAAACCATGCTGCCTCTCTGATTATATGTGATGAAAACCAGGGAAATGCACATAAAAGTATAACTTACACTTAAAAATTACTTGGACCCTTGAGACATATCTTACTGAGCATATGTGCATAGAGTTTTAGATGACTAATAATCTTGGATTTAATGCCTGACGTGTTTTCTAACTAGAGTTAAAGAGATCTGCTGGGTAGGGATCATTTCCAGGGTGAATTACGTCAATGCTTCCAAGCTCTTCCTAGACTTCCATGCACTGCCCGGGCCATCTGTCCTCACATGGCTCTTGGTGAGGTACCTCTCTCACTGAACTTTTACATTCCACCTTGTCCCATGGTTTTAACACTGATGCTATACAGGAAACTCCACGAGGGCAGAGTTGTTGCTATCTTCTCTGTATTCCCCTAGTCAAAGGCCTTAGATATAGGTGTCACTGAACAAATGTCTACTGAATCAACAACAGTTAGTAATACTGAACCTAATATACATCCTACTGCAACTGCATCAGCCAGAGTTTCTAAGAGGACCTGGCTTGAAATCCCACTTCTGATGATCACCCCCTAGGTAACCTTGTGGAAGCTTGTTAAATTGCTTGGGCCTGAATTTCCTTATCTGAAAACTGAAGGGGTTGAGCCCAGTGACCCCCAAGGTTCCTCGGAAGTAATATATTAGCCACAAAAATAGATTACTGGTACAATTTCTGAACCTGACAGTTCTCAAATGTAAAACACCCTAAAAGTTGAAACAAATAAAAGAATGAATGAAAAATAATAGACTGTTCTCTACAAGGTTGACTCTCAAATCCCTATTTCAGTCATTCAATAAGCATTTGTTAAGTGCTAGCTACATCCTGGGCCACAGGTTCACATATGTGCAACTGCAACTTTCATGGAATTTACAAATTCTCTCTGAGGGAAAAGCAACATGAAAAGATATAAATAAATACAAAATAAGTAAAAAGCAATCCCCAGAAAAGGAAGGCCCTGAGGGATGGGAAGGAGGTAAAGGGATAGGAGACAAAGAGAAGGCAGATCAAGGTAGGATAGGGAACAAGTTAGTAGTTCTATGAGTTGTGTAAAGGAAAGGGATGGAGGTAAGGGATACTGAGAAGCAGAATCTAGATTTGGCAACCGAATGGAGATTGGGAGGAATGGTTAACAACTCCTAAGCTGTGTACCCAGGTAGCTGGGAGAGCATTATTGTCCTGTTGTCAGCAGAAAAAGAAAAGTTGGGAAAAGAGAGAGCAGCCTGGGAAGGAAAAGACCAACCAGTCCCCTCATTTCTCCTGAATTAGCAATGTAACTCCAACTAACCTCTGGCAATCTTGAACTGGAGATTCCAAAGATATGTCAAATTCAACATGTCCAAACTAGGAATTATCAAGTACTGCCCCTGCCTTACCCGCATCACTCTTCTCTGAGGTATCCACGTTTTAATCTTCGTGTCATCCTCGACAGGTCACTCTTATCTTCCATACCCAATTAGTTGACAAGACCTGTCTGTCCATTTTACCTTCACAATATCTCTTAAATCTGTCTCCTTCTATCTACTCGCCAAGCCACTCTCCCAGTCTGGGTCCTCATCACCTCCTGCCAAAACATTTTAATAGCCTGCCCAACGGTACAATGGATAGAGCATGGAATTCTGAGGAGGTTTGGAACCAAGAAGAACTGAGTTTAAATAGGCCTCAGATAACAGCAGTATGCCTCGAGGTATATCACTTAACTTCTATTTGCCTCCGTTTGTGCAACTAACAGAAAAGAACCTACCTCGCCAGGGTCGTTGTGAAGATAAAATGAGATAACATTAGTAAAAGGTGCTTAGGCCCAATGCCTGGCACATAATAGGCACTATATAGATACTTATTCCTTTCCCTTTCAACCTATCCCTTCCCCAATGTACCCTCCACATAGCTGCCACTGTAATATTCTTAAGGCATGTGGCTAAGATATGCTCATATCACCTCCTTGCTTTAAAAGTTTTCAGTAGCTCCCTACTACTTCTAGGAGAAAATACAAGTTCAAGTCTCTCTATAATCTGGCCCCAGTCTACCTTTCCAACCTTATTCACATTATTCCCTTTCCTGTACTTCACAGCTGTCAAACTGTTCCCTGGACAGAGCATAGCACCTTTTCCCACCTCCATGTCTGAAATATGTCTTCTATTCATCTCCATTTTTCAGAATCCTCAAAGCTCAGCTTAGAGGTCATGTCCTCTGGGAAGTTCCCAACCCTTCCAGATGTACTTTCCTCAAATTACCTTTTATTGACTTCTAAAGGTATATGGTGCCAAGTAGGGAGACACGGAAGCCAAGGGTAATAATGGTTTAGAATAAATAAAATGAACCAGGAAACAATACATACAATGACAACAATACTGTTGACTGGAAAAAAAAACAATCAAAAGTGAATGCTGTGAAATTACAATGACTAAGCTTGGCCCCAAGGAAAAAATGAGAATGTACACTGCTCCCTTTTTGTTTGACTATGTATGGTTGTTGGGTGGTCCTTCCTCCCTTCTTTGCAAAGGTGTGAGACCATAGTGATGGAATACTGTATAGAATGAACTTGATTGATCCATTGTTTGATGTTGTTGAATTGATTTTTCTTCCTCTTTCTTTTCTATTCTTTATTATGAGGCACCTTTCTGGCAATTTAGGGGAAGGGACATACTGGGAAATGAAGGTGCTGTAAAACAAAAAAACATGAATAAAAAAATTAAATTAATTTTAGCAACTAGGTGGTACAGTGGATGGAGTGCTGGGTCTGAAGCCAGGAAGATTCATCTTCCCAAGTTCAATGTGGCCTCAGGTGTGCTAGCTGTGTGACCCTGAACAAGTCACTTAACCCTGTTTCCTTGGTTTCTTCCTCTTTAAAATGAGCTGGAGAAGAAAACAGAAAACCACTCCAGTATCTTGGCCAAGAAAAGCCCAAATGGAGTCACAAAGAGTCAGACACAACTGAAATGATTCAACAACAGAGGAAGATAGGACAAAAGAATGGATGTAAAAACAGGAGTACATTAAGTATGGCATGAGACATAATTGAACTATGCCTCCTTAGAAAATTCATAGGTGAAAGTGCAACAAAAAGAGGGAAAACACAACAGATTCATTTGTTTCCATAATGATGCATTTGCAACTTAGGATGCCAATGAAATTTCCAGATTTGAACCCTGATGAAACAGTGCCATGAGGTGGGTTTTTGCTTTCACCAATGATTTCCCAGAGTATGACCTGTAGCTGTCTTACAGCTGACTGGAAGGTTCAGAGGACAAAAATCCCCACTATTCTTAATGTTTGCTCATTACATACATGAAAAAACTCATTTGCTTTCATAAAACAAAACCCAGTCTCTTCCAACAAAAGGGTCTTTCATGCATCTGTGATGATCATACAAGATTGTTTGAGATACATTCATAGAGATAACTATGTTTAATGACCTTCTATGAGCCATAAAATGGTGAGATACGTTTGCCAAAGGATTTTGCTATATTCTTGGAGCATGCATGCCCTGGGCAAAGTCCAAATGGAAGAGGGAGCCCCCAGAAATGATAAGTTCCTCCATGTGATTCTGTTTGCCAGTAACTGGGCTGATTACATCAAGGACTAACATTTGCACGGTTTCCTTAACATGATCCCTGATTGCTCAAAAATTATCAGCATAGCAATGCAAACAGAAAGAATTAATGGAAGGAAAAGGTCTATAGTTCAGACTAAAACAAGAAATTGGATAGCCATTTCATGGAATTAGTATATAAGTACACATATCTTGGATAATCTGGAACTGCAGATGGAAAACAAGTTGGGCTCTGAAGGAAGGAATAGGAAGAGAATGATTTGGATTGTATATGGGAAATTTTGCAGTGAGTTCAAGAATCTCAAACTCCTCTCATGCAAAAAACCTCACCTTTTAAAAACAAATGTTCCAGGGGCTGCTAGGTGGATAAAGCATTGGCCCTGGATTCAGGAGGACCTGAGTTCAAATCTGGTCTCAGACACTTGACACTTACTAGCTGTGTGACCCTGGGCATGTCACTTAACCCTCATTGCCCCGCAAAAAAAAAAAAAAAAGAAATATGCTGTATCCTCTCCACCCCAAGAAAATGCAAGTTGATTGAGGGCAGAGAATGCTTGGCCTTGGTCTTTGTTATACCTAGAGTTTTGCAGAGTGTACACTTAATAAATATTTGATGAATTGAATTTTTGAAATAAAAACTTCTGACAAAACAGGGAAGGAATAGAACCCATGAAATAGACTGTGCTAAAACAAAAAATTATAAGTATTCCACATGAAAAACAGCCAAGAAAAACTAGTTGAAATGAGGTTTGAAAATTTGCTATAACAAGAGTAGTATTTATTTATTCCCTTTTCTCCTGCTATGTACAGAAGCTAAAGAGATATTATCTTTAATACACACACACACACACACACACACACACACACACACACATTTAGGAAAGCAATGTAGTCCTCCCATTGGACTGGACCAAAAGAAATTCTGGAAAGTAATGAGTCCAAATTTTTAAAAAAAGGAGAAGAAAGAAAAAACTACTAGAAGGTAACGGGTCCCTATTCCCCTCACTAAAGGTCTAATTTAAGAGTAATGATGGCAATTTGTCATTTGTCCATTAGAATCACCAATTTAGAACCAGATGGAAATTTAGGGTTCATCCAGACCAACTATACATTTTTAACAGCATTTAAAACATTCAGCTCATAACAGAGACTTAAAAATGCCTGTTCCCGCTTCCCTTTGCCTATACTAGGAATATAGACATACAGCATCACAGAAGGACAGAGATCATTTGTGTTCAACTATCTCATTTTACCCATAAGGAACTGTGAGGCCCCGAGAGGTTGGAGGTTAAGCAACTTACCCAACAGCAAAATGTGGCAGAGCTAGCATTTGAACTCAGGTCAGCCTCTCCAAGTTCAGTACTCTGGCCACCACAGCAGTCCCACTTCTAACACAACCTGGCTATGTGACTGAGCAAGTCACTTAACATTTCAATGCTCTAAGCAAATCTCTAAGACCATAAGGTATGGAGCTTAGCATCACTTGACACACAGTTCTTCTCACTTAGGTATTTAATAAATATTTATTGATTGATGGATTGAGAAGGTAGTTTTAATAGAGGGTGGTTCCTCACCCAGGTATTCTATATACCAACACTATCATAGTGAAAACCTTTATCCCTAATAATAACAGTAGCTGACATTTATACATGGATAACACTAAAATTTACAAGTATTTTATACATATTATTACATTTGAGTTTCACACTAACGTTTGGTCTAAAGGTATTATTATCATTTGGGGTTTTTTTTGTTTTGTTTTGTTTTGTTTTAAAGGCATTATTATCAACAGTTTACACACAAACACACACACACACACACACACGGAACCAGAGAAGTTAAATGGTTTACCCATGGTCAGATAGCTCATCCATCCATTCATTCATTCAATAAACATTTATTAAGCCGCGTGGGAGGGGCAGCTAGCTGGCACGACAGAGTACCAGGTCTAGAGTCGGGAAGATGAATCTGGCCTCAGACACTTACTAGATGTATGACCCTGGGCAAGTCACTTCACCCTGTTTGCCTCAGTTTCTTCATCTGTAAAATGAGCTGAAGAAGGAAATGGCAAACCACTCCAGTTATCTTTGCCAAAAAAACAAAAGAAAACAAAATGAAACTCAAGTGGGTCAAGAGTCAGACATCACTGAAAACTGACAGAACAACAAACATGCCAGGCACTATGCCAGTAATTGTCAGAGGCAGGATCTGAACCAAGATTTTTTTTTTTTTACTCAAATCTAGCCTTGTTTGTACTACAGCACTCTGACTCAGTAAAGGCTGGATGATCACTCACTGGGAATATCGTAGACATGATTCTCAGTCAAGGACAGATCTAACTAAATGCCTTCAAGATACCAAAACAATGCAAGAAGCATCAAGCTCTTCTTCAAGGTGACTGGGGCGGGGGGGGGGGGGGGGGGGGGGGGGGGGGGGGGGGGGGGGGGGGGGGGGGGGGGGGGGGACACAAAGACAAAAGGGAAAAACCATCCTTGTCCACTAGGAGCTTAATGGTCCCTTTTCAATTCTGAGATCCTGTCATTCTGTGTAACCTGTTGCCCCTGCAATCAATTAGTACTTTATATAGGTGATGTGTGCGTTTTCTTTAAGCCAGAATTGCAAAAACTTCTGCCAAGAGCGTTCCATCAAATGATAACTTCCAAGTTATTATAGGCCTTTTCAGGTTTTCCTGAAGTGTAAACCCAGTCATGAGATTCTTAGCTAGATGTCACCATAGATAGACTATGCTCCTGACATGTTCGTGTCAAGGATATTTCAAGTGTGCATGTTCTGTACGCCAATTCAGATCACGCCCCCCATGCCCCCAATTCCTTATTATCTAGTCTTCAAGAAATGCATCACCTGGATTTCAAAAAACGCACAGTATACCTAACCAACAGCCAACCTTCTGGTAATGAGCTTCTACAAATTTATGTTGAAACTGGAGCTATTCTGGAATTTCAAGCTTTTTTCCCCTCTATTTTTAGCCTACTTGCTGTCACTGGAAATGCCATTTATTTCCAAAATATGGCACCCACACACTTGGCTGTCTTCCTCTTCATTCCACTCCCACTGAAGCTCAGACTCTGCCTCTGTCTCGTACCCTCAACTTCTGATAAGTGAGCTTTAACCTCACCTGGCCCTAGCACCCCAGGCCTCTTCTTAGCCATTTTCATACCATGTTGTTTGGTTTATTTTCCCATCTTTCCTAGTTTCTCTTCACGTATGGCCTCATCCATTAGAAGCTAAGCTCTCAGAGAGTAGGAATTGCCTTGTTTGCCTGTGTTTGCTTGCGTTGCACAGTGCCAAGCAAATAGAAGAGCTTATTAAATATCTGTCCAGCTATTTACTGAAAATACAAACTCCTGATCCTGATATGTAAGGGTCTCCATAATTTGTTCTAAACCCAGGTTTCTGGTCATATTCTGCAGGTTTCTACTTTGCTAACTTGTTCATTCTGGCCAAACTGGATTACTAAATGGTGTCTGATGCCATCTGCCTCCCTCCCTTCATCCCTTAAAGCCCATATTTCTTCTCTCAACCATATTTTCCAGGAAGCCTGACCCAATTCCCTTGCTGAAAGTGATCTCTCCTTCATATTTAATTGTTTGGTGTTTTGTTTTGTTTTTAAGAACACTTGGTCTGGACCTCTCTTTGGCCACCATCCCCTTCCTGCCTTACAATACAATCCTATGTAGGCCTCATAGGCTCAAAAATCTATACTTTGGAGGGACTTTGGGGACTATTAAGACTAACCTTTTCATTTTGTAGATAAGGAAACTGAGGCCCAGCTATACTATTTGTCAAGGTCACATGGGCAATAAGCCTCAAAGATGAGGTTCCCTGAGTCAATGGCCAATGCTCCCCTCCCTTACTAGATTGTAATTTCCCTGAGGGCAGAAATGATGTCATAGGCATCTAGGTGACATGGAGGCATACTGGATTCAGAGGCAAAAAAGACTCAATTCAAAGTTTATCTCAGACACTTATTAGCCTTTACAACCCAGGGCAAGTCACCTAATGTGTCTATCTCCTGCAAAAATGAAGTAATATTAGCACCCACCTCCCAGGATTATTGTTGAGGCTAAAATGAGTTATCTGTAAAGTGCTTTAAAAATCTAAAGTGCTATATAAATGCTAGCTAATAATAATTATTATTATCATACTATCATCATAACTATTTTTAGTGATTGTGGAACAGCTAGATGTCGAATTAAACTGAAATGTTTATAAAGTTTTACTTCCTGAATGGCTTAGCTATTCTTGACTGCAGGCCCATTCCTAATTGAAAAATTGCTACTGGATTTGCAGAAAGGTAGGCAGGGTGTCTCCAGCTTTTAAAGTATTTCTTGAAAGTTGGAAAGAAACGAATGTAAATAAAATTACAAAAAGACTAAACTTGAGAGACAAAGCAGCTCACTTTGAGGACCTTCATTAAGAAGTTAATAGCTAGGGGCAGCTAGGTGGCAGCTAGGGTAGCGCAGTAGATAGAGCACCGGCCCTGGAGTCAGGAGTACCTGAGTTCAAATTCGGCCTCAGACACTTAACACTTACTAGTTGTGTGACCCTGGGCAAGTCACTTAACCCCAATTGCCTCACTAAAAAAAAAAAAGAACTTAATAGCTTCAGAGGCAAAAACAGCTGTTACTTAGCAAGTATGTAATAACTGAAACGTAAAGAGGTGATCCATTTGTTTATGAGAGGGGGGCATTTCTCTGGCCGCCTTAAAAATCATTTTAAACAATGTCTGTATCCCAGCCAAGCTGTGAGTAAAATGAAATTCTATCTCTTGTGCCTTCTTTTCTCTTTGACTGGTATTATAAAGTGGAAAAAACTGCTCACTCCTTCTAAATAGGACTAGAAAAGAGAGCTGAATCTCCAAAATAAATGCACTTTGTAGAACGATAAAAATGCTGTTCCAAACAAGAGGCCACGGAAACTGACAGACAAATGACACGGTGAGCTCTTCAGGCCCAGGAGATCATGCCTGTTCAAGCCCTCTCATTTTTCAGAAGGACCCTCTGAGGGGCAAGTCAAACTTCCTGATAGAAGTTCAGCAGATCTTAGGGAAGAATCAATTCCTGGAATGAATTAAACATCCTAGCATCAGAAAGCTAGGCCTGGAATGGAGCCTCAGGTCTTCCTGCTTCAGGGCCCAGCACGATATCACTGCACCACCAGTTTTTAAATAATTGAAGTAAATGCTCAATTTTCAGTTGGATGCAAGGGAAAATAAAGCTGTAATTTTTTCTCCACCTTCACAGACCTCCTTGTATTCGATCCACAGACCCCCTTAGGGTCCATGAACTACAGGTTAAGAATCCTTGATTTAAAAGCAAAAAGAGGACCATGTCTTTTGTATTAGAGGCAGGAGAGAGCCTCCGGAACTTCTTGAGGAGGGGAGAGAGTGGTTAGCCATGGACTTTGAAAGTAACAGTTTGGTAGCCGTGTGAGGGATGCCTTAATGAAAAAAAAAGACAGAAAGGCAAGGGATCTAATCAGGATTATTAATCCAACAGTCCAGGTGGGAGGTGAGAAGGGCCTCAGCTAGAGTGGTTGCTATGTGAGTGGAAAGAAGTGAATGGATGTTTATGATGCTCTAGAAGCACAACTGACAAATCCGGGATGGTTTTTTTCTACGGGTTTGACTGTGAAAGGGAGGAGAGAACATTGGGTGGCAGCTGGAGGGGATTTGTTGTTCGGTGGTTTTTCAGTCATGTCTGACCCTTCAAAATCCCATTTGGAGTTTTCTGGCAAAGATACTGGAGTGGTTTGCTATTTCCTTCTCCAGTTCATTTTACAGATGAGGAAACTGAGGCAAAAGGGGTTAAGTGACTTGTCCTAGGCTGCTGGCAAAGGAGAAGTGGAAGAGGTCATCTGGAAGGCTTGAGCAAAGAAGAGGGTTGCCACAGCTCCTGAGGGAGTGTAATGGACACTGGCAAAGAGGAAAGAATTATTTGGCTACAGTCAACTAGCATTTATTAAGCACTTATGCGCTAGGAACACTGTTAAGTTCTGGGAATACAACTGTATACACAATAACAGCAATATTGTGAGATGATCTGCTGTGAATGATTTAGTTATTTTCAGCAATGCAATGATCCAAGACAACTCAAGTTCTGGGAATACAGAGAAAGACCAAAAAAAAAATAGTCCTTACTACTCTCAAGGAGTTAACATCCTAATGGGAGAGATGCGAAGTACGTAACAGATGCCTACAGAACATAAGGAATCAGAAAGAGGACAGCATTGGCAGCTTGGGGGGCACTGGGAAGGGCCTCTTCTCTTGCAGAAGGTGGGATTTGAGAAAACCATGTAAACTAAGAGACAGAGATAAGGGAGTCAGAACATTCCAGAGCCAGTGTGTCATGTCTGAGGAACTGCAAGTAGGACAGAGTGGTTGGACTGTAGGATAAATGAGCATTTGGTATAAGAAGGCTTGAAAGATAGGAAAGGGCCAGCTTATGAAAACCTCCAAATATCCAATAAAGGACTTTATATTTGATCTTGGAGGTCCTGAGGAGCCACCCGAGTTCCTTGAAGGGGGCTAGGGGAGAGGGGTGTATGTGACAAAGTCAGGGTATACTTTAGAGAACTCTCCTTAGCTGCCCAGTAGAGGATATATTGGGGAGTAGGGAGAGACTTGAAGCAGGCAGTTACACTACTGTAATAGATCAGGCAATAGGTGATGAGGATCAAATTAGGATTGGGGCGGAGAGAGGGGAATGAATGACGCTCCTGTGAAGGCAGAAATAACAAGGTAAGTGCAAAGAGGAAGAATCAAGGATGGCATCAAAGTTGTGCGCTTGGTGACTAGATGGTGAAGCCGTGGCAGAGAAGTTAGATGAGAAAGGTAGAGAGTTCTGTTTTCAACAATCTGAGTTTGAAATGCCCACAGGAACATCCAATGGATGTTCAAGAGAATAGCTATAAATCTTTGAAAATACACACACACACACACACACACACACACACACACACAGAGGTCTATCTGAATTCTCTCTAAGCCACTATAACATCTATTTTAAACAGATTAATTGCAAGGCTAACTATTTGAATTCAGATTCAAAACAACAAACTAGCTTTATTTTTTTAAAAGGTGATGAATCAATTAAGTAAAAATTTTATTCATGGTCTGTTCATTCAGGCTCAAGAAACAATTTTCAAGTACCATCAAGGCTCTCTGAAGTACCCATTTACATGCCAACAGGTGAAGGACTAATCATACATTCTTACCTATTCATTATGGCTACTTCTAAAAGGCAACAATCAATTTTATTAGCCTCCTTTTTAGTTCTATATGTGCTTTAAATTATTGTTTGGTTTTTTGTCTTTTTGAAGCTGGGTCTTTCCATCCAGTTCTGAGGCTGGTGACAAAGTGACCACCCTGATCAGCTTTGATCAGTTCCATCTCCAGCCTAGGTCGGTTCACTCCTTACACAACCTAGGGACCCTCCACTGCTGGGGGATCATCATATTGGTGCTACATTTTACTCCATCAGCCTTGCCCTGCTGCCACTCTGAAATCCCAAACTGAAACATTTGGCAGGGATTATAGGAATGAGCCACTACATTTGGCCTTGGCCAATGATACATTTTCTTAAAATATAGTCAATGGTCCAACTATTATTGCACTATGTATGTATTATGTACATACGTAGTGACACACACCCACTAACATTTATATAGTGTTTTAAAGCTTGCAGACACTTTATCAACATACTACAAGTATCACCCTCATCTAATATTCTATGACACTGAAGCTCAGAGACAATAAGTCATTTCCAAAGTTCGCACAGCTAGAAATGGATCTAAACCCAAGATGTTCTGCTATCAAGTTCTGAGTTCTTTCTATGTATCTACCCTGTATCCCTCCCAGTCAAGCAGTTCCAAATATGTGGAGTTTCGATGTATTTGAATATAAACATTTTTATATATTGCACATAAATTTTTATTTCAAATTTCATCTTGTCTCTTTCCACCTTGAGAAGGCAGTATGGTATGTGGGTAGAATACTGGGTCTGGATCAAAGAGTATCTGTATCCAATTCCCCCATACACCTATACTTACTAGTGGAAATGCCCATTGGCAAATCATCTCATTTCTCTCGGCGAAGGTTCCTCATCTATAAAATGAAGAGGATTGAAGCCTCTACAAGCCCTTGTAGTTCTAAATCTTTTGTTCTGATGATGCAGACTCGAGATCTGACTAAAGCAGAATCTCCTTTGTTCTCCCATGACCCATGCACATGGCCACAAACAAGTTGATTTTTGCTGGTACAGCATTGTTCAAATTACTTCCCTTGATTGTCTTTTGGGTGTGGTGAAAGTCTTGCATATTTCGGTCATTCTATCTCTACACAGGCCAGGGCATTTTCTGATTGTTAAAGCAAATGGTGCCCACTGCAACTGTATAGAGTTGGCTGGAGGCCTCAACTTTATTGCTCTTCTCTTTAAAAGAGAACTGTTCCACAATTGCAGGAACTAGTATTTTCAACTTTCTAATTTTAAGAGCTTTGACTTTTCTCCCATGACAGTACAATTAGGCTTTAGGACAGTCTCACAGCAACAGGGAAGCATGAATCAATGGAAATGGAAGCAGTGTTGATGTAAACCGAGGAAGAACATCAACTCTTACTGCATCCCTTTCCATGATCCCTTAAGACAAACTTCCCCCAGGAACTTGTTTCAAAGACAATGGATGTGACAACTGAATAAATAATGTGAAATATACATACATACACACACACACACACACGCACACACACACACGAAGGCAATGTGGCACAGTGAAAAGGGCAGTTGGTTTGGACTCATTGGAACAAAATACCATTAAATTGGAGGCGTGGGGCAGTTAAATGATTGTCCAAAAGTTGCACAACTAGTGTGTCTGAAGGAGGATCTGAACCTAGGTCTCCTAGTACCAAGAAATGAGTCCTTTCTGACAGTCTTTCTCCTGCCTACCCTGCGCCCTTACCTCCCAATCAGCCAAGTCCAAATATGGGGGGGGGGGATGAGTTTCAAATCCCTGATATTTACCCCATAAGATTTCGAGGAAGTCACTTTGCTTCTCTGAGACTCAATTTCTCATAAGAAGATTATACTTGGGGACAGCTAGGTAGTGAAGTGGATAGAGCACCAGCCCTGGAGTCAGGAGGACCTGAGTTCAAATCCAGCCTCAGACACTTAGCTGTGTGACCCTGGGCAAGTCATTTAACCCCAACTGAAGATGAGGATGAGGATGAGGATGATGATGATGATGATTATACTAGACTCCACCTCTAGACACAGGATGGACCCTAAAAAGTACTTGAAGGCATTATCCTTTGCAGGCATACAGTGTTGTTGTTTTCAGTCATGTCCAACCCGTTTTGTCAGGCATCAGAAGTTAAGTGACTCACCCAGGGTTATACAGCTAGGAAGTGTCTGAGGCTGGATTTGAATTTGGGTCTTCCTGATTCCAGACCCAGTGCTCTAACCACTGAGCAACCAGCTGCCTCTAGGCATTTGATATGGGGAGAAAAATGGACCAAGTTTAAAGAGCCCAATTCATAATATGGCAATATTCATGGCCTCTCTCCAAGACAGAGTGGCTAGAATCCAAATAGAAAAATGCTGGAGGCAAGCTAGGTGGCGCAGTGGATAGAGCACCGGCCCTGGAGTCAGGAGGACCTGAGTTCAGATCTGGCCTCAGACACTTAACACTTACTAGCTGTGTGACCTTAGGCAAGTCACTTGACCCCAATTGCCTCACTAAAAAAAAAAAAGAAAGAAAAATGCTGGATTTGCTATGACAGTTGTTGTCGTCATAGTGGTAGTGGTGGTGGTGGTGGAAGAAGAATCATGAGGCCACATGGTATAGTAGTTAGAGAGTCTTGGGAGGCAAGAAGACCTGGGTTCTAGTCCCACCTCTGACACATGCTAACTATGGGACTCTAGGAGAGACACATAACCTCTTATTTCCTCCCAGACAACTCTCCAAAACAGTAATTATAGAACCAAGGTGACCTGACTTGTGCTGGTAGAGGAAATGCCTCACTAGGAAGCTCAAGACTGAAATAAGTCTGATGTTAAAAAAAAAAATAAATAACAGCTCACATCAATATAGCAATTTACAAAGTGCTTTCCATGTACTATGTCATTTAATCATCAGAACCAACTCAGAGAAGTCGGTGCCATTATGTCTAAAGTGACTTTCTCAAGGTCGTAGAGTTAGCATCAGAAACTAATTTGAACCCAGGTCCTCCTGCTTCCAAGTCCACTACTCTTTCTACTACACTCCACTGCTTTTCTAATGACTGATTAATGCTACTATTCAAAAGAAATGTTATTAATAATTGTAGCTCCTCTACAGTTTTTTCAGCGCCCAGTGAAGTAGGCAGCAGTGCCCATTTTACAGGTGAGGAAATTGCTGCCCTGAGCAGTCCTAAGCCTCACACTAAGGGTAGCAGCAGAACCAGGTCCTATAATGACTTCAGGCCACATGCTGTGCCTACTATACAGCTGCCTCTTGTATGCAATCCAGTGAGTGGAATCCTGTTGAACTTATCTCAAAACCAGCTGCTGTTCTTCAGTCTCAGAACACAGACTTTTTTAAGACAGTCTATCATTCTTAAAAGGGGCAAATGGATCCTTCAGGAGACCTTTATCTGGAACTCTGCTTTGTCAGAGATTCCAAACACCACACTGGCATGTGCTTCTAATAAACGATATGGGGCAATATTTCTATCCTGGAGCATATTCCATTGTAAAACACAAGCTTTTTGCTTACCCTGAAGAATTCTCAGTGATTAAGGGACACTCCAACACAGTGTAAGGCTTGGCTGGATAATATGGTTCATGCATAATAAAGCATGAAGCAACATTAAAACACGACTATTTGCCACGGGGTGGGGGGGGTCAAAGGGAAACTGAACAGTGAATATTTTGGCAACAGCAAATGAAATGACAGGGGTTTCCTGAGCTCCTTCCTCTGGATACAAGAGAGAGCTCCATCATTAATTCTAGTAAGACATAACGAATGTGTGTCAGCTCTTAGGGGAGAAGGTACTCTAGTCATTCAATTAAAAGTAGGAAAACAGCAGAGGAAAATCATTGACTGCTGCAGTGAAAAATAACTGGATTTTCAAAAATTATTAGAAAAAAAAAAAGAGGGAGAGGGAAAGGGGAAAAGAGAAAGAAGCTATCTTCCGGGGATACTTTCACCATATACTTCAGAGGCAGGGGAATGTAATTCTACACATCCTAGTAAAAAGTCTCAGCTCCTAAAAGTCTAAAAATCGTTTTCTCTCTTTCTATTCTGCAAAACAATGAAAATTTCACCCCTGTGTGGATGCCCCGAGACAGCTTTCAAATCCATGAGAATAACCAAATAGGTTCATTGCAACTCAACCCAAGGGTTCATCAAGGAAATTAACAAGTGCCCCAGGACTCAGGGGCCTGGTACAAGCCCCCCAAAAGACCCCAAAGTCATTTTGTACTTGCATCCCCACTGCCTAGCAGAAGCCTGGCCCATAGGTAGAGCTTAATAATTGCTTATTGACTAATCAATTGTTTAGCTCTATTGACTATAAACCAAAAGAAAGAAAATCACAGCAAGTGATTAGCACCTTGCCCTTGCCCATCCCCTAAACAACAAACAAACAAAACTGCTCAAACACCACAGAAAATTGGGTCTTGGACTAGCTGTCTCACAACAGTAAGTCTTCATTTACATAGCACTGGGATGTGAGGTACGTGTATAATCCAGAGAACTGAACTGAAGCTTTCTGCCCAAAGATTCCAAACTTTTTTACAATTTTTATTTTCAATAGAAATATTTCCAGGGGCAGCTAGGTGGCACAGTGGATAGAGCACCGGCCGCTGGAGTCAGGAGGACCTGAGTTCAAAGCCGGCCTCAGACACTTAACACTTACTAGCTGTGTGACCCTGGGCAAGTCACTTAACCCCAATTGCCTCACTAAAAAAAAAAAAAGAAAAAGAAATATTTCCAAAACACATTCTCTGTTCTCATGCCTTCTTTTTTTTCCTTTCTTTCTTCTTTCTTTTTTTTTTAGAATAGATGTTATGTTTATTCAGGGCAAGGAAGGGAAGGGAAACCAAGAGAAATCCTTGGACTTCTCTTGGGGAGAAAGGCACAAAGCACGTGGCTCTGAGGTACCAATCTCCTCTCATAGCCTTCTGTAAAAGTGATAAAACTAAGAAATCTCCTCTTGAGGATTCATAATTATGAGTGAAATATAATAATGTGCTATTTTATACACAACATACCAAATATTGTGCATGCTTTGTAATGAAAACTCAAGGGCTATGTAAAGACTACTTGCCCCTATACTGAAGAACCATACTGCTGAAACTTCATTATTCTGCATCTCTCAATGTTCTTCTTTCCCATCATATAAAGCATTCATTCCAATGTAGCTTCTGCTCTTAAGGTAATTGCTCAGAGACCATCCCTACTCACTTTTTCATCCACTTCTCCTAGTCTATTACAGATGCGGGAACCATAACTCCCTAGAATCCTAAGTTGAGACTCACGGGATTTAAAGCAAGAAAAAACTGGAGAAATCAACGTCTTTGTTTTACAAATATCAATGATATTTACAAAGAACTTGAAGGTTGCAAAGTGCCTTACATAGAATATCTCCTTTAAAACTTCTTTTAGAATCCCTAGGTTCCAGTAACCACCACCTCCTTGCATGAGTTCTTTCCTTCTCTTCCCCCTTCTCCCTCTCAACCATGCTTCCTTTTTGTGGATAAGCATATACGCGAAAGTCTAGAGAACAAAAGCCCCACTGAAAGCAGAGCTTGTTTCATTTTTGTTTCTGTATCACCAACAGGTGCCATGGTACCCCATGGGGTAGTACTAAGGGGATTCATAGATGAGGAAACTGAAGTTAAAGAATCTGTCCAAGATCCCACAGGAAACAAGTAATAGAACTGGGGTTCAAACTCAGGTCTTTGATTCAAGGCCAATGTTCATCAAAGCATCTGGACCTTTGTGAATGACCTCAGTGAGCTATTTCAGCCACTCAAAATCCCTTTTCATTTATTTGGGTTCAGACTTGTTCAAGAAGTAAACAACACTTTCTTTTTTCGTTTTCTTTTTTTGGGGGGCAACGAGGTTAGTTGACTTGCCCAGGGTCACACAGCTAGTAAGTCACAGTGGTCTGAGGCCAGATTTGAACTCTGGTCTTCCTGAATCCAGGGCCGGTGCTTTATCCACTTGTACCACCTAGCTGCCCCCTCGGCCTACTTTTTAAACTTTCTTTCAGTCCTCTCTGGTCTCTCTTCACCACCTCTAATTAGAACATACCATTTCTCCCCCACTAGGCCTTCACTCTGTTGTTTTAACCTAGTTACAGACATTGGATCTACAATACCAAAGTTAAGAATATTTTCATAACAGGCAGGGAGTAAATAGGAATAGGTCAAGAGTGGTATTGTGGGTAGAGTTGGACCTGAAGTCAGGAAGATTTGAAAAACATATCTGACCTCAAACACTCCCCAGCATGTGGACTGTTTACCTCAGTTTACTCATCTGTAAAATGTACCTACTTCCTGGCATGGTTGTGAGGAGGAAATTCAATAACAGTGAAGTGTTTTTGTAACCTAAAAGTACTATAAAAATATTAGCTATTGGGGGGCAGCTGGATGGCGCAGTGGTTAAAGCACCGGCCCTGGATTCAGGAGTACCTGAGTTCAGTTCAAATCCGGCCTCAGACACTTGACACTTACTAGCTGTGTGACCCTGGGAAAGTCACTTAACTCCCACTGCCTGCAAAAAAAAAAAAAATTAGCTATTACCATTCATTGGTTGTTTTGAGTTCTGGGCTCTACGGATTAATGTCCCCAAGGACCTTGGCATTCCCTTGATACTAGAAAGTATCTAGGGAGGTAAACAGTCACACTTTATTATGCCCTGATCAGATTAGATCTGTAACATTGTGTAAAGTTGTAGGTGGTTTGTATCTGGGAGGACACTGGAAAGCCTGAGAGTATCTAAAACTGGGCAATCAAAATGTAAAGAGAGGAAAGGTGGGGGAATGAGCACCTACCATGAGCCAACCTCTATCAAATATCTTATCTGATCCCTGAGAGAGTAGGATACTATTATTCCACTTTTACAGTTGAGGAAACTGAAGCAGGCTGAGGTTAAGTGACTTGCCCATTATCGACACAGCTAATAAGTGTCTGAGATCATATGTGAACTCCCAGCTTACACTCTATACACTTTATCCATTTTTATCCTAGAGAAGATTCAGGGATGGATGTGATCATCATATTCAAGTATCCAAAGAGAGTCACTTGGGAGAGGGATTGTTGTCGGTCTTCTACAGCTGGGTCTCAGAGGGCAAAAGTAAAGAGTAAGGAGTGAAAATCGCAGTGAGGCAAATTTAAGGTCAACATGGGGGAAACTTCCTAACAATTAGAGCTATTCAGCGGTAGAATGAGCTCCCGCAGGAGGCTATGGTCCCTACCATCATTAGCAAAGGTTGGCAAAGGTTTGATGATTACTTGTTAGGGATATAAGGGAAGTGGGGAGAGGGGTCTTGGTCAGATACAGGTTTGCTAATTCCTACTTCCTTCCAGTTCTGAGATGCTACAATATCTATAAATAGTCTAAACGACGTTCTTTCATTCCACTCCACAAGCATTTATCAAATGCCTACTAAATGAAGCCTTTTTATGCCCCTTTTAGGGTATGTTACCAAATTCCATTGAACCAACACCACCTCTATAAATTTGTTTCCTGAGGGACAGGCCATGGATGTGGGAAACCTCCAATCAATCATGTTCTTACCAATTCCCTATTAATCACTAGTTTGGAAGAATCATAGAATTGAGTGAGAGTTCCCAGGAGCTGTCCAACTTCACTTCACAGATGGGAAAATTGAACACCAGAAGATATATGGCTGCCCTTGGTCACACAGGGTAGAGCAAAGCTTTGAACCTAACTCCTTTGATTCAAAAGCCACTGATCCTTCCATGCTAAGAATTGGAACTGAAAAATACAGACTGATTTAACTAAGCTCAACTTGAAGATCCAATTATCACAGATGGCTAGGACATACACAAGCCTAGGAATCAAGTCTCCAGAGAGCCTGGTGCACAGGGGTTTGGGGTTGTTATTGAGTCCTTTAAGTCATGTCTGACTCTTCATGACTCAATTTGGGGTTTTCTTGGCATGGATACTGGAGTGCTTTGCCACTTCCTTCTCCAGCTCATTTACAGATGAGGAAACTGAAGCAAATAGGATTTAGTGACTTGCCCAGGGTCACACAGCTAGTAAGGGTCTGAGGCTAGATTTGACTCATGAAGATGAGTCTTCCTTATTCCAAGCCTGGTGCTCTATCCACTGTGCCACCTGGTTGAATTGGCTATTTTGGTACAAAATTGCTAGTTGTTAGATAACATCATATTTTTCAAAATAAAGGAACAAAATACTTCAGTTTATGACCCTTACAAAAAGGATAATAAATAAAGACCTGTTTCAGTAATATTTTTACCATCCAAGGACACTGATGTGAAATGGCCAAAACAGGTACAAACAGGGGCAGCTAGATTGGGCAGTGGATAGGGAGCCGGCCCTGGAGTCAGGAGTGCCTGAGTTGGATCCGGCCTCAGACACTTAATACTTAACTAGCTGTGTGACCCTGGGCAAGTCACTAACCCCAGGTTGCCTCACTAAAAACCAAAAACCAAAACCAACAAAAAAAAAAAAAACAGGTACAAACGAATTCATCATTCATATTCACATACATTTACCTAAGTGAGAACCTACCATGTAAAGAGTGCTATGATAGGCACCTGGAGAATGATAACAATTTAGATAAGACAGAGGGATCTAGTAATGGGTACATGACCCATACACAAACGGCTATGATAGCACAGAAAACACACGATATAGTGCCTGAGAGGCACAGCCCAACATTAAATCATGCAGACCACTGAGAAGGCAAAAATTCAACAGACAAAAGGAATTAGGGGGAAGGACATGATAGCTAGCTCAAGATTTAAAGAGCCATCATTGAGAAGAGGGATGAGAATTATTCTGTTTGGTCTCAGATGCAGATTAAAAGGAGGAATGGAAAGAAATTACTAAGAGACAAATGCTAGCACTGATGGATAGCTTTAAGAGTTTTAAAGGGGCAGCTAGGGTGGCTCAGTGATAAAGCACCAGCCCTGGATTCAGGAGGTCTTGAGTTCAAACCCAACCTCAGACACTTGACACTTACTAGCTGTGTACTCTGGGCAAGTCACTTAACCCTCATTGTCCCACAAAAAAATAAATTAAATAAATAAATTTTTAAAAAAGAGTTATAAAGCCTTTTACAAATATATTCCTCCTAACAACCCTGTGAGGGAGGTGCTATTATTTCCATCTTATAGAGAAAGAAACTGAGGCAGGCGGAGGGTGACTTGCCCAGAGTCACACGACTAATAAATTGTTTTGAATCCACATTTGAACTCAGGTCTTCTGACTCCAGGTCCAATACTCTATTCCACTGTGCCACCTAGAGGATTTGGGAAAACTTCCTAACAATTGATTAGTCATCAATAAGTAGAATTGGGCTTGCCTCAGTTTCTCCTCCTTGGAGTTGGAGGTCCTTCAAGCAGAGGATGGACAAGCATTGGTCAGTTATGCGATTGTGAAGATTCCTTTTGAGTATGGGTTGGACTGGATGGTCACTGGGGTTCGTCTTAATTCTCAAAATTCTGTGATTCAGCATAGGGAATAACTTGAACAAAGACATAAAAGTAGGAACATGAAGGTTTCATGGCATGAGAACAAACAGTTCAGCTTACCTGAGCACGGAGAATCTAGAGAGGAATAACAAGATAAGGCAAGAAAGACAGGGTACTACCATGTTGTAGGAGCCTTGAATATCAAGGAAAGGAGGCGAAACTAACTATTCAGCAGGCAACAGGGAGTCACTGATGACTGCTGAGCAGTGGTCTATAGGATCCCTTGAGAAATGAAGTTTCTTGCAGAAAATCCAAAATGGGAAGTGGATTCAAACCCAGAGCCCAAGAGACTACTTCCACAAAACCCCAATACAAATATTAATTCTGTTTGTTTAATCTTAATGGCTCCTTTGTTTTCAACATAGGCTTATTGCCAGGAGATAGGCCCATCAAACAGGAGAACTGAGTATTATTCCAAACCTCCAGTGAGTTTGTATTTATGTATATTCATTAGCTGTAATAGATAGGAAACCCCCTAAGCCTGGATTGTGATAAAAAGGAATACTTTATTAAACTTAGCCTGAACACCCAAGTTTCCCCACAGTGAATAAATGCACCAAAAAAAAAAACAAATAAATAAACTTCATATAAATATGCAAAGCGTACGGTCTTTATTATGCCACCCCATCTGAAGGCACACTGAATCCACCTCAAGTCTCAGTATGCCTTTCCACTAATTTTCTATCTCTTTTGTAGGAAGATGCTATGCATTGATAACCACAATTTACTGTGTGATCCGTCCCTTATTCTCCATTCCCAGGCCAATGAATTACTTGGTGCTGACCAATCTTTGTCAGTTCCAGACTCTAGATTTGTTTTATGGCTATCTCAAACAAACTTATCATCTCCCAAAGATTTCCAGGTTTACTTCCTGGACTTTAGGTATTATGTAAAAAAGGTTCATTTACATTATGTAGTTTCTATATGTGAGAAACTTACTTTTTCCCAAAGGGCAGGTCTCATAGTTCCCTCAATTCTGTTACCCATATAAACCCTGTCCTCAATCCCCATCTGTGGGTATTCTTAGCAATCTGCTTTGCAATAACTCCTCTATTAAAGACCTTAATTCTCCTCTATTGATTGTTTAATTAATTTTCAGGTTGACAAGTATAAACTTCTAAAACACTTCATACCCCATCCTCCCCAAATTCCTGGGGTTTTATATGCCTTTGTCCAAATGCAAACTTTCCTCTGATCGATCACCCATTAACTTATTATTTCTTGAGTTGGGAAGACTTAACTCAAGACCAGTTACTGGGGAAGTTTGTACACTATCTACTTTCACTACCCCTACATCTCTTCCCAAAATAGATGGGCTTTAGATTGGGAACTCCCTTATTTTGTTAGTGTTGTTGTCTAGGGAACCCCTCCTGGGGGGAGAAGGGTGGCACAGTGGATAGAGCACTGGCCCTGGAGTCAGGAGACCTGAGTTCAAATCCAGCCTCAGACACTTGACACTTACTAGCTGTGTGACCTTGGGCAAGTCACTTAGCCCTCATTGCCCAGCTCCCCCCCCCCAAAAAAAAAGACAAAAAGAGAATTCAAGAGGCTCCTAATGGAGTCAGGACGATAAATTAATTTTTAAAGAAAGAAAGCCAGTGACTACTTCATAGTGGAGCATTCTAATGCCACCTAATCCAAATCTTTCCTTTTACAGGTGAGAAAACTGAGGCCCAGAAACTTTCATTGATTTCCTAGTTCCTATAAAGTGAAATAGTAAATAAAAATATAAAGTAAATAAAAATAAACAATGAAGGGGGCAGCTAGGTGGCACAGTGGATAAAGCACTGGCCCTGGATTCAGGAGGACCTGAGTTCAAATCCGACCTCAGACACTTGACACTTATTAGCTGTGTGACCCTGGGCAAGTCACTTAACCCTCACTGCCCCGAAAGCAAAACAAAAACAAAACAAAACAAACAAAAAAAAACAAAACCAAAACAAAGCAAGAATACTGAATTTGGGAGTCAGAAAGTCTGTCCCAGAGACCCAGTCATATAACCTCTCTTATTCTCAGTTTAATTTTTGTCACTGGTCTTCTTCAAAAATGAAGGACAGGGGCAACTAGGTGGTATAGTGGATAAAAGCATGGGCCCTGGATTCAGGAGGACCTGAGTTCAAATCTGGCCTCAGACACTTGACACTTACTAGCTGTGTGACCCTGGGCATGTCACTTAACCCTTATTGCCCCACCAAAAAGAAAAAGAAAAAGAATGAAAATAAAAGAAGAACAAACAACTCACTTGGAAAATAAGAGGCTTTACGATGATCTAGATCTCTTTCAGCTCTATATCCTGTGTAGAAGAGATGTAATTTAATAAAATTGGCTATAAAGCAAATTTTTAACCCCTACTTAATTTCATTATAAAGTTGGAGCTATTTAGTTTGTTTGTTTTTTTGTTTCTTTGGTGGGGCAATGAGGGTTAAGTGACTTGCCCAGGGTCACACAGCTAGTGTCAAGTGTCTGAGGTTGGACCTGAACTCAGGTCCTCTTGAATCCAGGGCCAGTGCTTTATCCACTGCACCACCTAGCTGCCCCGAATTGGAGCTATTTCAACAAGTAAGAAGAACAAAATGTTTACAACATTTTAGCAAAGAATGAGTTAAAAAATGGTGTGTGTGTGTGTGTGTGTGTGTGTGTGTGTGTGTGTGTGTGTGTGTGTGTCTCTCTCTCTCAACCCCCTAGAGCATGCTGGATGTCATGGGACTGGGGGTTGGGCTTTCACAACTTCACAGTACTTCCTAACTCAAGATCTCCCCACTAGTATTGCTCTTCCACCCTCCCCACTGTCATCCCCCCAGTCCCTCCCCTAGATTTCAAGCAATTCTCTTACCTTAGCTCTAATTATTCTTTAGATTATACACTCAGAATTCCGGTAATTTAGGTAATCTCCTTTGATGTGAGCCTAAATGCCCTAGAGAAAACCTTAACCACTACTTAAAATAAACTCACATTTCCTCGGGACATTTTCTCTTTTTCAAATCCAGCACCTACAAATTAGAGGAAATAGTAATACCCTGCACTCCAAGATACAAAACGGGCTCATTTCAAACATTTATGCATTTCTTCTAGAAATCACTTTATCCCAACTCAGAGAAGGGAGGGAATGCTCCTAAATTCTATGAGAAATTAAATGTAGCCCAGGAGTTTGAAAGGCCTGATCAGGACCCAATACTGATGGAAGAGGCTAAAAAGGGTTAACAGACAACCTAAGAATCTGAGTTCTAAGAAGGGCTAATAGATAACCTATCAACTGGAGCGAAAAGGGGCTAGCAGATTGCCTAAGACTTGGGTCTTTATCAATAGTACCCAAAAGGGTTAACAGAGAAACTAAGGTTTGTGTTCTTATAATAACCAAGAGGGTTTGTCGACCTTCGTCATCAACCCTCACAAGAACTATTAATAGCCATTAATATTCCTAGATGACAGGACACCTAGAAACCAGATCTTAAGTAAAGAGAGATCAAAAACACAGAGACCCTCTGGGTCTGACAAGTTTAAGCATGTCTTTAGGAACATGTGCCGAAAGGACCAAATGTGTTCTTAGGTTCACCTCATGATGTGTAAACCCCAAAAACACACCTCCAAGGAAAAAGGTACCTGCCTTGGGATTTTCTTAGGACCCCAGAAGTCCAAATTAGGATAAAACCTCCCATGTACCTCTTTAAGGTAGAGATTAAGATAATGAGGAGATAACCTACTTTTTCTCACTATAAATATAATCATTTTCCTCTCCCTATCTGAGACACTTATCTCCTTGGTGTCTCCCTGTGGCCTCACAGTATGTTAATAAAACTTAGGAAACTGAGTCACTGAGTCTTGTAATTCTTTGGTATGCCTCGCAATCAATTTGATCCATTAAATCCATCCCTGACATCAATCCTAGATCCAGAAGAATATGGTACCACAAGGAAACATTATATAGTGCCAAGAGTTAGGGAATAGGAATAAACCTGAAATTAAATGTTGGCTCTACCACTTACTATCTGACAATCACTTTCCCTCTGGTCTAAATGGTCTTTAGGATCTCCCCTGGACTATATGATCTAATGATGCTAGAATCCCAGTGAGACTGTCCCTACTGAGCCAAGAGAAAACAATGACTTCCAAAATAAACTAGGTTGTTGCCCCAGACAGGAGTTCTAGATGGAGAACCCCACTTCGGATATAAAAAAACCAGGCCTTTTAAGACAAGTGAATTTCCACTTGCAATAGGGTTCTCCTGGGAAATATAGGAAACCTCTAGTTTAAAGACATTTCCTTTACCCCACCTACCTCTTGTCATAGGGAGAAGTCTAGGACTCACTCAAGATACTAGCCCCAGGCTAAAAGATTTCTACCTACTTGAGCAATTCTGTAGCCTGGTCCTGCTGGGCTCAAGATTTGACCATGGCTCATACTCCGGCAGATAGCTAGTCATGAGCACCTACCAACCCCAATCAAGCCTAGACCACACCACAGCCCCACCTTAATGTCCCCACTTATTGTTGTGACAACACAGCCCAAGAGAGAAGCATCACCATCTTTTATTCTCCACAGATGGATGCCCACATAATTATAAATGCAGGTCTTAAGTTTGATAGCTAACTCTTATTCCTTCTTTTCTTCCCATGGGCAAATTATGTCATATCCCTTGGGATCAGTTTCTTCCTCTACAGAATGAGGTGTGAGTGAACTAAATGATTTCAAGTGTGTCCTTTTCAACTCTAATAAATACTATAAACCATACCTTCAGCTTGGAGGTGTATAAAGGAGTTCCTGAAGTATGTAAAGAAGTATATTAAGTTTCACGTATAGCAGCATTATTCCCAGGACACTATCTTTTGTACTAAAGTGCTTCATCTAACAACATACTTTCCAACTAATTCCCAGTATGGGCCGGCTAGGCCTTCACTTTGAAGTAAGCTCTTCTTAGATCAGGAAATACAGAGTCCCAAGAGGCTGGTGGATAGATTTCAGGGAGTCCATACACTCGGTTGGAAAAAAATTACATCTTTAGAAATTAAGCATATCCTTTCATTTAAAAAAAAAAACAGGGGGCAGCTAGGTGGTGCAGTGGATAAAGCACATGCCCTGAATTCAGGAGGCCCTGAGTTCAAATCGAGCCTCAGACACTTGACACTAGCTGTGTGACCCTGGGCAAGTCACTTAACCCCCACTGCCCCACCAAAAAAATTTTTTTAAATTTAAAAACCGGGGGCAGCTAGGTGGCACAGTAGATAGAGCACCAGCCCTGGAGTCAGGAGGACCTGAGTTCAAATCCAACCTCAGACACTTAACACTTACTAGCTGTGTGACCCTGGGCAAGTCACTTAACCCCAATTGCCTCACTAAATTAAAAAAAAAAATTTTTTTTAACCAATGAGTTATTCTGAGAAGGGGGCCATAGGCTTCAGATTGCCAGAGGGAACCAGACAAAAAAAAAAGTTAAGAACCACAGAGGAGAACTTCAACAAAAACCAGTCCTCCCAATGCCATTGTGTTTTTAATCCAAAATTTTTTCAAAATACAGTATTTCATTAAGATCATAGATTTAGGATACGGAAGGGAAAGATGAGATCTTGTCCAGGGCTTCTTCAACTTTCTCCACTTGCGACCCCCTTTTCACCCAAGAAATTTTTACACAACACTGGGTATATAAGTATATAAAATAAGTATATCAGTCAAACATTTGCTGCCAAATTTTTTGCAACTCCTACATTCGGTTATGTGACCCCATATGGGGTCCAAACCCACAGTTTAAGAAGCTTTGTATCTAGTCCACACAACTCATTTCACAAATGCGGAAAATGAAAGCCAGAAGTTCTGTGACCGGCTCCTGACCACACAACATAGAAAATAGCAGAGCCGGGTTCGAAAGCCCATATCCTCTCTGACTGAGACTGCAATTGCTCCTTCTCCAGCACCTCAAGCCATGTTGAATGGAGCTACCTCAATGGCAGCCTCAGGTCAGACTCAGCTGGTTGGCTATAGGAAGAATGACGTTAGACTAGGTTTTACAACCAGGGTTTTAGGCTCAAAATCCTATATTCTTTCTTTTTTTTCTTTTCTTTTCTTTTTTTTTTTGCGGGGCAATGAGGGTTAAGTGACTTGCCCAGGGTCACACAGCTAGTAAGTGTCAAGTGTCTGAGGCCAGATTTGAACTCAGGTATTCCTGAATCCAGGGCCAGTGCTTTATCTACTGCGCCACCTAGCCGCCCCAATCCTATACTCTTTCAATCAGATTTTTTAAAATATTGCCTCTAACCCTAGCGACTGTAATAGCCTAAGTATTCTCTGTGCAAAGGCATGGGAATAGAAAAGAGAATCACATGTGAGAAACAAGGTCGGTTCATGTAGATTTTGTTGTTGTTTGGTCCTTTCATTCGTGCCTGACTCTTTGTGGCCTCATTCGGGATTTTCTTGGCAAAGGTACTGGAGCGGTTTTCCATTTCCTTCTCCAGCTCATTTTACAGATGCGGAAGCTGAGGCAAACAGGGTTAAGTGACTTGCCCAGGGTCACACAGCTAGGAAGGGTCTGATTTGAACTCAGGAAAATGAGTCTTCCTGACTTCACCAGGTTATTTTACAAATGAGGAAAGAAACTGAGGCAAACAGGGTTAAGGGTCACACGGCTAGGAGTATCTAATGCTGGATTTGAACTCAGGTCTCCCTTATTCCGGGCCCAGCCCTCTATCTACTGGCCCAGCTGCCCAACATGCTATATTAATAGTATATAACCAGAAATACACCCAGATTTCCCACCACAAAAATCTCTCCATTACTCCTCCTCACACTAGGTTGAAGGAAACAGCCTCAGCTCTAACTGATGGGAAACACTTGCCCTAAGTCTGCCAGCTAGGTGCCACGTTTCATCCTTGCTAACAAGTGGAGAGTAGAGATAATGACTATTTGGTTTATTTAAATCAATCATTCCTGGTGAATAGAATGTAGATTTATAGGAACAACCTCATTTATCTATATTTTACTTATCTCACAATCTCAGCTATCTAAATTTTAGAACTCCATTGTTCTAAACTCTGGAACAGTAGCTATAGAAGTCATAAAGAGAATGGATACCCTCATGCCTCTCATGTTCTCATTTGAAGCCTATTAAACCTTACTTTAGACACTATGCTAACAAACATGGCTTTCCCCAGTCCATATCAGACTAAGAAACACAAGGCATACAATTGGAATAAGAAGTGACAGCTAAAACTGCTTGGTGAAAAGAGTCAGAAAAACTATTTTTAAAAAATGACACAGGGGGCAGCTAGGTGGCACAGTGGATAGAGCACAGGCCCTGGATTCAGGAGGACCTGAGTTCAAATCTGGGCTCAGACACTTGACACTTACTAGCTGTGTGACCCTGGGCAAGTCACTTAACCCCAATTGCTTCACTAAAAAAACAAACAAACAAAAACCACACAGAACGAACTCAAAAAAAAAATAGCCATAAGAGGTTGCATCATGTAGAAATAAAAGCATTGCTGCATTATAAATATAAGAAATGACATCCAAGATTTCCCTTAGCCATCCAAAAGAAAAGATTAAATTATATTCAGCATAATTAAGAAGACAGGGAAGTCCGGATGGAATATCAGAGCTAGAATGAAACTTGGAATCATTGAGCCTAACCCCCCATACTTTTATGATGCACTGGAGGAAAGTGCAGCCTTTAGGGATGAAATATCTGCACAAAGACCTAACAGCTAATTAGGGGTAAAGCCGCCTCTAGAGCTAAGGTATAGTGACTGGTCCACCAGACCAGGACACCCATGTAATAGGAGATGAATTTCACAGAAAAAAAATAAATAGCTTTCTCATTTGAGGGGGCAAGCTCTGGTTAAATGGAAAGTTTACTTAAATGGGATAGCTCATTCCCCCCAATGATTCCAAATAAATGAGGTAGTACCATATAGTCTTTAAAACTCTTTCAGACCCCGACAGGGCTTCCCCATGCATGGCTATTAAGAGTAAACAGGGGCAGCTAGGTGGCGCAGTGGATAGAGCACCGGCCTTGGAGTCAGGAGTACCTGAGTTCAAATCCGGCCTCAGACACATAACACTTACTAGCTGTGTGACCCTGGGCAAGTCACGTAACCCCAACTGCCTCACTGAAAAAAAAAAAAAAGAGTAAATAGAATGTGATAACATCGACAACACAGATGAAAGCAAAGTAGCCCAAGTCTATGAATGAATGGAAGGAAGGAAGGAAGGAAGGAAGGAAGGAAGGAAGGAAGGAAGGAAGGAAGGAAGAAGGAAGGAAGGAAGGAAGGAAGGAAGGAAGGAAGGAAGGAAGGAAGGAAGGAAGGAAGGAAGGAAGGAAGGAAGGAAGGAAGGAAGGAAGGAAGGAAGGAAGGAAGGAAGGAAGGAAGGAAGGAAGGAAGGAAGGAAGGAAGGAAGGAAGGAAGGAAGGAAGGAAGGAAGGAAGGAAGGAAGGAAGGAAGGAAGGAAGGAAGGAAGGAAGGAAGGAAGGAAGGAAGGAAGGAAGGAAGGAAGGAAGGAAGGAAGGAAGGAAGGAAGAAGGAAGGAAGGAAGGAAGGAAGGAAGGAAGGAAGGAAGGAAGGAAGGAAGGAAGGAAGGAAGGAAGGAAGGAAGGAAGGAAGGAAGGAAAGGAAGGAAGGAAGAGGAAGGAAGGAAGGAAGGAAGGAAGGAAGGAAGGAAGGAAGGAAGGAAGGAAGGAAGGAAGGAAAGAGAAAATCAAGAATTTCCCTTCTGAATTTCTTTTCTGATAGCTCAATTACAAATGATGGGACTTGCATACCCAACAGGGACAAGTAGGAAAAGTCCAAAATGGTCCAGTTGGGTACTTTGTGCCAAGCCAGGGAAGGTCAGCAACCTGGCCCTTAGGCAAACTAAGGCAGATCCAGAATTTACAGATATGTACCCTGCCTTTAGCTTCCTGTAGATGCAATTTAGGAAAAGTTATTAGCTATACCCCAGGCAATCTCAGCAATAACTCCATTTCTGCCCCTCAGTGCCTGTGAAAGACAAAATCCCTATTGAGAAACAACATAATAAGATCTCCCTTGCTCGAACACTACATGATTTTTTAAAAACAGAGCCAAGATGACCTCTCTGAGGACGATTCTAATCACGCCTCCTGCATCGGGAAGGACTGTCCTAGATTTCAACTTCATGTTTCTTCTAACAACAAATCACCCAGATTTTCTCTTTTGATCCCACCTTTTGTCAAATTGCCCCCTCCTCTTTGCTCAGTAAGAATCCTATTTATTTGGTAAAGTACAGTTTTTATGGAGTTTTTTGTTTGTTTTTAAATTTTACTTTCTAGGGAATTTAACATCTGGTCTTGCTTGCTCCGTATGACCCTAACTCGGAGGCTGGAAGGCATCCTTTCTTGCTAAAGATGCCAGATGCATCCTGGTATGGTGACAAGCCTTGAGTCCATACCATATGAAGATGGGTTTAGAAGAATCTAAGATATTTAGCTTAGAATTTGAGGCCGGGGGTGGGGTGGTTAAGTGATGAAAGACATGCTATCTACCTTTAAATATCAGAAAGGCTAGCATTTGAAAGAAGGATGAGATGGGGGCAGCTAGGTGGCACAGTGGATAAAGCAGCGACCCTGGATTCAGGAGGACCTGAGTTCAAATGTGGTCACTTGACACTTAATAGTTGTGTGACCCTGGGCAAGTCACTTAACCCCCATTGCCCCACAAAAACAAAAACAAAAAAAAGAAGGATGAGATATACTCCCATTAGAAGCTCCTTGTGAATGGGGATTATTTCATCCATTGTATCTGTAATCTCAGTGGGGGAGTCTGATGCCTGGCAAAAAGCAGGAGTTTAATCAATGCAGGCTGATTTATTGATGTTCTTTGACTCCAGGGGGCTGTAACGATTGGAATAACGCCACCTGCTGGATACTTACTGTAGAAGAGTTCTGCCCATGAAGGGAAGGTCTTTGAGGGCAAGACCAGGAGTCAGGAAGTGACGCGGGCTAGTGGGAGGAGGAAGGAAGAGACTGGCGCTCAGTCTCGCTCTTTTTCCTGAGGACGCTGGCGGAGAAGGGAGCTAGAAATGTGCTCTCCCTTTAATAGATAGGAATCTAGGCCTTTCTCTCTCTCTTTACCAAATTCTTATTCTCCTTAATAAATGCTTAAAAGTCTAACTCTTGCTAAAGCTTATAATTTATTGGCGACCACTCATTAGATATTTTAGACAGTTTAGCTAGAATTTTAACCCTTAACAGGGCTGAATCAGGAGCAAGAGGTATGAGTTGTAAAGAGATCAATCAATCAAGGCCTGATATCAGAAAAATCTTCCTAACAAGAAAATCACATCATGTCAACAAACATTAAGCACCTAAGATATGTCAAGCATTGGGGAAAAAGTCCAGGTATACAAGGCAAAAAAAAAAAGTCCTGCTATCTCAGTCAAAAGGGTGAGACAGCAAACAATACATAAACAAGGTAAAAGAGGGTAAAATGGAAATAGCATTTAATGGAAGCAGTGGTATAAAAGGGAGAGCTCTGGAAAGCCTCCTTGCAGAAAGTGGTATTTTAGTTGTGACCATACGTAAGCAGGGGAGGCAGGCCTCTGAATGGAATGGGTTGCTTCAGATGGTTATCTATTATAAATTATATATATATATATATATATATAGAGAGAGAGAGAGAGAGAGAGAGAGAGAACTGCAGAAAAAGTAAAGCATCATATCAACTCTTCAGTTGATTCCATTATCTCATCTATGTGAACTTTCCCTCCAAAGGTCTAGAGTAGAGCGTGCAGCCCTAGTTCCCCAGGATTCGACAAATGACCACAGGGATCCATCCAAGATGCTGGAGGACTTAGCCAGGTACTCTGTACAAGGCATGTCCAGCTGATGCATTTTACCCTTACCACATGACCAGCTCATCTTCTTTCATCATCCATTACTTTAATGGCATGTCTCCTTTCAGTTCTTCATAGCCATGTGTTATTTATACCATGTCTTTCACATTCACCAGATACATCTCTATGGCCTCTCCACTTAACCTCTGCCTGCCTCAGTTTCCTGAAATGGGGATGATAATAAAACCTACCTCAAAGGACTGTTGTACCGAAGGATATCTGTACCGTGCTTAGCAGTATCTGGCACATAGTAGGTGCTTAATAAATGTTTGTTCCTAGAGTCGCAATTCTTTAGAACCTTCAGTACTCTAGGTCTTATGGCCACACGATACCAGCAGACTATTGGTACTAAAAAAAGATAGGCCTTTGTTTTAGGGCAAACTTTGGGATCATTAAAATAATCTTTCAATTTCCCCAAAACAACCGAATATCCTCTCCCCATCCTCTTCTACTCTGGGCCCACTAGTCTACTACAGGGTCTACCCAATATATAAATGTGTACATGTATGCCCACCAGAAAAAGAAGGAAAAAGAAGAGGGAAAAGAGAGGAAAGAAAAAAATAAACAAAATAACCTCAACTCAGTGATCACTAAGGTGACCAAAGAAAATTAATGGTTGGTGGCCAGTCTTCTGGTGACAAGCCCCTCCACACTTGAGTAGACTGGTCCTCAGTTATCCAAATCCTTTTCAGCTAAGTTGGCCTGTCCAAAGTTCCATGTAACAATGAAGTCTAAGAGGAAGATCTTAATGGAGATGGCAAATATTCATTGAAATTCTAAAAATTTCTAAAATTCTCAAGCTCCTTTGCCAATTTTAGGTCATTAAGAAAAGTTATTATTTCCTTTTGAATTCACTGTTCATCTCAGTAAAACACCTGAGGAGTTGTATATCTTGTTTCTAGAGTTGGTACGACAGAACTTCAATGTCTTTATTTCTATTCACAAGCAATCCTTTAGAATGACCTTTTAAAGAAACTCAATTACATGCTATGCAGGCTTCCCTGGAATTCAGTCAGCTTATACTAGGGTAGATGTGGCTGCATTAAGCAGGATGTCATAGTCAATCGAACTCCTCAGAGTCCTGCTGTCCAAATCTCATTATTTCCAGCCTCTCAGTTATCCATCCTACATGGGGTTATTAAGCCGCTCCTACAGCTCATCTTTCCCTGGCACACCAGGTCATTTCAGGGCAATTAGGTTTGGAAGGGATCCATTTATAAGTTTCAGTCTCAATTATCGAACATGTTAAATTTAATAAACACTGGCACCAAACTAAAAACAGTAGGTGGTGTGTGTGGTTTTTTTTTAATAGAACGATTATAATTCAGAATTGAATTCATGGTTTCCTGTCGGGGATGATCATTTGGAAAAAGTCTACAGAATATGAAACAAATAGTCACTTTATCAATATTCAGCTCCATGGCTTCTGGTTCTCAGAAATACTCTCCAGAGTCATTTATTTCTTCAACATAACTAGTTATCCATGAAATCTAACAAAAAGAGATTGTGACATTTTGTTCTGTTTTAAATCATTTGGCCCATTTAAAACCATTCCAAATTGATAAGCTGTGGCTTTGTGGTTTTATGACCACTTGTAATGAGTATATCTGGTTTTTCTGTCCACCAGAACAATTGTATCTTTCTGAGAAGGAGCTATACAGGACAGAGTCAAGCCCAGACTTCCTCAGATATCTACCTCAGTTCCTGGGTCCTACTGGTAAACAGAAGAGAGATAGCCCTTCCTTAGAAAGAAGATTAATAGGTATAATATAATACTATCTGATAGATCCAGGCCTCAGCCTCTCCCTGATCAGTATCTATTACCCCTTTTTGCAAAATTGGTCAGTTTGAAAAGCTAGATATGGGGAGAGGGTAGAATTCTGGGCACAGACAGAAGCCAGACAGCTCACGTTTGATCAATGCTTCTCTAGCCAAAGCACGTCATCTGAACATCTCAGCTATTTCTTTTATCGCTCTCTGTTCTAGGTTGGAACAGTGCCTTCATGTATCCAACTGAACAAATATTTCTTAAATGCCCACTACCAGCAAGACATTGCTCAAGGTGCTGGGATATAAAAGTGATCCAAACTCTGCTGTCCTCTAGGAACTTAAAATCTAATAGCAGTAAAAATAAAGGGAGAATAGGGAAAAGACCAGGCAAAGTGCTGCAAGAAAGGTTTTTCAAAAAATTTTAGTGTTTTCCCTTTGGCTCCAAGTTTCAAAGGCTTGTTTGGTACCACTACTCATCCCTTCCCCCCTTCGCTCATGGTCTCTAAGATCACAGCAGCCAAGAAATGCCTTTGTGTGGGAAATAAAGGGGTGGGGGGGTTTAGAGAGTAGCAACCACAGGAAGATTCATAAAGAAGTTCTTCCAGTTCAAAATCCTATGTCCCTGTCATCTTCTAAGTGGTGTACCCAGTGTCACATAGCTAGGAGAAAAAGCCAGGTTTTAAAATATCTAGTGTGGTATTCTTTCCAGAATATTAAAATGCACAAAGGTCCATTCTTTACCCTAAAATTCTATGATTCAAGCAGTTACCTTTTGACTCAACATTCTATGGCTAGAGAAACTTTATCCAGTGGCCACACAGCCTAAATTTATCTTGTTGCAATGTGGTAGTTGGTGAGAGGGGAATGGTGGGAGAAGGGTAGGCCCACATTGCATTTGGGCAAAGATTCAGATTCATTCAGGTGAAATTTTACCCTTAAGTTCAAAGAACTAGAAGAAGCTATAGGACATCTAATGCGACCCTCATTTTACAGATGAGCAAAATGAGGCTGAATGAGGTTCAATGATCTACCCAAGGTCTCACAGTCAACAAAAGAACTGGGATACCCAGGTCCCATTCATCCACTATACCACAACACTCAGGCCACAGCTTACCTTTAGTCATGATAAAAGCTATCTCATGTTATTTAAAAGGACTTTATCATCCCCAAATTTTATAATTATTACAACATATAGCACCATACTTCAGTGATTAATCATTCTTGTTTCAGTCGGGTCTGATTTCATGGCTCCATTTGGGGTTTTCTTGGCAAGGATACTGGAGTGGTTTGCCATTTTCTTCTCCAGCTCATTTAATAGAGGCAAACAGGGTTAAGAGACTTGCCCAACTATCTTTACATGTAACGGAAAAAATAAAATATCTCATTAAAAAAAAAAAAAGAGAGACTTGCCCAGAGTGTGTGAGGCTGGATTTGAACTCATGAAGATGAGTGTTCCTGACTTCAGGCCCAGTACTCTATCTATTAGGCTATCTATCTACTGCACTTTAGGAGCACCCAACATAATGCTCTCAAAGCAGCTAGTACTTACTGGTACTTTGTTAAAAGGTTGTTATTCTCATAGCAAATACCACTTATCCTGGAAGGGCTAGCTCCAGTTCCTTGTCTTTACTGAAAGCTTCTTTGACCATTCCCCTTTCTCCTATCCCATCTTCATTATTTCTTCAATGCCCTAAACATAGTAGGTATTCAATGAATATTTGTTGTTGCTATTTGTCCTTTGTTCCCCAAGAGGACCACGACATCAGGCGTGATGTCATGACTTGCACTGAATTGGATTTAAATGAGGGAGAGCTGTGCAAGGTCACCAACCTCACTCTCTCCTGCAGAGCCATCTGGGTTCAGTGGCAAGATATAAATCAGGACAACTGGAGATGGCCCTGAATATTTGAGGCAATTGGGGTTAAGTGACTTGCCTAGGGTTATACAGCTAGTGTCTGAGGTGAGATTTGAACTCTGGTCCTCGACTCCAGGGCCAGTGTTCTACCTACTGTACCACCTAGCTGCTCCTTCAATGAATATTTACCAAATAATGAACGTAGACATGTTAGTACTGTATTACACTTCATTTAGTATTTGATCGCATACTGTGGGGAAACTTCCAAATGAAATTAGTATTTCTCAAAGGGTATGTGTGCTGCAAGATACCAAAGTTTCCACTAGACATTCCGTGAATTGTATTTAAGTTATAGTTATAAAATCAGTATATGCACAAATCTCCTAATGGAATCCCACAATTCCTCAAGGCACAAAATAATACCACGCCATGAATAACAATGTTGAAGAGGCACTGAATGAGAGTCATCTCAAACTATAAACAGGCTGCCTGGGAATATCATGGGTCCTCCACAACATCAGATGTCTCCAAGTGAAGACTAGCTGACCATTTACCAAGTAATATTATAGAGAGTATGGGGGGGCAGCTAGGTGGCGTAGTGGATAAAGCACCGGCCCTGGATTCAGGAGTACCTGAGTTCAAATCTGGCCTCGGACACTTGACACTTACTAGCTGGGTGACCCTGGGCAAGTCACTTAACCCCCATTGCCCCGCAAAAAAACAAACAAAACAAAACAAAAAACAACAATGAAGTCAGTGGGAGATGCCCTAGTTGGTCACTTGATATTTCTTTTTTTAGGCTAGTTCAAAGCCTCTGTGACCCCCACCTCCCCACTGCTACCCCCCCTAAAGGGGGCTCAAACTATTATTTCCCAAATGTGGAACCACAACCTCTAGGAACCATGACAGAAGAACCCATTTAAAACCAGTAGCCAATTTGACAGTGGTAGCAAAAACTATTCCTTTAATCTTTGCTTTAAAGCTTTCCATCTGGGAAAATTGCAAGAGTGTTGTTTGAAAAGAGAGAGCAAAAAGAGATCTGGGCCTGGGGGCTCCAAGGGGAAGAAATGGATTGTGGATTGAACCCTAACCAAGAAAACCATGACACTTGTTAAAGTTGTAAGTTTTACAAATCGACCTGCTCTCAGTGATGGATAAACAGCTCCCTATGAGTGAGGCAGACATTCAATGCTTTCTACAATCCAGCAACTACCTATCTTTCTAAACTTCCTTTGTACAACCTGCCTTTCCTGTACTGAGTTCCAGCTAAAATGCACTTGTTTACATGGAAGATGAACGTCTCTATCACAGCAGGTTTCACAGAAGATTCTAAAAAGGCACAGAGACTCGGACATGAGGGAAGAGGGGAACAGACACAACAGAAATCACTGAACAAAAGGCACCACCCCAAAACAGGTTTTTCAGATAAACACAGGCCTTCACGAACTGGCCCACTGCTACTTGTTCCCCTTCTTTCCCAACTCTTTGCATTTGTTCCTGCAGGTCTTTTGCCTCAAAAACTCGTGAGTCACCCCCAAGACCCTACTCACTCCTTCCTCTTCCCCAAACTCCTGACTTGCATTTCACACTACCTTCAAATAACAGTTTAATTGTAATATTTTTTTCTGATAAAAGTATTTTATTTTTTCCAGTTACATGTAAAAATAGTTCTCAACATTTGTTTATTAATTGCAATATTTTTGTGAAACCTTTTCTGAACTGCCTGACCCAAAAGAAAATGCAAATCTTTGGAGCTATGATAGCATTCTCTCCCTTTGCCATGCTCAAATAATATATTCTGCAATTGAGGCATCTCTGTGCATATCATTAGAATCCCCACCCCTAGAAGGTAAGGTCCTTGCAATGGGGCTGAAGGACTAACTGCCTCAACTATCTCTCTGCAGCCCTCACTTCATCCCTTACTATTGGTCCTGGGGTACACCGGAATACTTGAAGGCTCTGTGACTTACAGTGTCAGGCTCCTCTCCACCAGAATACAAGTCACAATCCCTCTATGGCCTTATTAGGTGGGTCCGGAAAAGTTGCCCGATTCTAAAGTTACACTAACCTGTGGCCAAAGTGGTGCCCAGCTCCTCCAACTTATCTGGGCTGGGCCTCCAAAGAGGTCAGCAGTCCATTTGTGTGGGGTGGAGGGGAAGAAGAATGGGGAGCAGACCTGTGGGAACTTCCAGTATGGAAACCCATCCATAACTTAAAATCAGAGCATGGTCTATGGCATTGAAAGGGTAAGACCTCAACCCAGGTCTTTCTAACTCCAAGGATAACCCTCCACCCACTATGGCAGGCTCTCTTACCAGGTCCACAACTTGCATGTGTACTTCAATTTGCCCATAATTCACTCCTCTTCCTCCCTCTCTCCTGCCTTTCAGAGACTCTGTCTATCCCAATAATACACAAAAGTTGCATCTTCCTTCCATCTACTTCCTTGAATGGAATCCTATCACAGCCTAAGGGCCCATTTCTTGCCATGAATGTATCCACATACTCCCTTCTCCAATCCAATCCGGCACCTCTTTCTGCGCTACCTTCCGAATTTTAAAAGGCCATGCATGGCAAGAGCTCCTTGCAACATTCCTTTAGAAGCCTTAAAATGACATTCCTTTCCTAGTCACAGAGAATGGAATGCTAAATCCGACCTCCCACTGTTGCCATCCCCACAACAAAGCCAAGACCTGGAGCTGTACCCCACGCTGGAGGTTGTTGGAATGCCAAGCAAATCTTGAGAAAAATATATGAAAGAAATATTCAGAGATACCGGAGCTCTGGGAGAAGCTGCTTCATGGCTTCCCTTTTTCAAATACAAATTCACTTTGAAAGACATACTGGTGCTTTATTCTGTTTGCAGGCTACAGGAATCATAGTGTCAACTTGTGAAGGTTAAATGATTGTTTGATATGTGGCCAACAGAAAGCTACTTCTCCCCAAGTTGGTGCCACAATACACGGTTTTAAAGTTTACTAGATTAAAAACTAAAAGCCGGTCCCAACATTCATGGCAAGTTTCACCTAAACCATCCCAGAGAGCTAGGTAGTTTGCTAGGCTAAAAGCTCTCCAGGGAAGCACATTTCATTCACAATCTCCTTCAGTAAATCCCCTTCTAAAAGTAAAGGTTGTTAAGCACTAGAAACAAGTCCTTATAGCTGTCCTGCTGCTAAAATTTAAACCTATTTTCTCTTTTTTGTTCCTCAGTGAGGATGCTGACCAACTGCCTCCATTTTTTTATTCAACCATCTTCATGTCCTTGAGGACATGAAGTCTTCTTTGACTTGTTTGTGTAAAATTTTCAACCGCCAAATTGCAATTCTTAACTTTTCTTCATTATCCTTATTTTCTAATTTATTCCCTTCCCATTATTTTTTTTAATTTTTTTTTTAGGGCAATTGGGGTTAAGTGACTTGCCCAGGGTCACACAGCTAGTAAGTGTTAAGTGTAAGTGTCTGAGGCCGGATTTGAACTCAGGTACTCCTGAATCCAGGGCCGGTGCTCTATCCACTGCGCCACCTAGCTGCCCCCCCTTCCCATTATTAATCAGACATTTTATCAAGCTCAAAACAGTGCAGAGCCCACAAAAAACAAACAAACAGAACTAAAAACATTCAAAAGTGGCCTAACAATCCACACAGGAAAAACCAAGTGGATGAAGACTATTTATTCAGATTACAATATACAACGAACCAACAGCCCATTGAACTATACAAGTGTCTTCTTGGACAGACAATGCAGATGGATAATAAGCTCATCCCAGAAATGAACAGGAGAGCTGTCGAGATTCCCTTTGGGAAATTACACATATATTCCCACCACCCAGCACAGTGCCTGGTACAAAAATAGATGCTTAATTAAAAACTTGTTGATTGATTTGAATTGCCCAATGCAATTACCTAATGGTACCAAACTTCTACCTAAAACAGTGAACCTGCCCGGTAAATTCAAGAGACATTTATCCTATCATCAATCTATTTGGCTTCTTAGCAATCATTCAGTAAATACTTATTCAGTGTTTAATTTGGCATGGTACAAAAAGCCTTGAACTGGAAGAGCAAAGATCTGGGTTCTAGGTCTAATTCTCTTACTAACCCATTATGTGACCTTGAGAAAGCTGATTAATTCCTGTTTAATGATAAGCAAACTTAGGGGATGGGATTCAATGAGCTCTTATGGTCATAAGATCATGGATTTAGAGTTGGAAGGGATCTTACTTACCGGTCATCAAATCCAATCTCCTCATTTTACAGAAGAGGAAACTGAAGACAAAGAAATTCAGTGATTTACCCAAAGTGACACTTAATGAAAATCTGAGGTAGGACTTGAACCCAAGTCTTCCTGACTCCACATCCAACATTTCTATCCATCATACCATGCTGCCATGCTACCATGAGATACCATGAGATCTGTGCTAGTTCCACAAAGCCTGTTGCCCCTCCATTGTCCCTTCTACTCATCCACCGGTTCTACCTCCCTTTTTTTCTGGGAGATTACGAGAACTCAGAATCCTTTTTCCAACAGAGTAAGATACAGTAATAAGTAACTGTGAGCCAAGGTCCTAACAACATGATTCACTAAGCCTAGTAATTCACTTTCTGGTCCTTCTAAGATTGATAAACACCAATATGTAGCTCTTTGAGAACAAAAACCCTGTCTTCTTCTCTATATAGCATGTAGAAAGATAACTTTGACATACTGAAAAATATCAGTCCAAAGAAATAAGGAGAAAATATAGATAAAGGTGGAAGCTCAGAAGTTAGGATGGGGAATGATACAAATAAATAAATATTACAGCATCAAATTCAGAGAACCAGATCCATGTTGTTTAGGGTCTACTCTGACCCTTGGAGCCTTTTTTCTTGCTTTACTTTAACAAAGCCAGGAAAGCTCCTCAATTAACACAACTCTTTCTGCTACCTTAATCATATCTATTCTTACAAATTGGACTTGGAGGGAAAGTTTCCCCAATCTCTCTGTCATTTGACTGAATGCATTTTACTTTTAGATTTAATCATCATGTATGAGCCAAGGATCAGAGAGATTAAACTATTCTAGTAGAGGAGTGGTTATGTCTCCACACCAGATTCTAGCCTCAAACTAATTTGCCCATCATTCCAAGATCCATTTCTGTATTGTCTATTGCTGATGCCACTAACATATCATGTTTTTTTGATGCCCCAGGCAACAATGATGAGAAGCATGGTCATGGACTCATCAGCAAACCAGAAAATATATTACTAGGTTTAGTGAATTTAAGTTGCTAGGTCCTTGGCTCACAGGCACTTCCTGATTACACCCCGCTCAGTCTGAGAGATCTTGAACTCTGATCAACCCTTCAGAGAAGGGGGAGAAAAAGCAGTGGAGGGGAGCAGGTCTAGCACAGATCTTTTTCCCCTGAAGGATTATACTCAGTTTTGCTGGGGAGGTGATTCTTGGTTGTAATCCCAGTTCCTTTGCCCTCCAGAATATCACATTCCAAGCCCTACAATCCTTTAATGTAGAAGCTACTAAATCTTATGTTATCCTGACTATGGTTCCATAATACTTGAATTGTTTCTTTCTGGCCACTTGCAGTATTTTCTCCTTGAACTGGGAACTCTGGAAGTTGGCTACAGTATTCCTGGGACTTTTCATTTTAGGCTCTCTTTCAGGAAGTGATCAGTGGATTCTATTTCTATTTTGCCTTCTGGTTCTAGGATATTAGGGCAATTTTCCCTGACAATATCTTGGAAGATAATGTCTAGGCTCTTTTTTTCATCATGGCTTTCATGTAGTCCTATAATTTTCAAATTCTCTCTCCTGGATCTATTTTCCAAATCAGTTGTTTTTCTAATAAGATATTTCACATTGCCATCTATTTTTTCATTCTTTTGGTTTTGCTTTATTGTTTCTTGATTTCTCATAAAGTCATTAGCTTCCACTTGCTCGATCTTAATTTTTAAGGAGTTATTTTCTTCAGAGAGCTTTTTTACCTCCTTTTCATTTGGTCAATTTGGCTTTTCAAGGCTTTCTTTTCCTCATTGGCTTTTTGTACCTCCTTTACCATTTGGACTATTCTGTTTTTTAAGGTGTTATTTTCTTCAGTATTTTTTGTGTGTTTCCTTTAGCAAGCTGTTGACCTTTTTTCATGACTTTCCTGCATCACTCTCATTTCTCTTTCCATTTTTTAACTCTAACTCTCTTACCTTATTTTCAAAGTCCTTTTTGAGAGCACTTCTACGGCCTAAGACCAATTCATATTTTTCTTGGAAGCTTTGGATGTAGGAGCTTTGACTATGTTATCATCTTGTGAGGGTGTATTTTGATCTTCCCTGTCACCATAGAAACTCTCTAGGGTCAGCATATTTTTCTGTTTGCTCATTTTCCCAGCCTTTTTCTTGACTTTTAACTCTTTGTTAAAGTAGGGCACTGCTTCCAGGGTGGAGGGTGCATTGTCCCAAGCTTCAGGGATTTTGTGCAGCTGTTTTCAGAGATATGTCTAGGGATTTATAAGTTTTTAGTTCTTCCAGCTAAGTTAGAGTTAAGTAGCATCTATACTTAACTCAGGAGCAGTTTCTATAGTTTCTTTTTGTCTGGGGCACACCGAGGAATCTTGTCCTTGAGAGGCTAAACCAGAGGACAGATATGCCTAGAGAGATAAGTGGATTCCCACCCTGGGGAGATAAATTTGGGTGTGGCTGAAGCCTTTGTGTCCTGAAGAGAGATCCGTAGCCACCCCTCACCCAATTCCTCCAGTCACTGCCAGGTGGGGATGGTCCTCCCTCACTAAAGGAAATTTCCACAGCAGATGGTCCACCCCCATCAGTCCTCTATAAAAGTACCTGCCAGTCTCCTGCTCGAGGAGATTGGTACCTCTGAGCCACGTGCTTTGTGCCTATCTCCCCATGAGAAGTCCAAGGATTTCTTTCATGGTTTCCCTTCCCTTCCCCTGCCCCTAAATAAACTACCATCTTATTTTAACTACTTTTGTGTGCAAGAGGGTGTAATTCTTTAAAGAGGAATTCCTAAGAATCCCAACCCCTACCCAAACCCCATACCCCATTTCCCCCCATATCATTTTGTTAAAGGTTCATTTACATTAAGCAATTAGTAGTTTCTGTACATAACTCCCTCCGAGCAGTCTTCTGGTTCTGTTACCCCATAAAAACCCTGTCCTAGGTTCCTTCTTTGAGTATTCCTAGCTTCTTGCTTTGTGATACCACAAGCTATAGTTCCTCTGCCCTGATTAAAGACCTTGTTTTCTCCTATATTGATCGTTTTCTTAATTTACAGTTTAACACTATATACCCTGGGTCATGAAGTTTAAGAAGCCTTTCCCAGCTCTGAGGCAATAAATCCATTAAATGTCTGGATTAGTAGTGATTATGATTGTATTATTTAGCAAAAACAGACCTTAGCTCTCATCTATTTCCAAGCCTTTTCATATACTTTTCCTCAAATGGGCCCTATAATACTTGATCAAAGTAAATAGCACTAATAATAATAATAATAATAGCAACAAGAAAAACAATAAAATGGCCCTTTAAGGTTGACAAAGCACTTGCAAATTTCTCATTTTATCCAACCCAGTGGGTATGATTATGATGCAAATTTTATGGATAAGCAAACCAAAAAGGTTAAGTAATTTGCCCAAGGTCAGACAGCTAAGTAAAAGAGGCAGAATTTAAACTTGGGTCTTCCTGGTTACAAGTTCAGCACCAAACAAATCTCATTTCATCTTTACAATAATCCTAAGGAGGCAGGTGTTATCTCCATTTTACAGATAAGGAAACTGAAACAGAGATGGAATGACTTGCCCAAGGTTGGTTCTAAAGCCATGTCTTGAGTCCAGGTCCATGCTCTAGCTACTCTATCACTTAATTGTCTAGTATTACAATTCTGATTTTACAAATGAAGTAACCAAGAAACAGACCATTCATTGCCCAAGGCGGCACAACCGTTTCATGACAAAGCTGCCAGAAGTAGGATGGATGTCCCCCTTCAGAAAAGCATGTATGTGACCATTAAAGATTGACAACCATTGCCACCACTAGTAATTAGTAAGGTTCAGCTCATTATAATCCAGCTTCCTAGACTACCAAGCTGGGTCAATAAACAAACAGATGAAGCCAACAACAAAAGCACCTCATATGTATTTATAGGAAGTAATCCCATGCATAGTACTTTCCTCATAACCACCACGGAAGAGGTAGTGCTGCAACCTACCTAACAGTCACTCTACCAGTGAGTAACTGAACTAGGTTCTGAAGTGCAAGTCTCCTGATGACAACAGCAGTGTCCTACCCAATACAGAAGCTTACAAGTGGTCCAGTTGGCTAGATCCCCGCCTCCCAGGGGAATCTGGGAGCCTGCTAGCTAGTGTGCCTGCCCATGCCTAGTCTGCTTTCACATTAGCCCATCATTCTTTTGATAATCAGTGAGAAACCCCCAGGAGCTAGAGAGGGTCAGAGAGGCACAAAAACCAGAACTCCATGCCCTTCCCTAATGCAGGTATGCATAGTTTGCCCAAGGAAAGCACAGTGAGACAGATAAGACTTGTTCAAATGAGCATAATATTCAAATGCCCACAAGCCAGATATAGGAACAGGATTTACATGCCCTCTACCAGAACTATTTGTTTACTGTTAATTCAATCTCTCACAGGTTTTCCCAGCACCAACTGGTAGATAGAAAGCTGGCCTCCAAATAAAGGAATAATCAAAAGAATGAAAAAAGCATTTATTAAGCACGTAAGTGCAGGAGATATAAACAAAACCAGTTAGATAGTCCTTGTTTTGAAGGGGCCCATGCTTGAATTAGAGGAAGTAATATATAAAAAGATAGTTCATTTACAAGGTGTTTGGAAATGATCTAGAAGTCTGATGGAAGCAGCAAGGGAGTGGATGGAAAAGACCAGGGGTTATGTGACCTTAGGCAAGTCCCTTATCAGTGTCCTAAGCAATTTTTCAGAACCATAAATTTCAGGCAGCCAATCATAACAAGCCTTCTTAAGTGTTAACTATGTTGCAGGCACTGTACTAGAGATACAAAGAGAAGTGAAAAAAGTCCCTGCCCTTGAGAAGCTCACAGTCTACATTGGCAGAAGGAGGTTCCATACTTGAAGTTTAAACAAGGAAGTCCAACTGCAGAAATACCCCTACCTACCTGTTAGGGTTGCTTTGTGGATTAAATAAGAAAATATTTATAAAGCTCTTGGTACAGTGCCTGGCATAGTAAGTGCTATATAAATGTCAGCTATTAGTATTATTATTATAAGAAGAAATGCATTTTGCTATTGTACATTGACTTTTTTCAAAGAAAGCAAAATGTAAGTATTTTTACAATTTCAAATAATTAACTATGCATTCTACCATTTAGCTTCCCCCAAGATCCCACAAACAAATTACAGAATTTTCTAAGGGTTGAAATCCCATGACCATCCAGCCCCATCCACATCCAAAAAGGAATCTTGGAGGCTTCCAATAAGAAGCCAACATTTCCCAAGGTAGCCCATTCCACTTAAGAGATGGTAACCCAGTTGTTAGACAGTTTTTCGATATCAAACCCAAATTCTGCCTGACTCAGTTTCTATACATTCTCCTAGTTGTACCCTCTGGGGCAAAGCTGAACAAATCCATTCCCTCTTGTCCATGTGAGCCCTTCAAACACTTAAAGAGGACTCTCAATTCATCATTTTCTTTTCTCAAGGTTAAACTAACTTCAGCTTGAATTCAGTAATCCAAGGTTCACATGGCAAAAATCAAGGTACCAAGTTGGTTGTTCACTAACAAGTGTAGGTCATGTAGAACAAGCACAAGAGGGCCTTTTTTGGAAGTTAAGAATTTATAGGACTTGGTGACTAGTTCGAGGCCATCAATGAGAAAAAGGGGAATCCAAAATAACTCCCAAGACTTTAAAAGTCTGGGAGGATGGTGGTGCAATTGCCTAAAACAAGAAATTTGGCAGAGGAGGCCAGAGAAAAAGGGATGGGGCACAGGGAGATTAGGGAAAGAATGAGTTCAGTCTTGGATCCATCTAATTTAAAGGAGATCCAAATAGCAATAAAGCTAACCAAACCTACTATCTGGCTAATTCTGGCAAAATTTTAAAAAAACCTTCATCCCTGAATTATGTGAATAATTTGCTTGGGTGAAACTGGCTATAAATAGCTTCACTGAGGGTAGTCCATTTTGTCTTGCCAGTTTATGAAACACCACATAGACCATATGAAGAAGTGACCTGCAGTTTAATACCCACATAGGCCCATCCTTGATAATCACAACAGATCTTCACATTTATCTATGTTGGACTTTTGCAGCTCAGCAGAACAAGTGAGGTGAGTAAGTGATCTCCCATGAGACTACTACAGGACAGTTATCCCATTTATTCAGCTATAAAAATCAGACTGAAATATAGACATTTTCCCTGTCCACAGTATTTAGGAAAGAAAAGTAACCTGCAGTGTCTTCGGGGAAATTTCTCTCTCATTTTTGCTGAAAGCATGAGAGGGTGATTCAACCCCTAAAGAGAAGTCCCTATCTGATGTTCAGAAATACCATTCTGAGTTGTATTTTTTCCTCCCAAAGAGAAAAATAAGGAATGGCTGGCAAAAGCTGCTAGTGTTGGTGTTAAACACTCACTGATTGGCTGAGGTAGAGAAATAAGGAGGAATCTCATTGTGTTTAGGTATCACAACTGTAACGATTGGAATGACGCCACCTGTTGGAGACTTACTGTAGAAGAGTTCCGCCCATGAACCGAAGGTCTTTGAGGGCAAGACCAGGAGTCTCTTCTTTGGCGTCAGGAAGTGACGGGCTAGTGGGAGGATGAAGGAAGAGACTGGAGCTCAGTCTCAGGCTCTTTCCTTGGGACTCTGGTGGAGAGTAGAGCTAGAAATGTGCTCTCCCGTTAATAGATAGGAATCTAGGCCTTTCTCTCTCTCTTTACCAAATTCTTATTCTCCTTAATAAACGCTTAAAAGTCTAACTCTTGCTAAAGCTTATAATTTATTGGCCACCACTCATTGGATATTTTAGACAGACTAGCTAGAATTTTAGCCCTTAACACACCTATGAATTAGAAGTTCTGATAGGTAAAAGTCATATCAGAAGACATTCACATGAGAGTTGCACAGCAGGGAGTCAGAAGTGAGGAAGGTCTACCACGGTTAACAAGAAATCTGTATTCTAAAACATAAGATGGTAGATTTTATTATAACTTGAAATAATCTTAGAGATTGAATTCATCATTAGGATAGTGGAGGTCCAATGAGGGTAAGTGACTTTGCCAAGGTCACGTGTCTAGGAAATAGCATAGACAGAGTACAAAATCAGAGCCTCAAGACTCTAAATTGAGTGGTCTTTTCACTCCACAAGGTGTGCCTGTATATTTATTAAGGGCCTTTAAATAAGTGATCTCACATTTTGGTACACCAGTCAAAAATAATCACAGCTCCATTTTTTTTAATGTAATACAGTTAAATTATTTTTCTTTTATGTCCTCTAACCTTTCTTTTCCCCCAAAACAAATCATATATCACATATCCCAATCATATATAGGAACTTCCTTCTGTTTTACATGTTTGAATATTGTTTTCTTATATTAAATATACTTCCAGACCTTATCCTATTAAATTTTATGTGACTCAAAACCTACTTTGTGCCTAACTGCTTTGCAGTTTTTCTTGCAGTCTGTCTAGAATAAAGTACCCTCCTTGTATTTATTTGGGTATTTAGATTGCCTGAAGAATGCATTTCTGGATTCACTTACAGCTCCATTTCTTAAGCTTAACAGCATCCCTTCCTACACACACACACAAAGATGGAATGATGAGACTGAAAATATAAATAGACTGAATTATTTTTTAAATGGATTATGTTTATAGAAGTTAAGCAGACCTGATATATTACTAAGCTTTTGAATTTGACCTCAGAGAGAAAAGCAATTTGGATCCATCAGTCAATAAGCAGTCATTGAGCACCTGTTAGGCTGGCCCACTCTGGCCACCATCCTAACCTCTGCCCTAACCTCCACCCATGCATGGACTTGGTCTCCCAAACCAATCTGGCCTCTGAGAGGTGAATTTTCTTTCACCTTATCTTGGCCATAACCAAGCTTCCACATCACTTAAGGGCAGGCCACCAAGGCTAAACCATTCTTTGCATCTTGCCATGGTCACCTCCCCTTTGGTGGAGTCTTTTCCCATAAGAATGGGAACTCCAGGAGGGTAGGCACTGTTTTGCAAGCTTTGTATTTCCATCTCAGTTGCTTAGCACATTAAGTGCTAATTCAATGTTTTCTCTCTTCTTCCCTCCCTCCTTACTCTTTGCTCTTCTCCCCCTCTTCCTCTTAGGACATCCTCAAGCAAGTCTTCAATTAGAAGAAAACTTCCAACATTTTTGGCTGCTTAGTGGCTGCTCAGAGTCCAAACTCTTTTCTATAGTCAAGAGTTTTTCGGAGGACCATTTTCCTCTTGTCTTTCTTGGAATTGGGTCCTGAGAAACCTGAGCAGTTAAGTGTGCTGTTATCCAAGAGATCTAATGCTTTATCTAAATAATCCCCTCTGGCATCAGTGGGAGAGTAGTTTTCTGAAGAGCCTCGAAAGGCTATGTATGACCCAGTCCATGTGGGCTCCAATAACTTGGCAGACCCAGAGGTCACATTTAAGATCTGTCAGGCACCTCACATGCGCATCCACAGCCCTGACGAGAGCTCTAAGTGGGCTATAGCTCAGACTAGCTGGACAGCCACATTTAGCCAGAATGATGGAGATAGTACTGAAAGGCCTCGGACCAATGATTCATCATGGTCCACAGAGAGGACTGAAATCTGTTTAGGAGATGAAGCTTCAGTATTCCACTCGTTTTTCTCCACAAAACAAAATGGTGAGCAGTCACCTGAAGAGCTAATCAGGACATTGAAATCTGTCCCCCCTCTGATTTTCTACCTCCCATTCTCTGATATCACCACCACCAGCACCACTATGGTTTTGATAACTACAATTTTACTGAGAACAGACTGATCCCCACCTACTTAACTCTCCATTCCCAGGCCAATGAATTGCCTGGGGCTAACCAATCTTTGTCAGTTCCAGACTCTTGATCGACTTATGGATCTCCCCCAAGAAAACTACCCCCTCCCAAGGATTCCCCACCTTATTCCTTGGATTTTATGTTATTGTGTAAAAGGTTCCACCTACATTAAGTAGCAACTATACTTAACTCAGGAGCTGTTCTATAGTGTCTTTTGTCAAAGGTTCATTTACATGTGACTGGAGCAGTCTTGGGTTCCCTTTTGTTCTGTTACCCCATAAAAACCCTGTCCTCAGTTTCCAACTTTGGGTATTCCTAGCTTATAGCTTTGTGATACCAGGAGCTGTAGTTCCTCTGCCCCGATTAAAGACCTTATTTTCTCCTATATTGATTGTTTCCTTAATTTCCAGGTTAAGAGGTAATATATAGAAATTACTTTGTGCCAGTCACTGTGCTAAACAACAGATCTTCACACCAACCACCCTGGGAGACGGGTGCTATTGTTATCCCCATTCTACGGTGGTGGAAACTAAGGCAGACAGAGGGTAAAAGTGTTAGTAAGTTATCTTACTAGTTATCTAAGGCTGAATTTGAACTCATCTTCCTAATTCCAGGCCCAACACTCTATCTGCTGCACCACCTGGTCTGGCTGCCCTGAGCTTCTCTCTCAGTCTGTGCCGTTTCCACCACTGCAGCTGACCTAGCCCTCAGAGAGGGGCAGGAAAAATAGAGAGATACCAGACAAGCTCCTGCACGGCCCCCATGAGCACTTAACATGTCCTCGGCCTCACCAGCCTTGTTGTCTTGCCTCTCTTGCCATCATTGTAGGTTTCTTTCTTGCAGCTGCTGCTTCTTAACCCCTCACTTAAGACTGCATCAGTCCCTACAACAGACAGCTGTTGTAGGGACGTGGGAAGAGAGGAACCAGGAGCCATTACCCAAACAGAACCTTTGGTAGGAACAAGCAAGTGTTGGAACTATGGGAAGCTTAGGGGCCATATTTTATTCCAACACCCCTACTAACTATCTTGCCCAGTCTGGCAGAAATTCTTAAACTATTTTTTGTCATGGTCCCCTCTTGAAGTTTGGTGGAGAATACAGACTGCTAGAATATTTTTAAATGCATAAAATAAAATACATAGGATTAGAGGATTAGGTAGAAATGGAGGAGAGAGAGACATAGAAAAAGATCTGCAGTATTTGGGGGTCACAGATCATGAAGAATTCTTCACCATCATCTAAATTTGACAGCACAGATATACAGATTGTCTTCTGAAATACAGGCTGTTACTATGTAAATATTCACTCTGTTTCCACAGTAACTTACTGTCCTGCTGGAAGTATCTTTCTCTATTAGGAAAAGCCCTGAATTGGGAGTCAGGCTACCTATAATATAAAGTCTTAATTCTACCACTGTACTGTAGAGGCTGGACTCTCATTCAGGTGAGGTCGCAAATCATTTCCTCCCTCAATAAAGTCTTTAACTTAGGTTCAAAATGTCAGTTTCACAAGTACAGCATGGGAGAGAAGCACATGGTTAGACAAGCAGTTTATTGGGAAAAAACCTGAGAGCTTTGATGGACCGCAGGCCTAATACAAGTCAACAGTGTGTGGGCTACATTAAGAAAAGCGTAACTTCCAGGAATAAGGAGGTAATAATCCCTGGGCACTCTGCCCACAGCACATCTTTAATAGCTCAGGTCTGGACAATATAGTTTAGGAAGGCGTCCGATAAGATGGAAAGGATCCAGGATAGAGTTGGGTCTGTTACATAGAGGTCAACTGAAGGGACTGGGGGACGTTTAACCTGGAGAAAGAAAGGGTTTAAGAGGGGAGGCCTGATGACTCAGTTCAAGTATTTCAAAGGTAGTCTCCAAGAAGAAGTGTTAGGCTTCTTTTGTTCAGCCCCAGAGGGCTGAACCAGGAACAATGGTTGGAAGCTGCAAAACGTCCAACTTTTTGAGAACTGGAAGAGAACTCACTGCCCATCTAGTACAAAGCAAACCAAACATCAAAGGAATCCCCACCGGAACATACCAAAGTGGTCATCCGGTCTCTGCCTGAGGAAGCCATCACTTCTTGGGTGAGCTCATTCCAGCTTGGGGGAGCTCTATTTTTTACAAGTTTTTCCTGATATCAAGCGTAATTCTCCTCTTTGTAACTTTCATCCATTGCCCCAAGTTCTAGCCCTGGACCCAACAAGGCCAATTGAACAAATTTAATCCCCGCTCCACATGACTGCCCTTCAAATGCTTGAATCGATCTCATGTCCCTCTGAGTCTTCCTTCCAAAAGGCTATCCACAAGTTCAGTTCCTTCAATGCGTCTCACATAAAGCAACCTGGCTGGCTGCCCTCTGCATCCTCTGCATTTTATTAATGTCTTTCAAAAACCACGACATTTAGAAAGAAATGCAATACTCCAGATGAGGTCTGATGAGGGCAGAGTACAGTGGGATTATCATCTCAGTATTCAATCAGAAAGGGAAGTTGGGAAGTACTGGTCTCCTCGCCACATTGAACACCTTCAAGCAGAGGCTCTCTGACCAATCGTCAGGAATGTGAGTACTGCTTTCGGTGTATGCTTTGAATACTTGGTGACCAATGTCACCAACGATTCTAATGTTTGCAAAGCAGTTGACTAAAGTTTAAAGAACTATACAACCCATCAGCTCTAACCATTGATATGACTTTTTTTTTTTTTTAAAGACTAGAGTTGGGCAGCTAGGTGGCACAGTGGATAGAGCACCGGCCCCGGAGTCAGGAGTACCTGAGTTCAAATACAGCCTCAGACACTTAACACTTACCAGCTGTGTGACCCTGGGCAAGTCACTTAACCCCCATTGCCTCACTTTAAAAAAAAAAAAAAGACTAGAGTTGAGGGTTGATCAGTATATGGGAACTCCCAGTGAAGAAGTGCCTTCTTCCTGTGCAGATCACTAGAGAGCTGTTCTGGCAATTTTTTCAAAGCCTCAGTGGCTACGCTGCCAGGCAGCATAGTGGATAGAGTACCTGCCTCAAAGCCAGGAAGACCTGGATTCAGGTCCCACCTGTGAGGCTGGGCAAATTACTTAACCATTTACTACCCCAGGGAACTCTTCTAAGACAATAACTGAACTACAGTTAAGTAAAATATAACTAGGTGGCTCAGTAGATAAAGCACTGGACCTTGAGTCAGGAAGACCAGAATTCAAATCCAGCTTCAGAAATTTCCTACTTGTTTTAATATGAACAAGTCATTGAACCTCAGCTTCAGTTTCCTCATGTGTAAAATGGGAATGATAACAGTACCTACTTCCTAGGGTTGTTGTGATAATTCAAATGAGAAATGTTTGTTTGTTTTGGGTGAGGCAATTGGGGTTAAGTGACTTGCCCAGGGTCACACAGCTAGTAAGTGTCAAGTGTCTGAGGAGGATTTGAACTCAGGTCCTCCTGAATCCAGGGCTGGTGCTCTATCCATTTCGCCATCTAGCTGCCCCAAGAAATATTTTTAAACCTTTCAATGCTATAAATAAATGCTAGCTAGATTATCTCATTTGAGCCTCAGAGTAATCCTAGGAGGTAGACACATCAGGTATTATCTTTATTTTACAGAAAAGGAAACTGAGGAGGTTCAGAGAGCCTAAGTGACACAAGTAAGAGGCAGCATTTGAAGGAATGTCTTTCTGACACATTAACTTATTCCCCTATGTCCAAGGTGAGAGGCTAGGCACTGAGAATCCAAGACAAAAAATGAAAAAGCCCTGATTCTCAAAGAGCCTATGTTCTGGGGGGATGGGGAATGGGAATAACACACACACAATAAAGTAAATATAAACTATGTACAAAGGAAATATAATGTGATTCCAGGGGGACAGTGACTACACATTTAGGGAGAGGGTAGTTCAGAAATGGTTTCATGTAGAAGGTAGCCCTTAAGCTGAGCCTTATAGGGAGGTCGAGGAGAGGAAGGAATGAATTCTGGGCAGGAGGGACAGCCTATGAAAACAAAGGCAAGGGGCAAAATACTCTTTACCAGTTTAACTGGAAAAACTGGAAAACAGCATGTGATGGGAACTAATGTGATAGTACAGAAAGAGAGGTTAGAGCAAGACTAGGCTTAAATGCCAGATAAGAGTGGGTACTTTATCATAGAGGCAATAGTGAGCCACTGAAGCTTATTGAGCAGGGTAGTAACTCAAGTCTAGCATTTTATCCAATACACCACTCTATCCTCCATTGATGTGTGGTAACAACAGAAGGTAAAATATCTCTGTCCTTTAAATATGTCCTTTAAAGTATGGTACACTTGGTGAATATTACATAAAGTATCAAAGTTAAATGAATGCAAGCATATATGTGTGTATTCATGTGTATTCATGTATATGCATGTATGCACATATACATGTGCTATACATGTGTATATATACACCCTTGTTGTATGTATATCTTCACACCTATGTATGCCTACACAATGCGTGTGTCATGTGTGCATATATGCAGACACATGAACACATCTGTGCGTATACACATGGGTGAAGCTAAATTACATCCTTTCAATAACAGGTTATTCAACACAATCTAAGAAAACTTTTTCTCCCTCAATCATCCAGACTGTTGCTAAAACATTTGGGATTCACTTTCTTTGAAACTGGAAGACAAAAGTATTGATGAAGATTAAGAAGCAAACTAGGCCAAAGCTCACAGATTATACTCAGATTGCAATTTTTCTGAAACCCCAGCCTAATGAACAGCAGGGCTTGAGTTATACACAGTCCAGAATGCATCTAAAGTTTTATGGGCTGCCAAAAGCTGCCTTCTAGCTTTTTCACATTCATTGAAAACTAAAAATCAGCTCACTCTTAAAAAACAAATTACAAAGTAGCCTTCCCATTAAAAACAGAGACAGTAAAATGGAACAGCATATGGAAAGAAAGATTATGGGATTAGCTAATTACATGATATGCTAAGAACTCAACACAGGAACCAATTCTAGAAGGTAGGGGGAGGGGAACACTACAAACTTCAAATAAAGCAAATGCATTTTCTCCATTAGCAAATTCCCAGCATCCTTATTTTCCCTTCAAGAAAGGGATACAAATTACAGAGACCATACAGAGCTACATTTCCTTAATCTACAATATTCACACTTAAAAAAAAAACCTCAAGAAAGTGGAACCTATTCAGAAATCACTTAACATATTATGATTATGCATATATTTTTATTCTTATTCATAATTTGTTTTTTCTTCTGATGATGATTAGTGTTGTATTTGAATATTAACGTAGTAGCATAAATGTCAGGAAAAAACCCTCCACTTTCTTCCATTAAAAATGAACACTGAGGGGCAGCTAGATGGCGCAGTGGTTAAAGTGCTGGCCCTGGATTCAGGAGGACCTGAGTTCAAATCTGACCTCATACACTTGACACTTACTAGCTGTGTGACCCTGGGCAAGTCACTTAACCCCCATTGCCCCACAAAAAAACCCCCCAAAAACAAACAGACAAACAAAAAAGAACACTGGGGTTCAAAGTGATCCCCTTTCCTAGAACTCTAAATCTTGAATAACAAGTTTCCAACTTCACTTCAAACTTGTAGCAGCAAGATACCCCATCACCCATTCCCAATTTATACACTACTTACTACCCCATGGGCTCTGGACACATCAGGCACTAAATTATGATTACTGAACAGACTTTGTTGAATCTGAAAATATTTCCGCTGCCAGGTCAGAGTAGGAGAAAAGTTTGTAAATTAAAAGTAGGAAAAAGGTGACTTTTAATTAAATTTAAAAAACATAAATTTTTCCACAAAATAGATAATCGAATAATAATTTAATAAGTGTATAAATTCACACACACAGCTCTTATGAAAAATGGCTGACCTGTTTTATATAACCTGTTTTAAATGGGAATCCCTGCTAATTTAACAAAAATGCCTTTCAAAGCATACATAAATGACTCCCTCACCATAATCCAATTATTATGGCAATTCCACAAATGAAGGAAAAACTGCTTTTTAAAAAAAGCATCCTGTGATTACAAGGAAACTTTTAACTTTTAAGATGAAAGTAAAGCAAATACAATATGCAAATTCCACAACTAACAGATACTTCGCAAGGGCCATTTTTATTTTATAATCTCATCCCCACAAATATAAACATAAACTGTTTTTGATAGGATAGGATTAAGAAGATGCACCCAATATGGCTCAGCTAATACATGAATAAATGAAAGCAAACAACCCAAGTTAGCCTATCCTCTTCCCCCAGCCTAAACTCTTACAACTCATATGTATGTGCATCCTATTTAACACTTGAGTGACTAAACCAGTTTGGCCTGGACTCCCCTTGCCCTAAGCAAAGTCTAACATTTGGTCTGTACATGTATTGAGGTTAAATTTTAACTGCTAGCACCACAACATCATGGAGCTCACCTTTAATTAAATAATTAAATAATCCTTAAGTCCTTCAGTAGTTTGGGAAGATCCATTATTTAGTTTCTAACCTCCCCCTCCCCTGAAAAAGAAGTTTATTCCTTCACAAAAGGCCAAGATAACCTGAAAGAAAAAAAAAACCCACCATCCTGAATTGAACATTCTACCTCTTTCCTTTTAAATCTTGAGGTCAAATTCCTCAAATACTTAAGTAGTTCCAATTCATTTTGCTTTGGTCCATCAACATTTTCTGTAGCGTACTGGTGCTTATAATACAGAGGATTGAAAAAAAAATTAAAATACTACAAGGGGAGTCTCTTGTTTAGTCTCACTTACCTTCAGGGAAAGGGTTGGGCTGCACCACAGAAAGGAAGGCTCGGACAATTCGAAACAAAATTTCAATTGGCCCAGAATCAACATACAGGTTCGTCTCATAGTTTCCAGCAGGTAAGTAGCCCAGATCCAAAGTTCCAACAGTTGTCTTGTGCACAGAATGCCCCTGTGAAACAGGGCTTCCCAGCAGCGCCAGCAGCAGCAGCAGACAGAGGACAAATGCCATAGTTTAACAAAATGCAGATAGCATGAGGAAGGCTTTGGGGAGGGCTGCTTCTTTTCCTGAAGCTTGGAGATCTTCCTGGCAGGTGAAGAGATGGGTTTCTGTGAAGCAGGCCAGTGGCATGGGCAGGTATGTTCAGCAGCCTTCTGCACTGGCTGCTGCTCCTCCTCCTCCCCGGATTAAGTAGGCATCTGCTACGAACTGATGGAGGAGGTCTTTCCAGGGAGTGAGCGGGGACACCAGGCCTGACAGAGAGATAAGAAAGGGCTTAACAGTCACACACCCTCCCTTTTCTGGGCAAGTCCAGAAGAAGGTAAGGTTGCAATTAGAAACCCCCACCTTAAGTACTAGAATTCACCTAGGACTCTGGTGAGGTAAACATTAATAACAATAGCTTACATTTCCAAAGGCTTTAACATTTGTCAGGTGATTTACAAAGACTCGGGAGCCTTAAAAAACAATCTCTAGAGATAAGCGACTTTATCAACAGCCCCAATTTACAAAAGAGGAAACTGAAGATCTGTGGGGGTAAGTAAGGTGAATTGCTTCAGGGTCACACAATTAAGCGTGAGGGAAAGGAATGGATCCCGGTTTTCCTGACTCCAAGTTCAGCATATTACCTGTTATACCCCTCCAGCCATCATTCCCATCTCCCCACGACCAGAACCTTGGAAGTAGCACTAGGGTACCTTCTCTGAGACATAAGCTTTTGCCTCATCTTGCCCAGAAACAGACCTTCATTTCCACTTCCCGGGTGTCTCCATGTCATCCTGCACCCTGCCAATGGGTTGGTTCTCCCTTTAGAATGTAAACCCCTAAAGGGCAGGGACTGGCTTGCTTGTTTGTATTTGAACCCCCGGCACTTAACACATAGAAAGCATTTAGTCAATGACTATCCAAGTCAGGAAGCTTTTACATGAGAAACCAAACAGGAGTTTGTGGTAACGCTGAGAGAGGGAGAAAAGGGAGTGTGGAGGAGGTGGAGACACAGATCCTTGAAGAAAACAACAACAAAAAAGCATCACCTTCATCTGTGAAATGAAGAGATCGAACTGGGATGATCTCTAAAGCCCCTTGCAGCTCTGCCTATAACATTCCGTGAGTCTATTCTGGGAATGTTAAGAAGTCATACAATCTGATCTGGTCATGCCCTTCGAGGATTCAGAAGGATGCAGCTGCCTCACTGCAGGCACAAGGTGCACTTCATTTCTCCCAGGGAGTGGGTAAGTGCTTTCCCCCTTATTACTACTTGTCAGTTTCCAAATGTACCTTTTATCTATATTCTATTTCCCAGGAAACAATGCAGGTCGAATGAGGGACTGACTATCAAGGGACCAGCCTAAGCTAGGCTGCTCAGGTTTTTGAAGCCCCATAGCCATTGTCTTAAAAAAGACAGAAAGAAAGAAAATATAGGGCACACAAAAATGCAAGACATAATTAGAATTTATTATTTAGCCAATAGCTTCTCTAGTCTTTTCCTATTGAAATGCCCTAATTATTAAGGGGAAATCTGACTTTCATGAGATGTCACATTTGGTATTAAGCCTGGTTAAAGCCATTCAAATGTTTCTATCTTGGAGTTCATATGATTTTAGAGTTGTAGGGAATCTCAGAGATCATCTAGTTCACCCCCTACTCCCCCCCCCCATAATTTGTGGACAAAAGAAACTGAGACCAAGGTGCATACAAGTAGTAGTAGCAGGGCTAGGGGCTAGTATTTCAAAGTTGCTATATTTGAGGATCCCAATAGGGTTGAGAGATAGGTCCAATGAGTGTCTTGTTCTATACCCGGGTCTCCCCTCTACCCAGGACCCAGAGGAGGAAGAAGCATGCTCCCTGTTCCTCGCCATCACTACTAGACTCTCCCCTTCTCAGCTTCCTTCAGCAAGCTTTTCTCCTCTTTTGAGTTGTTACTCCATGGAGAGCATCACTCTCTCCAGGGACTGGTGACTGTTCCCTCCCAGCCTTTAAGTTATTCTCCTTTCTCAAGGAATTCCTACTTACTTCAGTCTTCCTCTCTGCCCCAGAGTCTTTATACTTGGGGACCTCCGTTTATATTTTGTTATCCCTGCCAATGCTTCTGCTTTCTAGCTTATCAACCCTAACTTCCATGAGTTATACCTTTACTTGATCTCCATCACCTACAGAGATGCTCATACCTTGGATCTTGTCCTAAGTGTTCCCACCTCCACAGTCTATAGGTAAAATGTCTTACTCTCACCAGATTCTTATCTTTCCATCTGTCCCTGTGGCTCACCCTCCTAAACCTATTCTTAGTCTTTACCCCATGTTCCTACCCCACGTTCCACTTAGTCCAACCCTGGTCTGGTTTTGCAAAGTCATCAACCCCTGTTCCAGCCTTTTCCCGCCTTCAAAATCTCAACTCCACTTTCACTTCACACTGTTTTCTGGCATTGCCACCTTGTGTTATGCTATTTCTATTCAGACCTTTTCAAACCTCAAGTTTGGAATATTCCCACCTACCATATGCCTTTTCTTCCCCTTTTCCCAGCTTCCAAACACCAAAATGGAGGAAGTCAGAGAAGAGTGATAACTAGATCCATCTACTACACATTTGTTTTCTGATCTCACTGGTACACTGACAAGATTTTTATTCTTTCCTGATTGACTCGGTCACACTGACCTCAGTGGTAGCTCTAAACCTTTTATTCCCCTCCCCCCAACTCCTAAACACCTAAAACATTCTTTCTCTCAGCAAAAGAACTTCATCTCATTCTTCATTTTAAGAAATGAGGCCATCTGTTGAAAGCTCCATTTATTCCCCAATTTTACATTTCAAATCACTTCAATATCATCCCCACTCTCTTTCTTTGTTCCTCTCAGAGAGGAAGAGGTGGCCCTTTTCTGTGCCAATAACAGCCCATTTCCATGTGCTTTTGATCCTATTCTATCCCATAGCCCTTCAATCAACCTCTCTAATTTTTCATCTCTCATTTATTCACTGAATCCACTGAATTCACTGAAAGGGGGTATGTATACCCTTTCAGACTACTAACAAATATGTCCAGCTCTCCAATCTTTCATTTGAATCCCCTAGCCCCCACACTTTTTTGTCTTATATCTCACCTCTGTTGGGGAATTCTTCAGCTGAAAGAGAGAAATCCTAAGATCCTCCTGGAGAGTTATTCCTCCTACCTAGGTCCTTTGCACTGGAGGTCAATAAATGAAGAGGCAAGTCTAGAAGATAAAAAGTTTACTTAGCATCAGCTGATGGGCAGTTGCTAGGTGGCTAGCAACTCTGCAGAAGAGACAGATATATACCCATATCAGGCTTTATACAGGTTTAGAAACAGGTAGATGGCACAGTGGATAGAGTGCAGGGCCTGGGGTCAAGAAGACTTCCTGAGTTCAAATCCAGCCTCAGGCACTTAGTAGGTCTGTGACTCTGGGCAAGTCATTTCACTCCATTTGCCTCATTTTCCTTCATCTGTAAAATCAGCTGGAGAAATTGCAAACCACTCCAGTGTTTTTGCCAAGAAAACCCCAAATGGGGTCACAAAGAATTGAATATGACTGAAAATAACTGAAATGACACAGCTTTAGGGGCAGACAGGCAGTCAGGCTGCTCAGCCATATTCCTTATTTCAGAAGTAGAGACAGACTGTAAGATGATTTGGGGGTCGGGAGGTTGGTGAAGAATATGAAGAATGTTTTAACTGGAGGAACCTCGGTGTCACCCGTACTGTGCCCCCTGTAGTTCAAATCATCATATCATCTTGCTAGGGTAGGAGGTCTCTAGTAAATCCCATCAGACTATCCAGGTGGGACAAGAGTGGAGGACTCCCTTTTGAAACAGAGTCAGTATAATCTACAAGTTCCATTTCTTTGATCTCAATATAGTTCCCCTAAATTTACAGCATATGGCTATGGTATATCTCATCCTTACCTTTCTTCCATAACCAATCTCCCAGAAAAAGATTCTCACCTCCTCACTTCTTGCCCTCTAAGCCTCCAGATTCATCACTCAACTAAAATCGGTCTCTCCAAGATGACCAGTGATCTTTTAAATGCCAGATGATCACTTCTCAGTTCCCATCTTTCCTGACCTCTCAGCCACACACAATATTGCTGACATTCCCATCCTCCTGAACAATCTCTTCTTTCTATATTTTCATGATACTCTCCTCCCTCGGTTCTCCTACCTATTTATTTAGCCACCTCTAGATCTCTTGTTAGATCATCATCCATGTCTCATCTCTTGTGTGTAATTCTTTTACCCTCACAGCCTCCTGCCTCTCTCACTCTCTTCCTCTCAGCCTCTCTCTTCTCTTCTCCTCAGTCAACCTCTCTTCTTTCTCAGTTGTTTCTATGGGTTTTAACCTATCATCCCTATGCAGGTAACTTACTAGATCTCTCGATACGCCCCTAGTTTCCCAGACTTCAGTCCCTCATTTTCAAGTGCCAAACTATATCTCCAACTGGATGCAACTGAGAATCATGGATCCACAGCTGAAAGAGTCAAGAAGAGTTCATCTGTTCCAAGAGCTTCATTTAAAGATGTGGAAACTGGAGCCGAAGGAAGACTTCCCGGAAAGTCGCAATGAGAATAAACATCAGAGATTGAATTTGAATCCTGGCCCCTGATCCCCGAGCCAAGGTTTATTCCACTGTACATCATAGCCAAAAAGAACTCTATCTTTCCCCCCAAACCCTCCCCTCCTCCTAACTTCACCCTTTCTTTTGAGGATATCTTCATACTTTCTGTTCCCCAGGCTTGCATCCCAGGAGTCAGCCTCAACTCTTCCCTCTCTGTCAACAATCCACTGCCAAGTCTTGTTGAAACTGCCTCCAGCCTAACCTCTTGTATTACAGTCACCCAAGTTCAAGGCCTAATCACCCACTGTCTAGGCTTATTAAAATAGTTTCCTAATTGGTTTCCCTTCTCCAGTCTCCACCCCCCAATCTTTCCTCCACACAGCTGCCAAAGGAATATTTGGAAAATCCAGATCTGACCCCATCTCTCCCCAGCTCATGAAAGCATAGAGGCTCACACTGTTGCCTAAATAGATCAATGGTGCAGAAATTCTATTTGGCATTAAGAGTCCTTCACAACCTGACCTCAGGCTATCTCTCCAGGAAGACTGTGAGTTACTTTTCGGGAACACATTCTACATTCCAGTCAAACTGGCTTCCTTGCTAATCCTGGTACCTAACATTCCTTCTCCTTCCTCAATCCTTTGCTCAACTGCCCCTCATATCTGGACCAGACTCCCAATTCATCTCTCATTAGTGGAATCCCCAGTGACCCTTCGAGATTCAGCTCCTGCACAGAGCTGATCATGACATCTCCAACAGTGGCAAATACCCCCACAGAATTACTTTGTATGTGTTTGTATTCTTTCTAAGTACTTCTCCTCACAAGAGGAAGTAAGGTCTTTGAAAACAGGAGCCATTTCGTTTCTGTTCTAGTATCCCCCATGCCTTGCACATAGTAGGTGATGAATAAATTTGTGATGGACTCAGATCGGAATAAGATACTATATGCTTTGCTAGCAGATCCAGCCTACTTCATTTTCAGCAACTGGCAGGAAAAGGAAAAAAAAAAAGGTTTAGGGTGCTAAATCATCCAGGTAATGACCTGTCCAATTACAAAATCCATGCTGTTGAAGGGCAACCAAACCAGATGCAAGGCCACCTCAGTAACTCGCAACCTGTTCAGTTTCAGGAAAGTAAAAAGTACCAGGCTGGAGCCACAGGATTATAACCTCTAAGTCCCTACTAAAGCTTATGTTCACAGACCTCAGTCTTGGAGACTTCTTATTATATGACATTAGGGTGTATGCTCCTGCTCGGGGGCTTCCCTTGGGGAGTATGAGCATTTGGTTCATGTTTGGGATCTTCCCAGTGAGAAAGGGGCCTTCACCTCCTATGCAAACACCCAAGTTAACAAAACATCGGATACAAGTGAAATGACATTTAGCCCAACAGAAAATTCAAAAGATTTGCACCCCAATTCATAAAAAGCCAGAACATTACCTTCCTCCTTTCACACGGGCACCCATCCTATGGCATTACCTGGGAAGCCTCCCCAAAAGTCAGCCCACTTTATATCACTATCTTGGGGAGTGTCCCAAAAAAGTCATCCTACCTTAATAGCACTCCTAGGGAGCCACTAACAATTCAGAAAGGATTTGGTATTGCCACAAAGCCTAGGGCATGTTGTATGTAGTAGGCACCAAATAAATAACTTTCACCTGGCTTTCCAGACCTACTGAGCATTAGATTTTTGTTTCCGGTACTGCTGGCTCATGAGAGAATTGCTAAACCAAAAGGGTTTCATTATAAGCTAAAAAAAAAAAAATACCACCAACAGCCATCCATATCCAATGGAGGCAATTCTTTCTAAATTGCAGGAACCAAATTCCTAGAATAAAACCAAACTCTGCCAGAGGAACCTGATTTCAATGGCATAAAGGTTGCAGGCCTTTTAATCCTGTGTAGAATTAGACTAGGGAGAAGATTATAACAGTGGCTCCTTGGCATAAACAGATTTAGAGATGTGGTACTAGAGTGGAGGAATATTAAAAACCATTAACTTAGAGCTGGAAGGGACAGTAGGAGTCACCCAATTTAAGCTCCATTTTAGAAATGAGGAAATGGAGACTTAGGTAAAGTCAATGGCCCAAGGCCACAAAGTTAAACCCTGGGGCATCCTGAATCCAGGTTTCCCAAGTCAAGTCCTATAAGCTTTGCCCCTCCTGAGAGAGACAAAACACAATAAGAAGGGAAATGAGCTGGTATGGGGTTGTTTCACCTACTTCACCATGCTCCCAGTGGCTAGCCTGTTTCATATTAATGTTCATATGTCTTATTTTGTCTTCCAAATCAGATTAAGAAGGCGGGCATGTTAATTCTTTGGGGTATCCCACAAGTAGTGCTCTGTGCACAGTTAAGCCTTCAAATTATGGTCTAGACTAGATTTAAAGCAGTACTAGGGTTTTATTGACAACTTTAGAACAGATATTTTTGTGACTGCTCTCGGCTCTTCCTTCAGCTCCCCCAGTGACTATCCCACATTATCATGCCTTGGGGCAGGATATCTGCAGAGAAATTCTAAAGAGCCTTATCCTAAAGATAATCTTGCTTAGAGTTCAGAATCTTTCGGTTGGGAAGAGGTATGAACAGAGAGAACCAAACATAAGTACAACAAAATCTCATAGGACTGACATGCATCATTTTAGTTCAAAGGAACCCCAGCCACCATCTGGTCCAACTCATACCCGAAAGGCATTTCTCACTGTAACATACCTGACAATGGTAACGTAGCCTCAGCTTAAGGGTAGCCCCAGTGAACGAAAAACCACTGCCTCCCGAGGCAAGTCAATTTCTCTTTTGGACAGCTTTAATTGTTCCCAAGGTTTTTTCTTGACATGGAGGCTAAATTCACCTCTTTGGGACTTCCACCCATCACTCATAGATCTGCCCTATGGGGCCCACTCTGCTCCCTCTTCCACACGAGAGGCCTTCAAATAAAGCTTACTGCTTTCAAACAATCCCTGTCTTTGCTACTGGCCTAATTTCAATTCCCTCTCTCTGCCTGGGCTTTCCGGAGATGGGAGATGAGTAGAGAATTTGGAAGCCAGAAGGGATCCTGAAGATCAGCTAATTCAACCCCCTCCTTTTATAGATGAGGAAATTAAATCCCAGGGAGTTTACATTCATTTGTCATGGGGTGATCCTGGTGGATAGCCCCAAAGTCTGAGCTAACAACTAATTCTAAGGGTATGATTGTCACACCTAAGGTGGGAAGAGAGCCTCAATTCAAACGAGTAGTGGCACATAAATTAAGTTCATCTGGGTATCTAAGACTTCTAAATTCATGGTTCTTTGCAGGGAAATAAGGGTGGATTTCATGAGTGTCCCGGTTCCTAACCCGGCTAAGGTTGTAAATACCTTTTCCACCTTTAGCAAGCCTTATAAATTTGCTGGGTTTCAGCTTCTCGTCTATAAAATGAGGGAAAATGGGCTGGATTATCTCTAAGGTCCCTGCCAGCTATAAATCCTAAAATCTCCAGGCCCCTGTCTCCTGCAAATCCAGTGTGCTGCTTTCCACTACGCATAGACTTCTTTGGATGCAGAACCATAAGGGCTTTTTAGATTCCAATGAGAAGTTGGGGAAGGGGGAGAGAACAGAAGAATCCTACCAGTCCCTATTTGACACTTTATTGACTTAAAAAAACACCAACGACAACAACCAGTATCTGCCCCTAACAGGACTCCCTTAAACGTTCAACCCGGTGGAATGTTCCCAATAGAAAAGATACATGTTGTCTGTGAGTCAGACCCCAAACCTCTCCCTATAGCAACCGATTGTCACAAGCAGAGAAAGAGGGCTTTCTCCCGAGCCCCTTTCTTGTTTGAAGTATTCTCTAAGAGGCGGGCAGCAGAGCCCACCAGCTCCACACTGGCCGGCTCCCCGCCCACCCCCCTCCGTGGCTCCGGTGCACCAAAGCAGTGGAATACAAAAGGGGTTTCAAAGGAAGTAAGCCGAGGGGGAGGGGGCCAGACTGGAGGAATTTACCAGCTGAATGGGAGGGGGGCGTTGGGGAAGGGGCGCGTGCGTGGGTGTTACTCGGAGTAACTTGGCCGTAAGTTGCCCAGTGGAGAGCGAAACCTCGTCGCAGCCTCTTCAGGCTGGGGAGGGCTAACGGCATCCACGGCCCCCTAACCCAGGACTAGAGTCTCTGCACTGGCTGGTTGCCAGGAGTGGGACAGGGCTGAGCCGAACCGGGGCTCGGAGGGTTTCAGGAGGGGGTGGTCAAAGGCGCCTAAACTCTCAGGCTGAAACCAAGCTCCTCCTCTCTCCATTTTTTCTCCTTTGTTGTCCGGGGCCAGTGTCTAGGGATTGAGCCCCGACTGGCTGCGGGTCCGTGCCCCAATCCGCTCGCCCCCGAGCCCTTCCCTTACCCCATATCTCCACCCCCTCCCTACCCGTGGGCAAAACCCGCGCTTCCACCACCACCACCACCAAATAATCGATAGCTTCCAGTTTTCCCTTTCCTTCTCCCCGCAGGGCAGGGGCAGGGTCCCAGTTTAAGGGGGCTCTGCGCTGTCTCCCGGAGATAAACAGGAATATGCGTTCGGCTGAAATCCACAGAAGCAAAGAGGAGGGGGCGACGATGGGGTGGGGTGGGGGCACGACAGGGCTCCTGTGACCCTCTGCTGGTTATTTCTGCTGCTCCATTCCTGCAAACTAGCTAACGCTTCATCTCCATACCTTCCCAGCAGGGGAGCAGGGCGGAGGGAAGATCAATATAGATTCCTTGGGAAATCCTGGTCCTGAAGAAGATCCCCATCTTCCACCTTAGTAACGAAGCCCTTGTCCTTAAACAAGCCCGTCTCCCGTCATACCCACTACCGCCTCAGTCCTAGCCGCTCTCCCTACAACTCTCGGCTTCCCCCGAAGGCGAGCCCGAGGTCCTTAAGGACCTCTGATTAAGTCACAACATGGGGGCCGGGGGGAGGGGGGGGACCGAGATGAGTTTTCCCCCAGCCCCAACACAGACCGCTTTCTCCTCACGTCTCTTCCCCTAAAGCCCGCCCTACAGTAAAGCGAAAACCCTTAATCTGCGCCGCTGGAAAATTACAGCAGAAGTCAAAAAAGTTTGCTCCCTGTTCGCGCCCCCCCGCTTCTAACCCCAATGACCAGTGTCCTCACCCCAGCCCTCCACCTATCCCCGAGCTCGTCCTGCCTCCACCCCCGAGGTCGAATGCCTCTTTTTGCTCGCAGCCCCTCTCTCCCCACTGGAGTTCTTGCTACACACCCCTAACGCTGAATGCAGGGGGGAAGGGGGCGGGAATCACTAGCCCGTTACTCCCCACTTCCCCCAGACCATCACTCCCCTTGGCTTCCAATGGCTCGCAGTGTCCCCTAATTCCCTCTCCTTTCCTCTCTTCCTTCCCATAGGTATTTTCCCAAGCCATTGGAAAGAGGACTCAAGGGGGAGGGTACTCACCGCCCGGCAGCTGCTTGCAGCTGCTTCTCTCTCCCTCCTACTCTCCTTAACACCTAGTTCGAGGGCTGCAGCTGCGGCCAGGGACCAGCCAACGTCGTGGGCTCCCGCTGCCCTCCTGCAGCAACCGGCTGCTACCGTTGCAGCCTTCTCCTCCTCCTCGTCTGCCTCTTCCCTGAGAGCGTCGCCTCTGCCCGCACACAAACCAGCTTCCCTTACTCGTTCCGTGCTCAGCAACCCTCGAAGCCCCGGCTCATGAATGATTTATGAGTCACGGAACCCGGCCTCCCGTTTCAGGGGACCACCAGCTGGGGTTCCGGAGACCCCTCCCCTCCTCTCCTCTCCCAGCACTCCCACGCCACCCCCGCCTCCGATCGCGTACCAGCCTGTGCAGGGTGCGCGGAACCGGGTTTCCAATCCTGATGGGGAGAGGGAGGGGGCTTTTCTACTTTAGGAAGCTCACCCTTTTCGTAGGGCGACCGTGTGGCCTAAGTCCGCCCCCCCTGCTTCCCCTTCGCCCTTCTCTACCCCCAGCTGGGGGGGAGGAGGACACATAGCTTGCAGCCAACCTTCATTGGAACATCTGAGAAACCTGTTGCGCTTTCAAAGTGCAGCTTAAGTCGTAGCGATTTGATGGGGGTGGGGGTGGGGGTGAGGGTGGGGGTGGAGGTGAGGCGGTGTTATCAGGTGCTGCGGAGTTTTGAATTTATAAGAAAATATTTCTCCCTTCTCTTCTCTTCCCTCCCCCGCCCCCTCCCCAGATACCTGTACGTACAGACTCCTGGTGGAGAGCTAGGTTGGGAAAAGCAGAAAATGTACTCCTCCAGAGGGGTTCTGTCACGGTGATGCCTTTAAAAATAACATCTTAAATAAATATATTATGTAATTTGCAGCCCTGAACTAGATTGGCCTCAGGCATTCGAATGACCGGACAGTTCTAGCTCAACTTTGCAGTAGTGCCCTGGGGCTTCCCAAGAACTCCATAAAAAACCGAAATCTCATTAGGCAGGTTCTGTTGTCTTTCTCTGTGTGTCTCTCTCCGTCACATACACACACACACACACACACACACACACACACACACACACACTCACTCACTCACTCACTCACTCACTCACTCACTCACTCACTCACTCACTCACTCACTCTGGGGGGCAGGAGCTGGAGGACCTTGGTAAAGGACCAAAGTAGAGTTTTCTTGTGAGCCCCAAGTATTGAAACCCTTAAATGAACAGAGCCCCCTCACTGCGCCTTGGCTCCCTCATTTGCAAGCGCTACACATTTATCTCCTTGGATGGCTTTTAGAAGCAAAGGGGTCGCTTCTGGGTAGCGTTTTGGGAAATTCGGCAAGCATCCCTGAAATCCTTGGTGATAACCAGCAGCCATGTCTGCTACTAAGTAAGGTGAGGCAGGGGACAGGAGGCGAGAATTCAGCTTCCCATTCAGCACCCTGGCTTTCTCCCGTTGCTTTTTAAGCCCATTCAGCAATTCCGCGTTGAGGAAGGCCCTGTGCTTGGCACTGGGGTACATGTGCACAAAATGAGAGACAGTACCTGGCTTCAAGAAGCTAGCGTTCCACCTGGACCGCTAAATGTGTAATATCACATTTACTAGATGAGTAATTACTAGTTAATTTGTCAGGTGAGGAGGCATGGGGAGAGGAGGGAAAAGTTCCTGGTTGGAGATGATTTATTTCTTGAAGGAAGTATTTACCCTTCCTTCTTCACACCAAATCACACATCTCAAACATAGGCAGTACAGACCACTCTTTGTTTAAATAAAGTTTAATTAAATATTGGTAGAGATCAGAATCATGAGATTAGGAGCTAACTGGAAATGGGGCTGTGTCTAATACCTGTATCTGACATTGCAAAAGATGATGAAGATGGTGTCTAGACCTACTTCTAGGCAATGTTGTGAGGAAAGGGCTTTGCAAACCTTAAAGCTCAATATCTACATGATTTATTATTTCTAGACACCTAGCTTAGTGTGCTTGGTGTCAGGAGATATGAGTTCAAGTTATACCTCTGACATGTACCAGCTATGTGATACAAGTCACCTAACCTCTGGCAACACCCTAAAACTATAGGTTACAGAAGAATTCTAAGTGGAAGTTTTCATACCAGGAGCTCCCTAAACTGATGTTGAGTTCTGAAGCAAAAGAAAGCAAAACAAAAACATAAACAAATTTGGCATGGAGCAAACAATTCAGGCTAAGGGTAGTTGTTCAGTGCTGTCTGATTCTGTGACTTCATTTGGAGTTTTCTTGGCAAAGATACTGGAGTCCTTGGCTATGTCCTTCTCTTTTTACAGAGGAGGAAACTGCAGTAAACAGGAAGTGACTTGCCCAGGGTCATACAGCTAGTAAGCATCTGAGGCTTTTGACTCCAGGCCTGGCACTCTATTCACCACCTAGCTGGGTAGATGATTGTATTAGCAATGTGACAATGTGTTTCCAGGCCCTAATGCTATTCTAAAAATTGTTTCACAGCACAGTGTAGTAGAAAAAACACTGACTGGCTGGAGGCACAGGTCTCTGAAGCTAACTACTGTTATGGTGACTGTATGACCACCTGGATTTGATGGAGATGCCTTATTATCCAAAAGGATTTTATGAAAACATGGATGAATAAGATCAAAATGCCCTCAGACCGAACTCCAAACTGAACCCAGATAGCTAGCAGATAAGTGCCCATCTACTGACTTCTTTCCCCAGGACATTAAGTCCCTATCTTGTAAAAAACATCTACGCATCCTTGCCCTTGTTAACTCCTCTTTTTTTGGAATCATATAATCTTATCATAGTGTTTCCTTTCAGTCAAACTATCAAACTGATTGGCACTTCATACATTCTTTCTATAGTTGAAATTGTTAAACTGATTCATATTTCATCTGTTCTTATTATAGTTGAAATAGTTAAACTGATTCATTTTTCATCCATTCTTGTCATAGTATTTGCTTTTAAGTTGATTTGTATCATGCCAATGAAACTGATAACCCCCTCTACCAGTAAGATCTGTAACCAGTGAGCAAAAACCTTATCTACCTTCAGAAAGAGGGAGTCTTCAGGCTCCTTCTTTGGAAGGAGTCTACACATGATTAATGCCTGCTTGTTCTTGGGACAAATAAGCTGGTACTATGTTTTTTCTGTCTCCCTCTGATCTGGTGTTTCCTGAAGGAGACGTTAGGAAAATAAAAAATTCTCTGATTTTTTTTTTTGTAGGAGACAGGCATAAAAACAAAATTTGATTACAGTGACACTACCTATGTAATCCTGGGCAAGGCACTAACCTCTCTTCAGTTACTCATCTTGGAAAAGAGGGTGTTAGACCAGAGAGTCTCTGAGATCCCCCTCAAGTTCTAAATCTAAGACCCCATGAATTAAACCAATCACACTGTTACCTAAATTGACACCCGAATGGCCACCTAGGATTTTAGAATTCTATGCCAACAGGTAGCAATCTGTAAAATATAATGACATCATGGCTCCTAAAACTCTATTTGATTTCTCCATGACTTCATAGATGTGGCCTAAGGCTATATTATAATTTTCCACCAAAGCAAATTATTAGCATAAAATATTCGGTCACCATTTCAATTCTACTTACAATCTACATAGGGATTTAAGTGGAGGTTCTTCATCTTTATTCGTGGAAAAATTCAACAAACATTTATTAAGTACCTACTATGTGCAAGGCACATACCTTAAAGCAAGGAAGACCAGAATTTAGATCTGCTTTCTGATGTCTACTAACTGTGTGACGTTCAGCAAGTAACTTAATCCCTCAGACTACAGGTTGTAGATCTACATTGGAGAGTGAATAAATGAATAGTAAATAAGCATTTATATAGCACCTACTATGTGCCTGGAAGCTCTTTTGATTAGTAGAAGGAATTTCCTCCCTGGGAAGTCTCAACATCAATTATATAACAAATAGAGAGTAAATTTTTTTTTAATGTTTACAATGCTAGGCACTGGGGGATACAAAGACGACTGTAAAACAGCCTCTGACTTCAGGAAACTTGGGTTCTACAAAGAAGAACAAATATGCATGTAAATACATCAGAACTAAGTATTAGAAAGTAGTTTGGGGGCAGGGGGAGAAGAGAGACAGAGAGAGAACTTGCACTAATAATTGAGGGAGTTAGGAAAGTCTCCTGGTAGGAGACTACCTGAGCTGTGCTTTGAAAGGCATACCTTCCAGACAAGAGGAACCACTTATACCAAAGCAAAGAAGCAGGAGATGTATGGTTGTGTATGGGAAAGTTTTAGCAGGCCCAGTATGACTTGAAAGGAGTGTGTATCAAGGGGAATAAAATGAAATAAGACTAGAAAGGTAGGTGGGAATCGTATTATGAAAGGCTTTAAATGATAAGCTGAGGATTTTGTAATAATAACTAGAATTTACATATTGCTTACTCTGTGCTAAACATTTGATTCTTCTTTTTGCCCTCCCTCCCTTCTAGTTCTCTGTACAAACATACAGAACTTCAGGGCATCTGTTTTTCTTATTTAACTTTCATATAAGATTCTAAGATTCTAAAGGGACACTTGTTTCTTTACTCTCCATTTAAATGTTAGCACTACATCATTATACAGCTGTTTTATATACAGCCAAATAGTCTTTTAAAAGCTCATTGTGTTTATGTGGAGATACTTGACTAGCTTTTAAACCTATGTCATTTTGGCTTAAGTTGAATGGCCCATAATAAATAGGCCTAGTTCAAGCTTCTGGAGCTCCTTGTTTAGGTTTTGATGGCTAGGAATGAGTGTAAATAGCAATTGTTTGGGTTCTAGCCAGAAACTGAGGGTCTTCCACTTTCAGATTGATATCTTCTAGATGGTAAATTGGGTCATCTTTGTTCCCAATTCTTATCTAGCCCTTAGTCATCACTGAATGGGTATGGCTTCAGAACAAGACCTGGGAAAGACTTTAATTTAGAAAGGCCAAGATCACTCACTGCATCCCGGGCCATTGCTAGTCTTCTTGAGCTTTGTCTTGCCAGGGGTTTCTAGGGAGAGAGTGAGGCTGATGACTTGGCCCAGCTCTGCCTCACTCAAATCCAGTTTATCCTTAAGTCAAGACATCACCCTTGGGCAGCTAGGTGGCACAGTGGATAAAGCACCAGCCCTGGATTCAGGAAGACCTCAGTTCAAATCCAGCTTCAGACACTTGAGACTTACTAGCTGTATGACCCTGGGCAAGTCACTTAACCCTCATTGCCCCCCCAAAAACAGCAACAAAAACAACAAAGAAGACATCACCCTCTTGATGTCATTGGTCCTCTTCCAGAATGAAGAATGAATAGCATACTAACTAGTCAAATGTCATGGAAATCATGACATTTGCCTTCCTTAAACCAGAATTTAAATATTAATCATCAGTCAGTCAGACGGTGGGACTTGAGCTGGAATGTGATGGAACCCATGTAAGGCAGGAGAAGATGAAGAAGGAGAGCATTTAAGGCATAGAGACAGTGTATGAAAATGTCCGGAGTTGGCAGACGGAGTATCTTGCCCACAGAATAAAAAGGAAGCCATTGTCACCGAATCCAAGAGCATATCGGGGGACTACAAGGTATAAGAAAACTAGAAAGGTAGGGGAAGGCTAGGTCATGAAGAGTTTTGAGAGGCAAGCGGAAGATTTTGTGTTTGCACAATTTCAGAGTTTGACACAGGCTATCCAGCCCAAGGCATAACCAGAAAAGGGTGACTTCTACAATCATCTAACACAAAATCATCTAGCCTTTGTTTGAAGACTTCCAGTGGAAGGAAAATCTCTGACTAATGAGATAGCCCTTTCTACTTTGGGAGCCTCTATTTGTTAGGACATTTGTCTTATAGAAGAGCTGAGTCTGCCTCAGCAATTTCTGCCCATTGTTACTGATTCTTCCCCATGGGGTCAAGCAGAAAAAATCTTATCCCTCTTCATATGATGGTGCTTCAGATACTTGGATATACCTACCCATTGTAAATTATCATCCTTACCCTGAACCTTCTTTTCTTCTCCATAACTAAACAAGCCTGGTTTCTTCAGCAGATAGCCAGTGACTCAGTGGAGAGCACTAGACCTGGAGTTGGGAAGACCTAAATTCAAATCCTGCCTCAGATACTCACTACTTGGATGACCATAGGAAAGTCATTGGACTTCTACCTTAGTTTCTCATCTATAAAATGGGGATATACATTAGCATCTAACTAATAGATGCTAACTACTAGAGTTGTCGTGAGCACAAGATGAGGCAATATTTGTAAAGTGCTTCGCAGACCCTAAAACACTACATAAATGCTAGCTATTATTAGCATTATATTCAATAGTTCTTTTTATGAAACAAATCTGTTCCTCCTTCATTCTTGAAGAAGACAATGACATCATGATTTACAAGTGAATTGGAGTTGAGACCCCCCCCCCCCTTTGACATCCTGGTTATCCTCTTTGTGACATATTTCATTAAACAAAATGGCATGAGTAAGGAGAGGAAGAGTTGTGAGAAACCCATTTTTGCTAACATAGTTTCCATAAGAAATCTTTCATTTGAGGGGCAGCTAGGTGGCACAGTGGTTAAAGCACTGGCCCTGGATTCAGGAGGACCTGAGTTCAAATCTGGCCTCAGACATTTGAAACTTACTAGCTGTGTAACCCTGGGCAGGTCACTTAACCCCCATTGCCCCGCCAAAACAAAACAGAAACAGAAATCTTTCATTTGACCAAAAAGGATATATTTGGACAAATCACAAAGGCAGATTATATACTAGAGGGCAACTATGTCAGATGAGGACCAGTTGAAGAAACAAAACATCTTTAGTTAACCTGGAGAAGATTCAGGTGAAAGATAAAAAGAGTCAAATTCAGATTTCATATTTGGAAAAACTTCATAGCAATTGTTGTTGTTTGGTTGTGTCTGACTCTTCATGACCCCATTTGGGATTTTGTGGCAAAATTACTGGACTGGTTTGCCATTTTCTTCTCTGACTCATTTTACAGATGAGAAAACTGAGGCAAATAGGGTTAAGTGACTTGCCCATCACACAGTGAGTATCTAAGTCCAGATTTGAACTCTGCTCTTCCTGACTCCAGGCCCAGTGCTCTATCCACTGAGCCAACTAGTTGTCTGTTCCAAACAATTAGACCTATCAAAAATGTAATAGGTGGCCTCTGGAAGTAGTGAATTTTCCTTCTTTAGAGATCTTCAAGTAGCTACTACATGACTATCTGTTGACCAAGTTACATTAAGGATTCCTTTTTGGGTACAAGTGGAACTAGATGCTTTTTGAGGTCCCTTAATTGGATTATTCTTTAATTATGTGGTAATGCTTTCCTACTGTTACAACCAAAGTTTTGTCATCTGGACATAACACATGTGTCTAAAAACAGGCAAACACCAAAACCCAAAATCTTTGAGCATGTCTTCCCTATTTGAAAATAGTACAATTAACTTTTAACATGGTGGTGGTAGGGGGTGGAGAGTGGCAGTGTTCAAATAAAAACCAGGTCACAGTAGGTACAAATGCTGGTGGCTTCTCTTGTAAACGTCTCATCTTAATTTCCTGTTAATCTTACTTTTCTTTCTCTGCCCATAGGCTTTATTGACAAGAATAATATTTCTGTAATTCAATATCCAGATAAACAAAGTAATGATTCTTTCATGTATTAAGAGCTTCATGTAATGCTTATAGGTAGTGTACTGATGCATGGTAAATTTGATGAAGAGAAAAAAAGAAAATCCAAACCCATGTCACTTTTTTTTTAACAGTATGAGTGAAAGGCAAAATCAGTAAGGCAAAAGAGATCACTTTCAACTTTATTCTCTAATAGGGAAATTGGAGTTAAGTGTAAGATTCAGTTATATTTTCTGGTGTTAACTATGCCAACCTCACCCACTCTTCCCTGTCTGTTAGAATCCCTAACTCTCTTGAAGGTTAAGCTCAAATGCCGCCTCAAACACAAAGCTTGGCCTGATCTCTCCAGTTGCTAATTCCTTCCCCTCAAAGATGGATTTATCTATTTTCCCATTTACTGATATGAGTACATTGTTTCCCTACCCCACCTTTAACAGAATATCAGTTAGATGTATGCTTCTTATAGACAAGGACCATTTTCATTTTTGTCTTTGTATCTTGTGATTTCGTTAGCATAGAGAACTCCTGGTGTGAAAATTCCCTCTACCAACAAGGATCTGCAAGTATTCTGCTTGGTAATCTGGGAGAGTCATCTGGGGCACTGAGAGCTTAAGTAACTTGGCCAGGCATCACACAGTCAGTGTATGCCTGAAGCAGGTCTTAAACCCAGGAGACACTGTATCTATAAATACATATGAAATCTCCTGCTCAGGTATGTACTACTGTAATATTGGTAGTATTGGACAGAGAAGAGAAAAGGTCTTACTTATTCTGGAGAGAATTAACTTGAGCCTAAGGTGTTCCAATATGAGTTATCCAATGCAACCTTTTAGAAAAACTATTTAAACCAAATGCTTTGTGAAGTTGAATTGAGTGTTGGGATAGGAGTATTTGGTAAATTCGTAAGTACTTAGTAAAACGAAGTCATAAGATTGGGACCTTAGACAGCAGCTGGTCCATTCTCCTCATTTTACGTGCAGCTTTCCTTCTAGATTCTCCCTCCTCCCACTTGAAGGGACAGGTCTGGATCTACAAAGGGTGACTTACTCCCCCTCCCCTTAGGGTTGTAAAGGTAAACTTGATCGGCTGGAGTTTTCTAGTACTATTTTTCATGAGCCCCCATCTGATGATCTTGAATTAGCCAGTGATTATCAGTTAGCTAGCCAGAGTTAATTAGCTTTACAAAGAGATTTTTACTGAGGATAGTAAGAAGAGTTGGTACCAAACAGTTCCCACAAACTCTAATATGGCCGCACATATTTCTGTAATTCAATAGCCGGATAGCAGAGTAATGAGTCTTTCATGTATTTAGAGCTTCAGGGAATGCTTATAGTTAGTGCATTTATGCATGGTAGATTTGATGAAGAGAGAAAAAGAAAATCCAAATCCATGTCACATAAGGTCCATGAGGATAGAAAGCTCAAAATTAGAGAGTGTATGTGGCTGAAGGGTAACTTACATTTCCTAATTACTGGAGATTCTTTTCTTACCTCATAGAATCCTCAGGAAATACCCTTTGGCTGCAGCTCTTGCTAGACTCCAAGGGACAGTGCCACTATAGAGTCTCCAAGTTACCCTCCTTCATCATGGTTAGTTTTTCCTTAGTGTCGCTCTCAGTTCTTGATTCAAACAATGCCACTGGCCACCGCTGCTCCAGGGACACTCCTCCTGATGGGAAGTTCAAAGATTCTGACCTTTCAAGGTTGTCTTCTGGTCAAAGGTGGAGGTGAATAAAAGTGAAAACTCACTCCTCCTTGCTCCCTAAGGGCAATTCCTTTAAGTACCACCAGACTACTGTTGGAATGCTCCTTTTGGGAATCTGTTATGTTTTACACAAGTCCAGACTTTTTTTTTTTTTTTTAGTGAGGCAATTGGGGTTAAGTGACTTGCCCAGGGTCACACAGCTAGCAAGTGTTAAGTGTCTGAGGCCGGACCTGAACTCAGGTACTCCTGACTCCAGGGCCAGTGCTCTATCCACTGCGCCACCTAGCTGCCCCTGTATCTGATTCTTTCAAGAAACCACAATGCATTTCTTGTGTAGCATCATCTGGTTTTTTCTAATGACCAAAGTATTTCCCTCCTCCCAAATTGACTAAGGACTTTTCTCACCTAGTTTATACCTTTGATCAATCAATTGATTCAATGTGCAAATCTGGGTACTCTACAGATAAGGAAACTATAGCCCAGGGAAATTCAGTGATTTATCCAAAGTCACACAGGGATGTTTGAAGGATCCAATGAGATAATAGTTCTCAAACTATAGCATTATGCTTGACACATAGTAGAAGCAGTATAACATTTGTTAGCTCTTATTAGTAATAGTAATAGTAATGGTAATGGTAATGGTAATGGTAATGGTAATGGTAATGGTAATGGTAATGGTAATAGTAATGATAATGATAATGGCAATGGCAATGGTAATGGTAACGGTATAGTAATGGTAATGGTAATAGTAATAGTAATATTAGTAAAACCACTTCTGGTAAAAGACTGAGGGTTTCAGGCCTTGATACAGCCACTCTTGAAGTAACACTGAGAAGTAAAACAAACAGAAGACAAGGAGAGCATGATGATGACAAGAGTCTCATAGAGTCTAGAGGATACCATCACTGTATGCCCCAACTATAATACAATTCTATTCACATAGTAGGAGATTCATAAGCGTTTGTTGAATTGAACTGACAACGGAGACAGCAGATACCAAAACCCTGGTGCAAAAAATCCTAAATTTGTTCATTCATTTTAAAAATAGCATTACGTGGAGCAGCTAGGTGGCGCAGTAGATAAAGTGCTGGCCCTGAATTCAGGAGATCCTGAGTTCAAATCCGACCTCAGACACTTGATACTTACTAGCTGTGTGACCCTGGGCAAGTCACTTAACCCTCATTGTCCCCCCCCCCAAATAGCATTAAGCTCCTATTATATGGAGGTACAAAATTTAGATAGGAAAAGTTCCCTCTCTGTATGTAGCTTACAGTGAAATCTGACAGTGTCGTAACTTCTGGAGGTGGTGAAGGAGAAAAATCTCCTTCCTCCATTGTTGGAAGTCTGAGGAAGAGCTGGTGTTGGCTGTGTCCCAACAGCGAAAGAAGCCAGAAGCTCTCTCTCCTTGCTCCTTGTAGCCCACAGAGTAGGGAGCTTTGCTTGTCTCAGTTGCCAATGATCTTTGACACAGCCTCCTGTCACCAGGCTATAATGGAATGGACCAGGAACCACTAGTCCTGATTGTCCCTTAGCAAGGGGCCAGAGCATGTGGCTCACTGGAAGGGGCCAGGGCACAGATCCATGCTGATGCACGCTTCATGGCTCTCATTACCCAACAGCGTATTCCTAATGTGTTTTGCCAGCATCCCTTTCCATCCTTCTATTATAGAATTCTTGAAGGTAATCTAGCTTCCTACAAGGCACAGCTCAAGTGCTATCTCTTATAGGGGAGCCTTTCCTCTGTTGTGCATTCCTTCTTCCTCAAATTAACATGTATATATTTAACTACTTAAATGTTGTCTCTCTCCCCCCGAGACACTGTAGACCGTAAGCTCCTTGAAGACAGATACTGTTTTATTTTCATCTTTGTATCCCTAGTACCAGGTACTGTGCCTTGCTTACTAGATTCTTGTAGGATTGGGTTAAGGTGAAGGTCTTTATTGTATTCAGCTTCTGAATTCCCAGTCCTAGCATCGAGTTTTGCATATAGTAAACACTTAGTAAAAAATTTCTTTGAATGAATTCATGCCATCATAGATTTAGTGCTTAAAAAGGATTTTAGAGGCCTTCAAGTCCAGTACCTCGACAAGGAAGCTGAGCTTCAGAGAATTTAAATGATTTGCCCAGGGTTTCTGAGCTAGTAATTATCAGACCCCAATTCTTGCTAACTTGAAATCCAAAATTCTATCTATTCTATCACACTGCCTCACCGTCAGCTTTCATTGCCAGATTTTCCCCCTTATTTATTTTTCTACTATTTCAAACGATGCATTTCTTTTTTCAAAATACTCTTTTATCTTTTTCCTTTCAAGTCCTTTTAGATCATATTAAATCTCCCATTAGATGTTCTAAGAATTACTTTTACATAGAAATGGATTTTGAATGCATGTTCTATTTTGTGTGTGTGTGTGTTTCCTTGAGCTCTGCTGTGCATGTTTTCCCCTTGACAAGACACTTGTTTGTCCTTGGGAGAACAGCATCAGGAAGGTATGCAATTCTACATTTTGCACTAGTCTTGATGGGCCATGCTGTTTTATACAGGTTCCTGTATTGTTCCTATTTTTACAAGGCTGATGGAAGCCAAGCTCACTAACCAACACCTTCTTGCCCTCCTAACTTTGCTCATATTAGTCCCCATGCCTAGAATGCCTCCCCTTTGCCCCCATTTCCAGATTGACATCCTCCTCAACCTTCAAAGGCCACCTTCTCCATGGAGCATTTCTTGTCCTAACTACCCCTTGTCTAAACTCACTGCACTTTGAACTCCTCTTGTGGGATTATTATATCTTAATTTATATACATTTAGTGCCTTCCCTCTGAGATTACCTTCCATTTACACTGTATATATCTTTTTATCATAAAAGTATTTTATTATTTTCTAGTTACATGTAAAGATAGTTTTCAACATTTGTTTTTTATAACATTTTGAGTTCCAAATTTTTCTCCCTCCCTCCCTTCCTTCCTTCCTCCCCAAGATAGCAAACAATCTAATATAGGTTATGTATGTACAATCACATTAAACATATTTCTGAATTAGTCATATTGTGAAAGAAGAATCAGAATAAAAGGGAAAAAACCTCAAAAAGGAAAAACAACAACAACAATAAAAGTAGAAACTGTGTTTTTCAATCTGTATTCAGATTCCATAGTTCTTTTTTTAATTAATTAATTAAAATTTTTCCCGTTACATGTAAAGATAGTTCTCAACTTTTGTTTATACAAGCTTTCTAATTTCAGATTTTTCTCCCTCCCTCCCTCCCTCCCCTCCTTCCCTCCTCCCCTAGACAGCAGGTAATCTGATATAGGTTATATGTATATATATAATAACATTAAACATATTTCTGCATTAGTCATGTTATAAGAGAAAAATCAGAGCAATGAGGAAAAACCTCAAAATAGAAAACCAACAGCACCAAAAACAAAAGAAATAGTATGGTTCATTCAGTATCTATACTCTACAGTTTTTTTTTTCTCCTGGATTTGGAGATCCTCCTCCATCATGAGTTCCCTGGAACCCTTTTGTACCATTGCATTGGTGAGAAGAATATAGTCCATCACGGTAGATCAACACACAATGTTTTGTATTGTACTGTGTACAATGTTTTTCTGGTTCTGCTCATCTCACTCATCATCAGCCCATACAAGACCCTCCAGGTTTCTCTGAACTCCTCCTGTTCATCGTTTCTTACAGCACAATAGTATTCCATTGTATCCATATACCACAACTTGTCCAGCCATTCCCCAATTGATGGGCATCCCCTCAACTTCCAATTCCTTGCCACCACATAAAGAGCAGCTATAAATATTTTTGTGCATGTGGGTCCTTTCCCCCTTTTTATGATCTCTTTGGGAAAAAGACCCAAAAGTGGTATTGCTGGGTCAAAGGGTATGCACAGCTTTATCGCCCTTTGGGCATAATTCCAAATTGCTCTCCAGAATGGTTGGATCAGTTCACAGTTCTGCCAACAATGCATTAGTGTTCCAATTTTTCCACAGCTTCTCCAACATTTATTATTTTTCTTTTTTGTCATTTTAGCCAATCTGATAGGTGTCAGGTGGTACCTCACAGTTGTTTTAATTTGCATCTCTAATCAATAGTGATTTAGAGCATTTTTTCATATGCGGATAGATAGCTTTGGTTTCTTCATCAGAAAACTGCCTGTTCATATCCTTTGACCATTTCTCAATTGGGGAAAGACTTGGATTCTTATAAATTTGATTTAGTTCCCTATATATTTTAGAGATGAGGCCTTTATCAGAAGAACTGGCCATAAAAATTGTTTCCCAGCTTTCTGCCTCCCTTCTAATTTTGGATGCATTGCTTCTGTTTGTACAAAACCTTTTTAATTTAATGTAATCAAAATCATCCATTTTGCATTTTATAATATTCTCTATCTCTTGTTTGGTCATAAACTGTTTTCCTTTCCAAAGATCTGAAAGGTAGACTATTCCTCTCTCTCCTAATTTTCCTATGTATCACCTCATATGATTATCTCAATAGATACAGAGAAAGCTTTTGACAAAATGCAGCACCCATTCCTAATAAAAACACTAGAGAGCTTAGGAATAGGTGGAGTTTTCCTTAAAATAATAAACATATTTCATATAGCAAAAATAATATCTACCTAAAACCATCAGGAAGCATTATATGCAATGGAGATAAATTAGAAGCCTTCCCAATAAGATCAGGGGTGAAACAGGGATGTCCATTATCACCCTTATTATTTAATATTGTACTAGAAATGTTAGCTTTAGCAATTAGAGAAGAAAAAGGAATTAAAGGAATTAGAATAGGCAAGGAGGAAACAAAACTATCACTCTTTGCAGATGATATGATGGTATACTTAAAGAATCCTAAGGAATCAACTCAAAAATTACTTGAAACAATTAACAACTTTAGCAAAGTAGCAGGATATAAAAGAAATCCACATAAATCATCAGCATTTCTATACATGACCAACAAAGTCCAGCAGCAAGAGACAGAAAGAGAAAATCCATTATCCATAGATAATATAAAATACTTGGGAGTCTATTTGCCAAGACAAACCCAGGAACTCTATGAACACAATTACCAAACACTCTTCACACAAATCAAATCAGATATAAATAATTAGAAAGAAATCAATTGCTCGTGGATAGGCAAAGCTAATATAGCAAAAATGACTATTCTACCTAAATTAATTTACTTATTCAGTGCCATACCAATCAGACGACCTAAAATTATTTTATAGAGCTAGAAAAAATAATAACAAAATTCATCTGGAAAAACAAAAAATCAAGAATATCAAGGGAAATAATGAAAAAAAATGCACAGGAAGGTGGGTTAGTGGTACCAAACCTGGAGCTTTATTATAAAGTGACAGTCATCAAAACTATCTGGTACTGGCTAAGAAATAGAGTGGAGGATCAATGGAATAGGCTAGGCACAGGAAACACAGTAGTAAATGACACTAGTAATGTAGTGTTTGATAAACCCAAAGACTCCAGCTTCTGGGATAGGAACTCAGTATTTGACAAAAACTGCTGGGAAAACTGGAAGATAGTATGGCAGAAATTAGACATAGACCAACATCTTACACCTTATACTAAAATAAGGTCAAAATGGATACATGATTTAGACATAAGAGGTGATACCACAGTTCTTTTTTTTCGGGATGTGGAGAACATTTTCTATCAAGAGTCCTTTAGAATTGTCTTAGATCATTGTATTGCTGAGAAGAGCTAAGTCTATCACAGTTAATCATCACACAATGTTCCTGTTACTGTGTACAATGTTCTCCTGGTTCTGCTCCTCTCACTCAGCATCAGTTCATGTAAGTCCTTCCAGGTTTCTCTGAAATCTTCCTGCTCATCATTTCTTACAGCACAATAGTATTCCATTACATTCATATACCACAACTTGGTCAGCCATTCCCCAATTGATGGACATTCCCTTGATTTCTAATTCTTTGCCACCACAAAGAGAGCTGCTATAAATATTTTTGTACATGTGGGTCTTTCTTCCCTTTTTTGTGATCTCTTTGGGATACAAACCTATTAGTGGTATACACTGCATATATCTTGAATGTACATAGGTATATTCATATTCATGTTCTCTCATGCTTATACTGTCTCTCCCAAATGCTCATGCTGTCCAAATGCTCATTCCCTTTCCCTTTCTCATTAGAATCTGAGCTCCTTGAGGGCCAAGACTTTGTTTTGACCATTTGTTGCCTCTTCAATGCTTAGGACAATATCTGGCACATAAGTAACTGCTCAGTAAATGCCTGTGGACTTACTAGGTATCTCATCGACCAAATAGATCTGAAGATCTTTGAGGGAAGGCACCGTGGTTTATTTCTGTTTGTTCTAATGGCAGAACTGGAACTAATACTCTAGTCTCCTGACTCTTCATCCCAAGGGTTTTTTCTACTAAAATTCAGATTCCACCACATAGTATCTGCTAAAACCATTTTCTCTCATTATGATATAGAATTGACTCTATCAAAGGTTATACCAATGAAGGATAAGCTCATCTAGGTCATAGAAAGTCTTTGAATGTGTTATTGCAATGAACTGTGTGTGTATTCTCAAAGGACCAACCTAAATAAATTTGAAGGAGATCACCAACAAAGAGTTAGACACCAGAAGATGATTTGGGGGGGGGGTCTAATTTGTTGTTGTTTGGTCTTCCCAGTTGCATCTGACTCTTTGTGACCCCATTTGGGGTTTTCTTGGGAAAGGTACTGGAATGGTTTCCCATTTCCTTTTCTAATTCATTTTTCAGGTGAGGAAACTGAGGTAAATAGAGTTAAGTGACTTTCCCAGGGTCATACAGCTAGTAAGTGTCTGAGGCCTGATTTGAACTCATGAAGTTGAGTCTTCCTGACTCCAGGCCTGGTGTCCTATCTGCTATGCCACCTGACCATCTCTTTTTGTCTATGACAACTCTTTAAAATGTCTATTAATGTGTATGGATGGGTTGTGATTTGCACTAAAAATAATAATAGCAAGCATTTATATGTAGTTTCAAGGTTTGCAAAGTGCTTCATATTATTTTGTTTAATCCTCACAACAACCCCGGGAGGTAGATGCTATAATCATTCCCATTTTATAGATATGGAAACCAAGACTTACCGAGGTTGTGACTTGCCCAAGGTTACGTAGCTAGTAGCTAGTAAATATCTGAAATTGGATTCAAATTCAAGTCTTCCTGACTTCTGGCCAAGCACTCTGTCCGGTGTACCACTTAAGTGCCTAATATAATTATAATAATAAAATAAAGTAAAATAGTAATCATGGATCTTTAATTATCTATTTAATTTTTTGTGTGCAGGGCAATGGGGGATAAGTGACTTGCCCAGGGCCACATAGCTAGTGTCAAGTGTCTGAGGCTGGATTTGAACTCAGGTCCTCCTGCATCCAGGGCTGGTGCTTTATACACTGCATCACCTAGCTGCCCCAATCATGAATCTTTAAAAGATTAAAATGAGATTCTATAAAACTAGGAATTAAAAGAGCATTATTTTCCCATGTTTTGTTTAATCTTAAACTGTAAAGCATTTTCCAGATTTAGAGTGATAGATTGTTTTGTTTTGTTTTGTTTTTGAGCAGGGCAATGAAGGTTAAGTGACTTGCCCAGGGTTACACAGCTAGTAAGTATCAAGTATCTGAGGACAGATTTGAACTCAGGTCCTCCTGAATCCAGGGCCAGGGCTTTATCCACTGCACCACCTAGCTGCCCCTCAGATGATAGATTTAAAGAGCCCTTAGAGGTCATCTAGTACAAGCCCCTCATTTTACAGGTGATGAAACTTGAGGCCCAGAGAAATCAAATGCTTTGGCCAAGGTCACAGATTGAAGACACTCAAGAAAAACTTAATAAAAGCAAACTAGTAATAATGAAGTCAGAGTAGCTCAGCCCCCTCAATTTTTTTTTTTAAAGCCAGGTATGTTAGAATGCAATTAGGCAACAACAG